>NC_091155.1:46374480-46744480 GCF_040958095.1 Procambarus clarkii
CCTGATCACCATAGAGATGATGATAGACTCGAGTCAAAAAAATCATACGCGAAGACTCGAGAAGATCGAACCAGCCACGTGACGTACCGGCCCGATCTGCTGAAAGAGGCGGAGCCGCGGAAAACCCTCGGGTTCGGACACCGAGCAACCAGCGCCTGAAACCAAGGCTGGGCCGGCCACCAAGGGGCCAGAAGGACAACTCTCCCCTGGTAAGTCTCTAAGCGAATCAGGACCTGGAGCAACAGCCGAACCGGGGGAAAGAGGTACAGGAACCCCCACCTCGACCAGTCTAGCCGAAAGGCATCGACCCCGACGGCCTCGCGATCGGGGAAGGTCGCCGCCTAAACTGGAAGACGCCGCGACCACGCCGAGGCGAAGAGGTCCACTTCGGGGCGCCCGAACGTCTGGCAAAGCCAACAGAAGGACTCGTCGTCGACCGTCCACTCCGTGGAGAGGGGAACGAAGCGAGACAGGGCGCCGGCCAAGACGTTGGACACGCCCCGTACGTGAACCGCCAGGAGAGCCAAACCCTGAGAACTCAGCAGACGAGTCACCCGAAGCGACCAACCCCAAAGAGACAAGGACCGCATCGAACCCCCGCGGTTCAGGCAATGAACCACCGGAGAGCAGTCCGAATGGAGCCGAATTGTCGATCCGCAGGCCACCCGAATCCTCCCCAGAGCAAACCACACTGCCGCGAATTCCCGCACCGTGCTGTGAGCTCGACGGAAGGACGGATCCCAACGCCCCTGGCCGGCCTGGTGAGCACTGGTCACAAAACCCCAGCCGAGAGACGACGCATCCGTGTACACATCGAGCGAGAGCTCGGGTAGGCGCCAAGGCACTGAACCCCGAAAAACCCAAAGAGGAAGCCGGTGACGCAGCAACCGACGCAAGCCCCCGGGGGTCGAACTCCACGATCGCGAGAGAGGCGGAAGGGGGAACCCCGAAGGAACCAGAACAGCCGTCGAAGCCAAACCCGACCCGGCGGGTAGACCACCATCGCGAAGTTCAGGCTCCCACAGCCCCTCGAGCAACCGCCGGGTGACCCGAGGGCCCTCCAGAAACAGACGAAGGCGGGACCGCAGCCGCAGGAGAGACAAGGAGGCGGTTCGAGAGTCCCAAACGAGACCCAGCCAAGTCCGAACCTGAGAGAGAACCAGATGGGACTTCCTCCAGTTCACCTAGAACCCGAACTCGGCGAGCTGGGAAAGAACCAAATCCCTGGCTAGCAAGCAAGCTGACTGGCTGGGAGCCCAAACCAGCCAGTCGTCGAGGTAGGCCAACACCCGAACACCTAGGAGACGCAAACGAGCCACCACAACCCGTGTAAGGCGCGTGAACACGCGAGGTGCCAGGTTCAACCCGAACGGGAGACAACGAAAGCGGTAACTCAGACGCCCCACAACAAAACCTAGCCAGTCCCTGAACCGCGGATGAATCGGGACATGCCAATAAGCGTCCCGGAGGTCCAGGGACACCATCCAAGCTCCCGGCTCCAAGAGGAGCCGAACCTGAGACAGCGTAATCATCCGAAAGGAGGGGCAATGAACCCAGGGGTTCAGACGGGACAAGTCCAGAATGAACCGCAGGTCCGCGCAGTCCCATTTCGGAACCGGAAACAGACGGGAAACCCATCTGAGGGACGACGCCCAAGCGTACCCACGCCAAGACGACTCGACAGAGCGCAGGGGAAGAAACCTGCCCTGCCAGCCCCGACCCCCCAAAGGGGGGAGGGGCCACCCAACGCCACCGCAGGCCGCGAGACACGACCCGAAAGGCCCACGAATCGTGGGACCAGGCGCGGGTGAACAGTGCAAGCCGCCCCCCCCCCCCATCGCCCCGTCAAGGGGGCAAACCGTGAAAGGGCCGGCGACCCTTACGAGACCCAGAACCTCGCACAGCGCGAACACCGCGCCGACCAGAGGAGGGAGGGTCCGCAGGAGGAGCCAACCCCGAACCTGATACCAGAGGCCTACCACGACGAGAGGAACCCCGAGCCCTGGCACGACCTTTCCGGGAAGACCCACCCTGGGACCCTCGGAAAACCAACAACTCCGACATCGGACGACAAGCCGCCGACGCAGCCTGAATAAACTGCGCCAAGGCCGACTCCTCAAACAGGAGAGGACAAAAAGGTGAAGAACGTCTAAGAGCCAGAGCCCAAGCAGATTCCACATAGGAACCCAGCACCGCCTGCCGACACGCGAGACGGGAAGCATAAACAGGGAAACCGCATCCCGCAAAATCGGCGTAAACAGCTTCAACAATGCAGCTGACGAACGCGAAGCCGAGGACAAGGTGCCAGACCCCAGGACGGACCCAAGCGTCCCCACATCCTCCACGAGCCAATCCGAAGACAGCTCCAGGAGGGAAAAGAACCGCAAGGCCGAAGCCAAAAGGCCCCGGGCGCGCAAGTCCTCCGCAACGAGCGCCGCCGAAAGGGAGGGAACCTGCACATGGAGCTGAATAATGCCCACATCGCGGGGAAGGGCAGGGGCACACAAGCACTCATTCAGGTACTCAAGTTCGCCCCCCAGGAAAACCTATAGTACCGTGGAAGCTTCCCACACCTCCAGCATGCAGGAAAGACAGAAGGAATGCCAGGAATCCAGACCAAACAAGGGGCAGTCTGCTAGCCAGGATGACTCCGGAACCTCGTAATGGAGCCAGAAAGGGAACGAAGTCCAAACCTGAACGTGGACGGATCCAATTCCGAGGCATAATCCAGGTCACGCAAGGAGGTAAGCTGCAAAAGCCGCTCGCACCACACAGGTTGGATGCGATAAAGCCGAAAACCTTCGGAAGGACGGAACCGGGGACGTACCCGGGGGAACACGGAACCAAACCGGGAGGGTCCGACACCAAATCCAACTCGTACGCAGAGGGGGGGAAAAGAAAACCCCACTCTTGTAACAATGAGCCCCACTCAGTGGGAAGAAAAAACCCAGGCGGGGGCCCAAGGCCCCCAAGTCAGCCCCTCCCCAGCCTCGTAGGTCCTTCACCACAGGACCCGAGGCCGGAGTCCTCTCCCCAAGCCCCGACCCCACAAGACAAGGACGGAGCAGCAGAACAGAAAGCTGGAGGAAGGGGGGCCCACTGGTCAGACCCTGAAAGCTTCGGCTGGGAGACAAGACTCGAATGCCTCTGCCGCCCCCCCGGAAGGGGCAACCCCCGAAGCTGCCCGAGTCTCGAGATCAAGAAAACCCCTTGCTCCGACCCTGAAACCCTCAGACGCTTCGGGGCCGGAAGCAGGGGCGGGGGACCAGAACGAACAGAAGGGGGAAGGACGAGGTGTGGACTGAACCAGGATCGAAGCGACCTCCACCCCCAAGTCCGGGTCTCGAAAAGCAAAGCGGGGCAGCCCCGGGGCATCCGGGGAAGCAACCAACCTACCCAGCAAACACAGAACGTTTGTGGGACGTTTTTAAATGGTGCCACAAAGGTAATACTGTAACTTTTTGACATAAATACGTATATCTGACGTTCTTAAAACCAAAGGATATAACTAAAAACATATATTCTTGAGACACCATTTTTTTAAGATTTTTGTAAAAATTTAAAAATAATAGTAACATGCTATGGTATTATAATGTTTTCATGCTTTATATTTAAGAATAAATAATTTTCAGTCAACATTTAGTTTTTTTTGTTTACTTTCTGTAAAGCTATCCAATTTACGTTCTTATAACATAAATATAACATTTATATGATGTCAGTATAACGTTAATTACACGACATCATTACGTTATTATGATGTTATATTAACGTATAATTCCTGTATGAAAACCAGAATATATATTGAACTTTATGTTTTAAACATTGTAAAGTTATCATAAAACTTGGGAATAAGACGGTAAGAATGCTTTACTTATGAAAAATATACAAACAAATCAACAAAAACATTTTAACATAAAAAACATAAACATAACATAAAGTAATTGCATGCATGGGAGTTAACTGGAACTCTGTAATATTGCATATATGAACCTTAAGGTACCAAACCCAGTGTATTTTACTCATGCAGTTCTTTCCTAAATCTAAATTTTCCAATTTTTACACTTTGTTTCGAGTTCTGTCTTGTGTTGCTACTTTTAATACCCCATTAATGTCCCCTTTGTTATTGCCATTCATCCCATTGTGTACCTCTACCATATGTCCACTCCTAATTCTTTGCTTTTCTAGAGAATGTAACTATAAGCTTTGACAATCTTTCTTCATATGACAGGTTAACAGGTAGAACAAAGATTACCATTTATATATGGATAACTATTATAAGTCGGTTTGAATGAGTGAATTGCTGCTTGAAGATAGGTATATACACGTGTGGTACTATCAGATTGCATCGTGGGTGAGCCTAAAACCCTTCAGATCCAAGCAAAGGGTAAATGCCAGCAGATACAATTGCGAACACATTGATACCAAAATGAAAGACATATGACGAGAATTGAGGTAACCAAAGTGAAAAGAGTGTTCACATTACATTGCACTAGAGTGCTCCCGGTTTACTTTCTCTCACTTTCTCTGTTTTGTGCGGATGGTACACCGTGCTTTTGGAGTTTATATGCATTTTAAACCTGTAGATAATTCTATTGCGAAACACATTGATACCAAAATGAAAGATCTAGGATGACAATTGAGGTGACCAAAATGAAAAGAGTGTATACATTTTATCGCTCTTGTGCGCTCCCTGGTAACACACTCTCGCTTTCTTTGTTTGTTGCGGATGGTAAGCCGGGCTTTTGGAGTTTATATGCCTTTAGTCCTGTAGAGAATTCTATTGCGAACACATTGAGGCCAAATTGAAAATCCTAGGATGAGAATTGAGGTAACAAAGTTGAAAAGGGTATACACTTTTCAGTATTACCACGCTCTCTATGTAATGAGAGTTGCCTGAGGGTGGCTCAGCTTTCTTTTTCTGGTACCCTTGGCGTACATTCATCTTGTCGGCGGGTTGGAGCGCGCTGCTGTCTTTGACATTATATGCACATAGTTCTGTTGGGAATTCTATTGCGAACGCATTGATACCAAAATGAAAGACATAGGACGAGAATTAAGGTGACAAACTTTAAGAGTATACACTTTTCAGTATTTCCGCACACTAACCAGGGAATGTCAAAAAAAAAAATGGAGAGAGTGGAGGGGTAACTTGCCCAAAACGCGAAAGTGTTTGGGGAGATTAACTTTCGTTCAATACTATTATGCAAAAGGAGCCACACATCTATGGTTCATCCAATAAAATCAGCAGACTTCTAGATGTTACTACTGCTCGGCTTTAGACTCGGTTACAAGTATTTCTGGGAATTCTCATTATCTGCCGATGTAGACCTGACCAAATGTTAACTGTCAACAAAATTATTTGCACACCCTCCGTCACTATGTGATAGTGAATTCAGAGACAATTATATAACCAATGTACAACGATGTGTCAATATTTTCATTCAAAATGATCTGGTACCAGAAATTTTAGCCAAATATCCCCAGTTTGCTAACTGTAAGTAGTAACTAAGTGATTGTAACCTATCCACCGCTGCCCACTGGATGGGGCAGTACACTGGATGGATCAGATGTGTTGCAGGACAAACATATCAATTGTGACACTAGCTCTCCACATATGTCAGTTGCTTAATTTAGAAACTGTACTTGTGATCGATCTCGAACCCATTGTTGATGTGACGACTTATACTGAATTTTGTAACTAGCTCATCAAGATTGTAACTTGCTTAGCTAAATGAATTGTGGGGTTCAGTCCCTGAGCCCATTATGTGCCTCTGCAACCCTTTCCACTACCGCCCACAAGATGGGTATGGGGTGCATAATAAATGAACTAAACTATCTTTAAGGCATCCTGAAAGAAAGTTTGGAGGGCTTGAAAAATTGCAGAACGAAGCCTTGAGGATAATCCTTGGGTGCCCTCGTACCACAAGATACTTAATATGAGAAAGGAACTTAATATTCCGAGCGTTGTTTATCGTGTTACTGAAAATAACTGTCAAATTGGTATAAAAATGCTTAGGCTAGCTCATCCTAACCCTTGCACAGAAGCCCTCCAGAATTTCTTTATTAAATGTAAACATTGTTTCAAATAGATAAATAAAATTGGAACTGAACTCAGAAAGTATCAGATTTATAATTTGTACCAAGAGAAACAACAATAGCACTTTCCTGCACTGTAGGAAATTACACCCTTTTCAATTTTAATCCCTCCCTTTCCATCAAAGGAGCAAATTAGAGATCAGTCCCAGCTTTGTTTTGAGGCAAAGCTCAACGTCTTAAGCCATATTGATGCTCTGTCCACAGAGCATTCTCTCTCTCAAATCATATACACTGAAGGTTTCCTAGAGCGCCCAACGGGTGCAGCTGGAAGTGCAGTTGTCCTGGCAATAGGATATGACTTATATTTTGAGTGGGGAGTCCGTATAAACAACTGGGCCTCTACCCTTCAGACTGAACTATTTGCCTTGCTCCTTGCTCTGAAATGTGTACAAGTATCCAAACTTGATACATTAATTGTAAGTGACTCTTTATCATCCTTAATTGCTCTCAACTCTTTAAGACATAACTGTAACATGCTTGTGTCTGAAGCTAGACACAAATACAATAACAACTTGAGGAACCTTATCATAAACAATAATCTCAACAAAAATCACATAGTTCTCAGAGGTGATTTCAATATTGACCTAGGGCTACAAAATAACCCTCAAGTAGACTATTTCCTCAACAGCATGAATTCCTGTATGCTCATCCCCGCAATCACCAGGCCCACCCGAGTCACTCAAACATCTGCGACTACCCTGGATCACTGATGGACCAACATAACAGCTCCTCATACATCAAGTATAATCACTGACAGAACAACTGACCACTATCCTACCTTCCTTGTAGCGAACATGGCCATAACACCACCAGGTAACAAGAAAATTACCTTTAGGTTACAATGTGAAGCGGCAATAGGCAATCTCACAAATGCTCTCCACAATGTAAACTGGGAATCTAAATTTATCAATACACAGGATAATAATTCGTTAACTAGCCTCTTTCAAAATTTAAAGCCTTTACAATACTTATTGTCCTCTCCTCACCAAGCAAGTAACTGGCAAAAAGGTTAAATAATCCCTGGCTCACTAATGGCATACTTAAAGCAATCGACAAGAAACATGAATATGAAAAAAAAACTTTGGATTGGCCTTGTTGGAAAAGAAGTAGTTAAGAGGTACTCATCAGTGCTTACCAGTATAATAAGAGCAAAGCATTCCTATTACGAGAATAGATTCAAAGAAGCAAAAGGCAACATAAAAAGCACATGGAGAGCCATCTCTACCATCCTAGGAGCTAAACAACATTTACATAATAAGATAAAAATCTCCAAGGATGGTTATACACCTGCAACAGATCTTGAAACAGCAACTGAATTTAATAGCTTCTTTTCATCGTTTGGTGCTCACCTTGCCCGAAAAATCCCAGAGACTCAGACATATGTTACCACATATCTTTCACGCAGCTATCCAAACTCTCTTCTCCTCTCTCCGGTCAGCCCTACAGATGTTGTGTCCATCATTCACTCGCTAAAAACCAAAGCTGGGAACATTAGTGAAATACCATCGATGGTACACAGGCGTGCCTCCCATGCCCTTGCACCATCCATAGCACTGCTGTTCAACAAATCCCTAGAGTGTCATACCTTCCCTGATATCCTTAAAAAAGCAAGAGTAACGCCAGTTCATAAAGGAGGTAACATGGCAGACATAAATAATTACAGACCCATATCGAATCTACCTATATTATCAAAAATATTTTTTTTTTTTTTTACAAACAGCTCTACTCCAATCTTGTAAAATTCAATATACTAAGTCCCTGTCAGTTTGGCTTCCGCTCCCAAAAGAGTACCAATGATGCTATTGTTAGTCTGCTTGACTTAATCTTCTCAGCCCTTGACAAAAGTGAGTTTCCAATTGAACTCTTCATCGGCCTGAGAAAGGCCTTTGATACTGTTAACCATAACTACCTCTTACTTAAATTCCACCATTATGGAATCCGTGGCCTTGCCCTAAACTATATCCGATCCTATCTTAGTAACTGACACCAATATGAAGCCATCAATGATATAACCTCTCCCACTCTACCACTTACCGTAAAGGTGCCACAGAGCAGCATCCTAGGACCCTCCTGTTTCTTATATACATCAATGATCTCCCTAATGTCTCTAACATACTTAAACCTATATTGTTGGCTGATGATACTACTCATCTACTCTGACCCCAACCCACTCCTGTTAAATAATGTTGTAAACAATTAATTAAAAAAAGTCTACTTGTGGATGTCAACCAACAAACCTCACACAAAACATAGAAAAGACCTACTATATCTTATTTGGAAACAAATCAACAAATGCAATTCAGCTTCAGATAGATAATGTAAACATTAGCAATAAAAATGATGGAAAGTTTCTTAGCCTATACTTAGACAAGAGACTCAACTTCCGCACCCATATACAACACATAACTAAAAAGGTTTCTAAAACAGTTGGTATACTGTTTAAGATCAGATATTATGTACCCTACTCTGCTCTCCTCTCACTCTATTATGCACTTATCTATCCCTATCATTCTTATGGCGTTTGTGCTTGGGGTTCAACCTCTGCAAACTACCTCAAGCCCATCATCATCCAGTAAAAATCTGCTATCAGGACAATAACTAACTCTACCTTCAGACAACACACAGCTCCCTTGTTCAAATCCTTAAACATGCTAAACAAATTCACTCCATACATTCTCCTGTGTAAATTACGTTTATAAAGTCCTTTTTCTAAGTGCAAACCCTGTTCTGAAACTCTTCCTGGACAGATGTAATAGAACACATGGCCACCCCACCAGACATAAATATCTCTTTGATATCCCCAGAGTCAAACTTAATCTATGTAAACACTCTATGTAAATAAAGGGACCTAGTCTATGGAACTCACTCCCTTATAATGATTTGAAAAGCTGTCCAACTTCTGCCATATTCAAAAATAAAACCAAAAAGTACCTGTAGTACTTTTTAAGTACGAGGGAGTAATGCGCAAAGCGTCCCTCACCTGTGACGTCACAGCGTCATCTGACGCCATATCAACACAGCGGCCATTTTTGTCGTCAGTTCAGTCATGGCGAGGACAAACCCTTCATGCAAACTGCACCTACTATCAAGAAGAAGAAGATTTTGTGTTCCACCGATAGTATTATCGTAAGTAAACACTTATATTTTATATTTTATTATATTAATTGATTCTATTTTTCTGTAATAAAGGTCCAAGGGTACTGTGTTGGGAGGTGAGGGCTGTTACTGGTGTCTGTGGGGATGTGAGGACTTGTACCAACCACTATCACCACCAGTACCTTGTCTTGCACCCTGCTTAGTATTCCTATTGAGATATGAAATATTATTGCATTCATATAATTATTCATTCACAGTCATTACTATTTTTATGGGCTATGTTCTGTTACCCTAATGCTTTTTATTCCTGGGCATGTCCATTTACTCTCCAGCCCTTCACAAGCCACTGCTGCACCCCCTCCATGCCCATACTTACTGTGCTTATTCTTACAGCACTGCACTGCATTATGTGGTGCTCACTGCCTGGACACCTTGGCAATGTAGAGACAGATATTCTGCAATACCGTGATATTAGCAGTAGAGTGATAAGCTGACACACGGGAGGTACAATTAATGGAAAGAAGTTGAGTATCAACTCTTGTAATTTATATTGCTTCCAGTGAGTTTTTAGTTTTCTTATAATCACTATGTTATCTATCCTCTACAACCTAGTTATCTGCTTGATACATGCATTATAGGGTTCTGGTAGTTGTTCTACTCACCAAGCCCTTCCAAGGCCAGGCTTGACATGTGAGAGCTTGGTCCAACAGGCTGTTGCTTGAACAGGACCCCTCAGGCCCACATATCCACCATAGCCTTGTTTGTCCAGCACTTCTTGAAGATGTTCAGGTTTTCTCTTGAAGATGTCGACGGTTGTTCCAGCAATACTGTACAGTATTTCTTTTATTGCTGAAAACATGTTTTCAGCCATAAAAAAAATAATCCTGAATCCAGAAAAAAATCCCCTTTGTATCATCTGGAAATTTTCAAATATTGCTGATCAAACCTGAGTCTAAATTATTTGTATATATTATGAATTACAGAGGTCCCAGGACAGAGTTTTGAGGAACTCCACTTACATTTTCCCACTCTGATTTAACCCCATTTATACAAACTCATTCTTATCTTTTAGCTAATCATTTATTGTACACACCATACTCAGCCTGTGTAGGGTAGTTTATTGTGCATCCTAGTATTGTGTATGTGTAGTATATATATTTGTGTAGTATATTTGGTATATTTAATGCCTCTAACCTCTCCTCATAGTTCTTGTCCTTCAATTCTGGGAGCCACTTAGTAGCATGTCTTTGCACCTTTTCCAGTTTATGTGCTTCTTAAGATATGGGCACCATACAACCGCTGCATATTCCAGCTTTAGTCTAACAAAAGTCGTGAACAATTTCTTGAGTATTTCGCCATCCATGCATATAAAAGCTCTGAATATTATCCTTTACCTGCAATTGATTGTTGCTGTATTTATAGAATATGATTTGTTCTGCTTTACATTTGTTTATTCTTCAAAAATTCTTTCTGCCTCTCTCCTCACTGCCGTGTAGTTGTTTCTCTTTGTATTACTGGTATGTTTGGGGGTTTGGCCTCTTCGTATATTGATTCCATTTTTGTGTCTTTTGGTCTCTGGCCGTCTTGAAATTTCAGTTGAACAAATCCTGTTTCCTAGTTCTGCATCTTTGTTTTGGTATAAATGTTTTTGTTCCTTTATCATATATTTCACAAAACTGACATACTGTGCATTAATTCATCTCAATTACTTCCTTTCCTAACAGCAAGCCTTTCCAGTAAAATTCTTTGAATTCTTTTCTGACTTCCAGCCTAATGTTTGTTTTATCCTAGTGTGTATGATGCCTAGCGTGTGTCTGGTGCCTGTTGTGTTAAACCGAAGATAAATGCATAAGTATAGGTCAGTAATTTCTCCAGCTTTGAAAGGGGCTTTCATTATGCAGCAGTATTCCACTCTAGAGAGCACTAGCGTCTTGAAAACTATCATCATCGGTATAGCATCTCTAGTGTGAAAAGTTCTTGTTATCTATCCTGTCATTTTTCTTGCAGTTGTGACGGCTACTTTATTGTGTTCTTTAAATGTAAGGCCTTCTGACATCAGTACACCCAAATCCTTTACGTTGCTTTTCCGTTCAATGTTATGATTTGACTGAGTTTTGCAAGTGGTTTCCGTTTTTATATTTTCATTTTTTCCGTAGCGCATGAGCTGAAACTTATGTTCGTTAATCACCATGTTATTTTCTGTAGCCCATAGAAAGACCTGATTTACATCTGATTGGAGGTTTGCCGTGTCCTCTATGTTGCCTACTCTCGTGAAGATTCTAGTGTCATCTGCAAAGGATGATCAAGTACTATAGGTTGTGTCCTTGTCTATGTCCGATATGAGGATGAGAAAAAGTATTGGAGCAAGCACAGTACCCTTGGGGACTGAGCTCTTTACGGTTGATGGTCCAGATTTTATTTTGTTGACTACTACACATTGGGTTCTATTAGTCAGGAAGTTGTATATCCATCTGCCTATTTTTCCGGTAATTCCTTTTGAACGCATTTTATGTGCAATAACACAATGGTCACATTTGTCAAAGGCTTTTGCGAAATCTGTGTAAATTACATCAGCGTTTTGTTTGTCTTCCATGGCATCTAGTGCCATGTCAGAGTGGTCCAACAACTGTGATAGGCAAGAGCGCCCTGTTCTGAAACCATGTTGTCTGGGGTTATGGAGATGCTGTGATTCCATGTATTTGGTGATCTTACTTCTTAGCATTCTCTCAAAGATTTTTATGATGTGCGATGTTAGTGCTATCGGTCTGTAGTTTTTTGCCTCTGCCTTATTTCCTCCTTTATGGGGCGGTGCTATCTCTGCTGTTTTTAGTATGTCAGGGATAATGCCAGTATCTTGGCTTTGTCTCCAAAGAATGTGAAGGGCCTGCGATAACGTTTTTTTACAGTTCTAGATGAATATAGAGTTCCAAGAGTCGGGGCCTGGTGCAGAGTGCATAGGCATACTGTCTATGGCTTCTTCAAAATCCAGTGGGGATAGGATCACACCTGATTTATGATTTGATGTTGGTATCATATCCATGAAAAATTCATTTGGGTTATCAATCTTCAGTGTGTTCAGTGGCTCGCTGAAAACAGTCGTACTGATTGTGTGGTAAGGCGTACTGATTCTTGTGTGGTATTGTGGCAAGTACAATAATATGTATTGTTTCATTGCAGATAAGAGATTCCAGATCGTTCCAGATTTCCGAAGTACTGAAATGCACACCATACAAGCTTGGTGGATCTAGGTGCAAGGTAAAATAATTTACATTTACTTGAATATATTTTTAGCTAATTATCAGTATATATATAATATATTTATATGCATATATATATATATATGTCATATATATGCATATATATATATATATATATATATATATATATATATATATATATATATATATATATATATATATATATATGTCATATAATGCTTTGAAACTTTTGACGGTTTTGGCCTCCACCACCTTCTCACCTAACTTGTTCCAACCGTTTACCATTCTGTTTACAAAAGTGAATTATCTTACATTTCTTCGGCATCTTTGTTTAGTTCGTTTAAATCTATAACCTCTTGTTCTTGAAATTCCAGGTCTCGGGAAATCTTCCCTATCAAGTTTATCAATTCCTGTTACTGTTTTGTACGTAGTGATCATATCTCCTCTTTTCCTTCTGTCTTCTATTTTTGGAATATTTAATGCCTCAAATGTCTCCTCATAAATCCTGCCCTTCAGTTTTGGTATGAATGTTTGTGTGCCTTCATCGTATATTTTGCAAAATATGGAATACATCTCATTTACTTTACTTTAAGAATATGGTTCGATCAATTAAAAACCCTCTTGTTCAAATTGCAAAGAGACTGAAAGAGATGCAGCATGCTCAATGGATTATATATTAGTGATTATTATTAGGATTATATATTAGTGAATCATATTAGTGATTCAATTATTATGGTCATAAAACAATAAACAAATAGTTTTGCTGTTATTACACTCTATTCACAGGTTATATATAAGTATCTGCATGTTTTGTTCACCATTACAAACCACTAAGTTGGTTTGATTTTTGTTGAGATTGTTATTTATGATAAGATTCCTTACGTTATCTGAGAATGAAGCTATGTTGGTATTGGGAAATCTATAGATGGCACTTATAGTCAAGGAGGATTTAAGGGATTTACTGGAGAACTTGGCAAAGGTATATTCACAATAGTCGTCTCTATTACTAATGACACTATTGCAGATGAAGGTATCTTTGTAAGATATTGCTATGCCACCTCCTTTTTTTATTAGGCCTGCAGTTGTGAATGGCTTTATTATCAGCCAAGTTGTAGCATACAACATAGCATATATATGTATATGGCATACAAATATATATATATATATATATATATATATATATATATATATATATATATATATATATATATATATATATATATATATACATATATATATATATATATATATATATATATATATATATATATATATATATATATATATATATATATATATATATATATATATATATATATATATATATATACATATATTGAATATATATATATATATATTTTTTTTTTTTTTTTCAAAATTCGTCAATGTACTACATTTTTGTTGTTGCTTTTAGATGATGCTTTTAACCAGTGTACGTGGGTCTGATTGTGCAACCACGGTTCGAAGAATAATGAAGATATGAACAAACGGCCTGTGGTCACTATACAGTCTGGAAGGGCAAAAGAAGAAATTGGCATTTCTACAAAAACAAGAACTATATAATGTTATTTTAAGTAAGTAACCAAAAAATTAAATAATTTTTTTAAAGTTTAAAATTCACTTAAAAATTTAAATTTTAAATTAAAAAATTTTAACCAAAAAACTTAATATTTTTCATATTTGGAACCATTCCATAATATTTTCCCAAGCATAAATGATTATATTTCTATCACTTGCTCTTAAGATTGTTTCATTTAATAGAGGTTGGGCATAATTGTTCTCTGCTGCTAATAGAACTGACTGACTTAGCTATAGGAAAATGTAAACTTAATTGGTTTATCCATTACAGTATTTTGCAGTTTATTTCATGATCCTGTGCTTAATACTTGCATAAATAGTAGATTACAAAATGCATTTTTATATCATTAGTATTGAATAATAATAATGCAAATAATTGACTTATAAATGATGTACAATTAATTGGTAGGTGATATTATATTATTAATATTTTTTCATTCTTGCAAAGCCTTAACAAAGCCATTAACATGTTAATATAAACTTGATCACCTTCCACTTATTTTCTCATGTGCTACCTACATGTACAAAACCTTATTCCTAAATGCATATTTTGTTCTGAAGCTTGTACTTTATATGTTGTGTATCACCATCTCTGGAGAGTTTTATCTGATTGATGTATAAATTACTTTTAATTTTACAGAATATTATTGTTATACTGAATTTATTATTATATAAATAACTAATTTTACAGAATCATCTATCAACGCACATCCACAATTTGAGGAGGAGGATGTGACCTTCCAGATTTCTGAAGTACTGAAACATGCACCAAACAGGCCTGGTGGATCTAGGTACAAGGTAAAATAATTTAATTTTTTTTTTTTTTTTTTTTTTTTTTACTAATTGTCCGATTATATATATATATATATATATATATATATATATATATATATATATATATATATATATATATATATATATATATATATATATATATAATGTCGTACCTAGTAGCCAGAACGCACTTCTCAGCCTACTATGCAAGGCCAAATTTGCCTAATAAGCAAAGTTTTCCTGAATTAATATATTTTCTATAATTTTTTTCTTATGAAATGATAAAGCTACCCATTTCATTATGTATGAGGTCAATTTTTTTTTATTGGAGTTAGAATTAACGTAGATATATGACCGAACCTAACCAACCCTACCTAACCTATCTTTATAGGTTAGGTTAGGTTAGGTAGCCGAAAAAGTTAGGTTAGGTTAGGTAGGTTAGGTAGTCGAAAAACAATTAATTCATATAAAACTTGGCTTATTAGGCAAATTGGGCCTTGCATAGTAGGCTGAAAAGTGCGTTCTGGCTACTAGGTACGACATATATATATATATATATATATATATATATATATATATATATATATATATATATATATATATATATATATATATATATATATATATATATATATTTATATATATATATATATATATATATATATTATATATATATATATATATATATATATTATATATATATATATTTATATATATATATTTATATATATTATATATATATATATATATATATATATATATATATATATATATATATATATATATATATATATATAGTGTGTGTGTAATTACCTAAGTGTAGTTACAGGATGAGACCGTCTTCCCAGCACTCTTTGTCATATAACGTTTTGAAACTACTGACAGTCTTGGCCTCCACCACCTTCTCACCTAACTTGTTCCAACCGTCTACCACGCTATTTGCGAAAGTGAATTTTCTTATATTTATGACCTCCTGTTCTTGAAGTTCCAGGTCTCAGGAAATCTTCCCTGTCGATTTTATCAATTCCTGTTACTATTTTGTATGTAGTGATCATCTCACCTCTTTCTTCTGTCTTTTAGTTTTGGCATATTTAATGCCTCTAACCTCTCCTCGTAGCTCTTGCCCTTCAGTTCTGGGAGCCACTTAGTAGCATGTCTTTGCACCTTTTCCAGTTTGTTGATGTGCTTCTTAAGATATTGGCCAACTTCTGTTGTTGGGCACCACACAACAGCTGCATATTCTAGCTTTGGCGTAACAAAAGTCATGAACAATTTCTTTAGTATATCACCATCCATGTATTTAAACGCAATTCTAAAGTTAGAAAGCGTAGCATAGGCTCCTCGCACAATATTCTTTATGTGGTCCTCAGGTGATAGTTTTCTATCTAGAACCACCCCTAGATCTCTTTCTTTATCAGAATTCTTTAAAGATTTCTCACATAATGTATAGGTTGTGTGGGGTCTATGTTCTCCTGTTCCACATTCCATAACATGGCATTTATTAACATTAAATTCCATTTGCCAAGTGGTGCTCCATATACTTATTTTATCCAGGTTTTCTTGAAGGGCATGACAATCATCTAAATTTCTTATCCTTCCTATTATCTTAGCATCATCAGCAAACATGTTCATGTAATTCTGTATACCAACTGGTAGATCATTTATGTAGACAATAAACATCACTGGTGCAAGAACTGAACCCTGTGGTACTCCACTTGTGATATTTCTCCAGTCCGATACATTGCCTCTGATTACTGCCCTCATTTTTCTATCAGTCAGAAAATTTTTCATCCATGTTAGAAGCTTACCTGTCACCCCTCCAATATTTTCCAGTTTCCAGAACAACCTCTCTATGTGGAACTCTGTCGAATGCCTTTTTTAGGTCCAGATAGATGCAGTCAACCCAACCATCTCTTTCCTGTAATATATCTATTGCTCGATCATAGAAACTGAGTAAATTCGATACACAGGATCTTCCAAATCGAAAACCATACTGTCTGTTGCTGTGTTGTGGGTTGTGGGAAGAGACCACCCACAACCAAACCATCGCCAGAGAAATCCTAGTAAACAACACAGAAATCATCGATAGATACAGCGATAGCAGGCGGCTTGACGTTTGCGAGGCACTACACATCAAGAAGTCAACACCATCAATCAACAGCCAATTATTGCACAACTATATTCTACCCACCTCAAGACTCCGCTCCAATATAGAAGCATCAAGAAATATGGACCAATAGGCTTTCTACAAACTCTTCTATTCAATATCCATTGTTTCGTGTTCTGTCTTGTGTTGACGAAATTAATACCCTATTAATACTCTTGTTCTGTCTTGTGTTGATGAAATTAATACCCTATTAATACCACATCTTGTTCTGTCTTGTGTTAATGCCACATCACCCCTTCCACCTCACTCAAATGTAGATATAATATCGGAGATGCGTAAGTTCTATTCAGTTGTGTATTTGTGAACTAAAGTCTTTGAAAATGTAATAAGTTTTACGAAACGCGCTCGTGTCGCGTCAGGTTAGAAATAAAAAAGAATTTTGGAGAATTGATTTTTTATTTACCTCCAACAGTGAAACGAAATGTACGAAAGATTGAGAAAATTCGTGTTAGAATTATTAATCTTACTTTTTCGGTCATATTTAATAATATATATATATATATATATATATATATATATATATATATATATATATATATATATATATATATATATATATATATATGCGAACAAGCCTGAATGGTCCCCAGGACTATATGCGAATGAAAACTCACACCCCAGAAGTGACTCGAACCCATACTCCCAGAAGCAACGCAACTGGTAACTACAGGGCGCCTTAATCCGCTTGACCATCACGGCCGTCAAAAGGAAGTGATAGCCGAGGCTATTTGAGCCACTTCCCCGACGGCAACTCGGATGGTAATCTTGGGCATAACATTTCACCAAATCACCTCATTCTTTGGGGCACACGTGAGGAACACAAATGCGAACAAGCCTGAATGGTCCCCAGGACTATATGCGAATGAAAACTCACACCCCAGAAGTGACTCGAACCCATACTCCCAGAAGCAACGCAACTGGTAACTACAGGGCGCCTTAATCCGCTTGACCATCACGGCCGTCAAAAGGAAGTGATAGCCGAGGCTATTTGAGCCACTTCCCCGACGGCAACTCGGATGGTAATCTTGGGCATAGCATTTCACCAAATCACCTCATTCTTTGGGGCACACGTGAGGAACACAAATGCGAACAAGCCTGAATGGTCCCCAGGACTATATGCGAATGAAAACTCACACCCCAGAAGTGACTCGAACCCATACTCCCAGAAGCAACGCAACTGGTAACTACAGGGCGCCTTAATCCGCTTGACCATCACGGCCGTCAAAAGGAAGTGATAGCCGAGGCTATTTGAGCCACTTCCCCGACGGCAACTCGGATGGTAATCTTGGGCATAGCATTTCACCAAATCACCTCATTCTTTGGGGCACACGTGAGGAACACAAATGCGAACAAGCCTGAATGGTCCCCAGGACTATATGCGAATGAAAACTCACACCCCAGAAGTGACTCGAACCCATACTCCCAGAAGCAACGCAACTGGTAACTACAGGGCGCCTTAATCCGCTTGACCATCACGGCCGTCAAAAGGAAGTGATAGCCGAGGCTATTTGAGCCACTTCCCCGACGGCAACTCGGATGGTAATCTTGGGCATAGCATTTCTTGGGTGTGAGTTTTCATTCGCATATAGTCCTGGGGACCATTCAGGCTTGTTCGCATTTGTGTTCCTCACGTGTGCCCCAAAGAATGAGGTGATTTGGTGAAATGCTATGCCCAAGATTACCATCCGAGTTGCCGTCGGGGAAGTGGCTCAAATAGCCTCGGCTATCACTTCCTTTTGACGGCCGTGATGGTCAAGCGGATTAAGGCGCCCTGTAGTTACCAGTTGCGTTGCTTCTGGGAGTATGGGTTCGAGTCACTTCTGGGGTGTGAGTTTTCATTCGCATATAGTCCTGGGGACCATTCAGGCTTGTTCGCATTTGTGTTCCTCACGTGTGCCCCAAAGAATGAGGTGATTTGGTGAAATGCTATGCCCAAGATTACCATCCGAGTTGCCGTCGGGGAAGTGGCTCAAATAGCCTCGGCTATCACTTCCTTTTGACGGCCGTGATGGTCAAGCGGATTAAGGCGCCCTGTAGTTACCAGTTGCGTTGCTTCTGGGAGTATGGGTTCGAGTCACTTCTGGGGTGTGAGTTTTCATTCGCATATAGTCCTGGGGACCATTCAGGCTTGTTCGCATTTGTGTTCCTCATGTGTGCCCCAAAGAATGAGGTGATTTGGTGAAATGCTATGCCCAAGATTACCATCCGAGTTGCCGTCGGGGAAGTGGCTCAAATAGCCTCGGCTATCACTTCCTTTTGACGGCCGTGATGGTCAAGCGGATTAAGGCGCCCTGTAGTTACCAGTTGCGTTGCTTCTGGGAGTATGGGTTCGAGTCACTTCTGGGGTGTGAGTTTTCATTTTCATATATATATATATATATATATATATATATATATATATATATATATATATATATATATATATATATTATATATAGTGCCAGTCTTGATATTTATTTATTTATTTTATTTATTTATTTATATATATACAAGAAGGTACATTGGGTTTGTGAGAATACATTGGATAGTACAGTATTTACATTCTTGTAAAGCCACTAGTACGCACAGCGTTTCGGGCAGGTCCTTAATCTTGCAGATAATTTTAAGTAGGTAATTTCAATCAGAATTGATAAATGATAAAGATACATTACAAGAGAAAAATGAGATGAGAGAGATAAGTAGGTATATTAAAGCATATTGTTATATTAAAGCTCTGATTGATTACATTGATAGCTTGATTAGTAATTTAAACAAGGTTAATAGACACCATACAGCAGATTGACAGCACATATAAGACAGCAATGATCACAATGGTAAAGATGTTCACATTGGGTACATAAAGATTGGGAGACTGGGTAGCAAAAGATACAGATAAACAAGATTTATAAACACCATACAACAGATTGGCAGCACATATAAGAAAACAGCAATGATCACAATGGTAAAGATGTTCAAATTGGGAACATAAAGGTTGGGAGACTGGGTAGCAATTGATACAGTGCAAATTTAAGGCAAAAAGTGAAAAACTATGAAGATGAAATTAGGTACTTTTTAGTATTGATTTTGAATGATGTAAAAGTTGGACAGCTTTTCAATTCAGTAGGGAGTGAGTTCCATAACTGGGTTCCTTTATTTGCATAGAGTGTTTACACAGATTAAGTTTAACTCTGGGGATATCAAAGAGATATTTATTTCTGGTGTGGTGATAATGGGTCCTATTACATCTGTCCAAGAAGAGTTTCAGACAAAGATTTGCATTTAAGAACAGGGTTTTGTAAATGTAGTTGACACAAGAGAATTTGTGGAGTGAGATTATGTTTAGCATGTTTAGGGAGTTAAACAAGGAGGCTGTGTGTTGTCTGAAAGCAGAATTTGATATTATTCTGATAGCAGATTTTTGCTGGGTGATGATGGACTTGAGGTGGTTTGCAGTGGTTGAACCCCATGCACAGATACCATAGTTGAGATAGGGATAGATTAGTGCATAATATAGAGAGATGAGAGCAGAGTTAGGAACATAATATCTGATTTTGGAGAGTATACCAACTGTTTTAGAGACTTTCTTAGTTATGTGTTGTATGTGGGTACTGAAGTTGAGTCTCTTGTCTAGGAATAAGCCAAGAAACTTTCCATCATTTTTATTGCTAATGTTTACATTGTCACTCTGAAGTTGAATTGCATTTGTAGATTTGCTTTCGAATAGGATGTAGTAGGTCTTTTCTATGTTAAGTGTTAGTTTGTTGGTTGACATCCATAAGTGGACTTTTTTTAGTTCATTATTAACAACACCATTTAGTGTATGTGGGTTGGGGTTGGAGTAGATGAGGGTAGTATCATCAGCAAACAAAATAGGTTTCAGAATGTTAGAGACATTAGGCAGATCATTAATGTATATAAGAAAAAGAAGAGGTCCCAAGATGCTGCCCTGTGGCACTCCAACAGTTATTGGTAGAATGGGAGAGATTATATTATTGATGGCTACACATTGGTGTCTATCACTAGGATAGGATTGGATATAGTCCAGTGCATGGTCTCGGATTCCATAATGATGGAGTTTACATAAGAGGTAATCGTGATTAACAGTACCAAAGGCCTTTCTCAGGTCAATGAAGAGTCCAATTGGAAACTCATTTTTGTCAAGGGCTGAGTAAATTATATCAAGGAGACTAATAATTGCATCGTTGGTACTCTTTTGAGAGCGGAAGCCAAACTGACAGGGGCTAAGAATGTCGAATTTTACGAGATAGGAGTAGAGCTGTTTATAGATAATTTTTTCAAATATTTTTGATAGTATGGGTAGGTTCGATATTGGTCTATAGTTGTCAGTTGATATAGTCAGTTGGTCTATAGTTGATAAGTCAGATATATTGTTTGTTAACACATTTCTCAACAATGAACAGTCAGTTTTATCAAGCTAACATATCCTAACACAACGAGTGAGAGTATTAACTGGTCTAATTATTTTATTAGACCAGTATATATTATTAGATTATACTGGTATAATTATATATATATAAATAGACACAGAGACGGATAGATAAGGATATGCAAAGTCAGTGTGAGAATGACAGAGATAGAGCGAGGAAAGAGACAGAGAGATAGGCTGACACAGAGAATGGCAGAAACGAGGAGAGGCAGAGACAGAGGGACAGGGACAGGAGTAGTGGAATTGATGCCATAGAGCGGCTATTTTGTTTTTTTCGACAGCCGCTCTATGGCATGATGCCATAGAGCGGCTATTTTGTTTTTTCCGACAGCCGCTCAATGGCATCAGGGGTATTTCAACTTTTAGACCGGCCATTTTGTTTTTTCCGAAAGCCGCTCTATGGCATCAGGGGTATTTCAATTTTTAGACCGGCCATTTTGTTTTTTTCCGACAGCCGCTCTATGGCATCAGGGGTATTTCAACTTTTAGACCGGCCATTTTGTTTTTTTCCGACAGCCGCTCTATGGCATCAGGGGTATTTCAACTTTTAGACCGGCCGTTTTGTTTTTTCCGACTGCTGGTCTACGCACCCTGAGTTTTCTCGATTCAACTTGCCTAGGGATTAAAAAGCCGGTCCCTGGCATCCCCAAATTTTGTTGGCTCAGTGACCCTGCACAGACATTGCTAATAGTCAATGACGTCACCAGCTAGCCGCTCAGCGTTCCTGCACCGGCATGTTCAAGGGGATTAAAAAGTCTGTCTATGAGTCGTGTGTTTTGCGATACAACAGTGACCCTGAACCTAATATAAAATACCATCATCCCTAGTCTATTTTTAATTTCATATTTACTTCCAACCATCGCCCATTACATTTATCAAAGAGGAACATGTATGTGAGGGAAGAACATAACTTCAGCACTGCAAGAAGTTATGTGTGTATTTTCAAGTTCGTCCCCTGCTACCTGTTTTTACCCAGGTCTTTTTTCCTAAATATAAAACTTATCCAATTCATTCCTATTCTGTTTCATGTTGATACGTTTAATAGGTTATTAATATTCCCTTTTACTATGACCATCCAGTCGCACCTCTATCATGTCACCCCTATTTCTTCTTCGTCGTCGTTCTAGAGAATGTAATTTGAGCTTTGACAATCTTTCTTGAAGGATCGTTTATTATGCATAGGGCAAAAAATAATATGAAAAAACTGCTATCAGTCGTTTATATTAAAAAATAGAGGCCTGGGCATTGGTGATTTCAATGCGTTTTCAGTAGTAACCTCACACACGTCTCACATTCGCTCAAAACATACCTCCCACACCTTGCTGTGGCATATAACAAATAAAAAAATCTCATTCAGTAAAAGCAAGCCTCTCATATTTTAAAATAAGGCCTTCTGCGGCGCGAGGCGCGCTAAATGCGGATCCCAGGAGGTTCACACATAAGTGTGAACTCTTAATCTAGCTTAATACCTCACCTATACTCTGTGCTTCATCAAGTTGATATTCAGCTACAATAGCTCGTATTTTCGCTCATTGCTTATATTTTCTGTTATTCATAAACCCGATCAAACCTTCCTAACCTAACCTAACCTAACATATTATTTATAACAAACAAATACATTCTACAGACCAGTTGTTGTTGTTGTTTAGTCACATCGTGAAAATCAAACTCAGGTATTGCCGGCCATTAGCATATAGGTGTGAAGGTATTACAGTACCTTACTGGTCAACTATGTATGACGTCACCAGACAACCAATGCGACCTTTGGCGTCCTACTGGCATGAGTATTTGATGTTATTATTAAAAAATGACTAGACTAACCATCCCCACCTAACCTAATCAGAGGTTTAAGAACATACATTTTAGTCATCCACAAGTGTAATCATTATTCAGTGATAAGTTCAAAAGTATAACAGAAGCCAAATGTCGTACTGCAATTTAAGCAGAATCGTACATCTGGCAGCATAGCAGGTGAGCTGAACATAAGAATAAAGGTAACTTCAGAGGTCCTATTGGCCCATACGAGGCAGCTCCTATATATTTCCACCCAATCTCATTCATGTCCACCCTATGCTTAAAACAACCAAGGGATCCCACTTAAAGTATTAGTTTACAATAATAGTTTTAATAAATAGCTCTTATTCTAGTTTTATACACAACAGCAATTATGAAACCCTATAGCTAGATATTCTACTATAATCCACAAGTAGTTACCACACATCTGGCAGTACAGCGGATTAGTGGCTGTGTTCATAGGCTAGTCAACTGTCCTCACATCCATCAAATAGATATCCAAATGTCGCACCTCAATTCATCCATCTAGCAACTCAGCTGGATGTTAGCCACTATATTCATAGGCTAATCATTTCTACACCTCAAAAAATCCTAGTCTTGCTACGCAAATCAGCTAACTTGTTTCTAAACCAACACTCGCAAATACAATCATGCATACCTACACATACTTCAAAACCTATGCATTCATAGAGAATAGCCTAGTTTTTTTGCCATTTCCCCATTAATCAGATGTAATTTATGCCATACACACAGAAAATACAGCATTTACACACCAAATATGCCATTTATGCACAAAATATATTATTTACACTCAAAATATGCCATCACATAAAAAAATATGACATTTTCATACAAAATATGTCAGTTGCATACAAAAATATACCATTTACACAATATTGCATGTACACTCAGAGTATGACATTTACACAAAGTACGGTATTTTGCACAAATATATCAAAAGTCTTATGCATTTAGACAATCAAAAATGCGCTTTAACTAAAATTACACAATTTCACAAACGTAATTTTCACAAAATACCCACACATTGTCTCATAAACCAAAATACACTTACACCATGAAGATCTATTTTATCAAATTACAGAGCTTACACAAAATACACAATTTTCACACACAAATACAGTTGCACCAGTTCCACTTCAACAAATTAAAAACACAACTTGCATAAATGCACTATTATCACAAAAATTATTACACAGTTTGTGTAATTATTTTACATCTTTGCACAATAAATACAAGAAAACTTGCTATATAATTACTCAGCTTGCACAATGACAATCAATACGCAAAGGTATAAATAAACAATTCGTCCATATGCAATTACACAACATGCGCAATTAATACACAACTTATACAATATTACACATCTTTCATAATTATTACACACAACTTGCACAAATGCATATCTAGCACAAATACGTACAATACATAACTACCCCAAATATGAAAATACACAACTAGCATAAATACACGATTTACACAAATACAATTGCGACATTTACACAACTAGCTCAAAAATATAATCAATACACAACTTACCAAAATATGAACAATACATAACTAGCATATATTCATTAAATACACAACTATGCAATTTCCGCAAATACACATACAAAAAAATATACAATTAATACATACAACTTGCACAAAACAATACACAATTTATAGAAATATAATCAATACATAATTTCAATAATCATACAACATATGCAAAATACATAATCTGCACAATTAATACACAAGTATATTAATTGTGCTATATATGTACAAACACAACCAACTGGGTCAAACAATACACAATTTGCATGATATTTTTCTGGGTATATTTAGGACATTAATTATAATATGCTGAGTTTAACCAACTCCCCAAAAGTCAGAATTTCACATATAAAAATGTTTCTTATAACTTCCAATGAGCTCAATATATAACACATTCTTTTTCCATTAAGATATCAACATTATTAGTGCAAAACTATTCATCTAACATATGTCCACTGTTTTTATGTCTTATTAATACCTTCCTTGTTACATTCTCTCCAATCAGACCACCATATTTATGTATTTATTCAAACCATCTAACAGACTTATTTGTTCTAGCCTTAGTTATGTTAGGGCAGGTGGGGTTAGGTGGAGTCAGTATTTTCTATGATAATTTTAGACAAATTTGCTATATCTTATCAAAATGCATCCTGCTAAAACTTAAATTCATCTAAATCTATCAAAAATATACTTATACTACGCAAATTTGACTAAATTCTACCTAGCTAAACTTACTAAATATGAGCATCCCATATCCTCACATACAAGCCTATGTCGCCTCTGTCCATACATTATATGAGTCTGCCATATAGCACGAACCCCAAATAGGAAAATTTTCACTATTTCATAAACATACTAGTTCATTACCCTAAGATATTATATATGTCCTTCCCTACACGACCTCACCAAACCTGACCTAGCATATCCAACCCTGGATTTGGTTAAAGTTTGCGAAATTTATGCTATGCCACCTAAATTTCACCAAATTTAAGGCAATTTCCACCAAATATACCCAAATGTTGTGTATCATAGCATCGCCAAAGCCCATTTTCTCCTATTCCATACTACCCTATACAACCTCACCTAACCTGACTTAGCATATCCAAACCTGGATGTGGTTAAAGTCGGCGAAATTCATGCTATGCCACCTAAATTTGACCAAATATACCCAATGTTTCATATCACAGCACTGCCAAAGCCCATTTTTACCTACATTTTCATACAACCTCACCTAACCTGACCTAGCATATCCAAACCTGGATGTGGTTAAAGTCGGCGAAATTCATGCTATGCCACCTAAATTTGACCAAATATACCCAATGTTTCATATCACAGCACTGCCAAAGCCCATTTTTACCTACATTTTCTCCTATTCCATCCTACCCTATGCAACCTTACCTAACCTATCCTACCATATCAAAACAAAGATTTGGTTAAAGTCTGCGAAATTTAAGCTATCCCACCTAAATTCTATCTAATTTAAGGCAATTCCCACCAAATATATCCAAATGTTCTGTATCACAGCACTGCCAAAGCCCATTTTTACCTACATTTTCTCCTATTCCATCCTACCCTACGCAACCTTACCTAACCTTTCCTAGCATATCCAAACCTAGATTTGGTTAAAGTCGGCGAAATTTAAGCTATCCCACCTAAATTCTATCTAATTTAAGGCAATTCCCACCAAATATATCCAAATGTTCTGTATCACAGCACTGCCAAAGCCCATTTTTACCTACATTTTCTCCTATTCCATCCTACCCTACGCAACCTTACCTAACCTATCCTAGCATACCCAAACCTAGATTTGGTTAAAGTAGGCAAAATTTAAGTTATCCCATATAAATTTGACCTAATTTAAGACAATTTTCACCAAATATACCCAAAAATGTTTTGGAACGTAGCACGGCCAAAGCTCATTTTAGCTGAGTTTTCACCTATTCCAACCTGCCCTAGACAACCCTACCCAGCCTCTCCTGGCATATCCAAAGTCAGATTTGATTATAGTTGGCGAAATTTATGCCTTTCCAACCTAAATTTTACCTAATTTAAGACAATTTCTACCCAATATACCCAAAATGTTTTGTTACATAGCTCAGCAAAAGACCATTTCAGCCGAGTTTTCACATATTCCAACCTACCCTACATAGCCTTACCTATCCCTGACCTAGCAGATTTGATTAAAGTTGGTGAAATTAAAGCTATCGCCATCAAATTGGAGACAATTTCCACCAAATATGCATAAATGTTGTGTATCATAGCACAGCCAAAACCCATTTTACCCACATTTTCACCCATTCCATCTAAACCTGGACCTAGCCTCTGATACTACATATACTCAGAGAAGTGATGTTTTTGGATATGAACCTAAATGCCCGTGCCTAACCTGCAAGAGTCTTGGAGCTTTGTTGAATATTTCTTCGAAAACTGAAGTTTTGGATATGAACCTATCCGCACTGTGCCTAACCTGATAGGATCTTTGTTGAACATTGTAACCATATTCATAGAAAAGTGATGTTTTGGATATGGACCTAACAGCCCCTCTCCTTTAAAACTTGGAACTGTGTTCAATATTGTAGATATAGTGTTGGGTGTGTGTTTTGTTTTTACACATCAACCCAACCGTCCTGGACCTAACCTCCCTTCATCCAACTTCAAATTTATCGTAAATATGGAAGGACGTGTTGTTTGTGCATCAACCCAATCGTCCTTGACCTAACCTCCATTTATCAAACTTCAAATTTATCATAAATATGGAAGGACCGTGTTATTTGTGCATCAACCCACCCATCCTGGGCCTAACCTCCCTTTATCTAACTTCAAATTTATTGTATTTATGGGAAGAAGGTGTTGTTTATGCATCAACCCAACCGCCCTGGACCTAACCTCTGATACACGAATCTTGGTTCAACATTGCATCATACTCGTAGCATATTTTTTCACATAATTCAACCATCCTCAACCTAACCTCTATTACCTGGGGGAGGGAGGTTAATGGAAAATATGATAATAATGGGAATTTTCTCTACATCAGTTCAACTTAACCATCCTTAACCTAACCTTAGTTAGAAAGGGATATAACTCACCAAAACTATTTAATTACCATTTACCTTATTTTCCTTATCCTAACCCATAACCAGAGGGTTTAGACCCCCCTTTACCTCGAAATTATACTATATATTTAAGGTAGGAATATATTTTCACACATAAACCTAACATTCCCTAATTTAACCCTGTACTCTAATTTCGAGGTAAAGGGGGGTCTAAACCCTCTGGTTATGGGTTAGGATAAGGAAAATAAGGTAAATGGTAATTAAATAGTTTTGGTGAGTTATATCCCTTTCTAACTAAGGTTAGGTTAAGGATGGTTAAGTTGAACTGATGTAGAGAAAATTCCCATTATTATCATATTTTCCATTAACCTCCCTCCCCCAGGTAATAGAGGTTAGGTTGAGGATGGTTGAATTATGTGAAAAAATATGCTACGAGTATGATGCAATGTTGAACCAAGATTCGTGTATCAGAGGTTAGGTCCAGGGCGGTTGGGTTGATGCATAAACAACACCTTCTTCCCATAAATACAATAAATTTGAAGTTAGATAAAGGGAGGTTAGGCCCAGGATGGGTGGGTTGATGCACAAATAACACGGTCCTTCCATATTTATGATAAATTTGAAGTTTGATAAATGGAGGTTAGGTCAAGGACGATTGGGTTGATGCACAAACAACACGTCCTTCCATATTTACGATAAATTTGAAGTTGGATGAAGGGAGGTTAGGTCCAGGACGGTTGGGTTGATGTGTAAAAACAAAACACACACCCAACACTATATCTACAATATTGAACACAGTTCCAAGTTTTAAAGGAGAGGGGCTGTTAGGTCCATATCCAAAACATCACATTTCTATGAATATGGTTACAATGTTCAACAAAGATCCTATCAGGTTAGGCACAGTGCGGATAGGTTCATATCCAAAACTTCAGTTTTCGAAGAAATATTCAACAAAGCTCCAAGACTCTTGCAGGTTAGGCACGGGCATTTAGGTTCATATCCAAAAACATCACTTCTCTGAGTATATGTAGTATCAGAGGCTAGGTCCAGGTTTAGATGGAATGGGTGAAAATGTGGGTAAAATGGGTTTTGGCTGTGCTATGATACACAACATTTATGCATATTTGGTGGAAATTGTCTCCAATTTGATGGCGATAGCTTAAATTTCACCAACTTTAATCAAATCTGCTAGGTCAGGGATAGGTAAGGCTATGTAGGGTAGGTTGGAATATGTGAAAACTCGGCTGAAATGGTCTTTTGCTGAGCTATGTAACAAAACATTTTGGGTATATTGGGTAGAAATTGTCTTAAATTAGGTAAAATTTAGGTTGGAAAGGCATAAATTTCGCCAACTATAATCAAATCTGACTTTGGATATGCCAGGAGAGGCTGGGTAGGGTTGTCTAGGGCAGGTTGGAATAGGTGAAAACTCAGCTAAAATGAGCTTTGGCCGTGCTACGTTCCAAAACATTTTTGGGTATATTTGGTGAAAATTGTCTTAAATTAGGTCAAATTTATATGGGATAACTTAAATTTTGCCTACTTTAACCAAATCTAGGTTTGGGTATGCTAGGATAGGTTAGGTAAGGTTGCGTAGGGTAGGATGGAATAGGAGAAAATGTAGGTAAAAATGGGCTTTGGCAGTGCTGTGATACAGAACATTTGGATATATTTGGTGGGAATTGCCTTAAATTAGATAGAATTTAGGTGGGATAGCTTAAATTTCGCCGACTTTAACCAAATCTAGGTTTGGATATGCTAGGAAAGGTTAGGTAAGGTTGCGTAGGGTAGGATGGAATAGGAGAAAATGTAGGTAAAAATGGGCTTTGGCAGTGCTGTGATACAGAACATTTGGATATATTTGGTGGGAATTGCCTTAAATTAGATAGAATTTAGGTGGGATAGCTTAAATTTCGCAGACTTTAACCAAATCTTTGTTTTGATATGGTAGGATAGGTTAGGTAAGGTTGCATAGGGTAGGATGGAATAGGAGAAAATGTAGGTAAAAATGGGCTTTGGCAGTGCTGTGATATGAAACATTGGGTATATTTGGTCAAATTTAGGTGGCATAGCATGAATTTCGCCGACTTTAACCACATCCAGGTTTGGATATGCTAGGTCAGGTTAGGTGAGGTTGTATGAAAATGTAGGTAAAAATGGGCTTTGGCAGTGCTGTGATATGAAACATTGGGTATATTTGGTCAAATTTAGGTGGCATAGCATGAATTTCGCCGACTTTAACCACATCCAGGTTTGGATATGCTAAGTCAGGTTAGGTGAGGTTGTATAGGGTAGTATGGAATAGGAGAAAATGGGCTTTGGCGATGCTATGATACACAACATTTGGGTATATTTGGTGGAAATTGCCTTAAATTTGGTGAAATTTAGGTGGCATAGCATAAATTTCGCAAACTTTAACCAAATCCAGGGTTGGATATGCTAGGTCAGGTTTGGTGAGGTCGTGTAGGGAAGGACATATATAATATCTTAGGGTAATGAACTAGTATGTTTATGAAATAGTGAAAATTTTCCTATTTGGGGTTCGTGCTATATGGCAGACTCATATAATGTATGGACAGAGGCGACATAGGCTTGTATGTGAGGATATGGGATGCTCATATTTAGTAAGTTTAGCTAGGTAGAATTTAGTCAAATTTGCGTAGTATAAGTATATTTTTGATAGATTTAGATGAATTTAAGTTTTAGCAGGATGCATTTTGATAAGATATAGCAAATTTGTCTAAAATTATCATAGAAAATACTGACTCCACCTAACCCCACCTGCCCTAACATAACTAAGGCTAGAACAAATAAGTCTGTTAGATGGTTTGAATAAATACATAAATATGGTGGTCTGATTGGAGAGAATGTAACAAGGAAGGTATTAATAAGACATAAAAACAGTGGACATATGTTAGATGAATAGTTTTGCACTAATAATGTTGATATCTTAATGGAAAAAGAATGTGTTATATATTGAGCTCATTGGAAGTTATAAGAAACATTTTTATATGTGAAATTCTGACTTTTGGGGAGTTGGTTAAACTCAGCATATTATAATTAATGTCCTAAATATACCCAGAAAAATATCATGCAAATTGTGTATTGTTTGACCCAGTTGGTTGTGTTTGTACATATATAGCACAATTAATATACTTGTGTATTAATTGTGCAGATTATGTATTTTGCATATGTTGTATGATTATTGAAATTATGTATTGATTATATTTCTATAAATTGTGTATTGTTTTGTGCAAGTTGTATGTATTAATTGTATATTTTTTTGTATGTGTATTTGCGGAAATTGCATAGTTGTGTATTTAATGAATATATGCTAGTTATGTATTGTTCATATTTTGGTAAGTTGTGTATTGATTATATTTTTGAGCTAGTTGTGTAAATGTCGCAATTGTATTTGTGTAAATCGTGTATTTATGCTAGTTGTGTATTTTCATATTTGGGGTAGTTATGTATTGTACGTATTTGTGCTAGATATGCATTTGTGCAAGTTGTGTGTAATAATTATGAAAGATGTGTAATATTGTATAAGTTGTGTATTAATTGCGCATGTTGTGTAATTGCATATGGACGAATTGTTTATTTATACCTTTGCGTATTGATTGTCATTGTGCAAGCTGAGTAATTATATAGCAAGTTTTCTTGTATTTATTGTGCAAAGATGTAAAATAATTACACAAACTGTGTAATAATTTTTGTGATAATAGTGCATTTATGCAAGTTGTGTTTTTAATTTGTTGAAGTGGAACTGGTGCAACTGTATTTGTGTGTGAAAATTGTGTATTTTGTGTAAGCTCTGTAATTTGATAAAATAGATCTTCATGGTGTAAGTGTATTTTGGTTTATGAGACAATGTGTGGGTATTTTGTGAAAATTACGTTTGTGAAATTGTGTAATTTTAGTTAAAGCGCATTTTTGATTGTCTAAATGCATAAGACTTTTGATATATTTGTGCAAAATACCGTACTTTGTGTAAATGTCATACTCTGAGTGTACATGCAATATTGTGTAAATGGTATATTTTTGTATGCAACTGACATATTTTGTATGAAAATGTCATATTTTTTTATGTGATGGCATATTTTGAGTGTAAATAATATATTTTGTGCATAAATGGCATATTTGGTGTGTAAATGCTGTATTTTCTGTGTGTATGGCATAAATTACATCTGATTAATGGGGAAATGGCAAAAAAACTAGGCTATTCTCTATGAATGCATAGGTTTTGAAGTATGTGTAGGTATGCATGATTGTATTTGCGAGTGTTGGTTTAGAAACAAGTTAGCTGATTTGCGTAGCAAGACTAGGATTTTTTGAGGTGTAGAAATGATTAGCCTATGAATATAGTGGCTAACATCCAGCTGAGTTGCTAGATGGATGAATTGAGGTGCGACATTTGGATATCTATTTGATGGATGTGAGGACAGTTGACTAGCCTATGAACACAGCCACTAATCCGCTGTACTGCCAGATGTGTGGTAACTACTTGTGGATTATAGTAGAATATCTAGCTATAGGGTTTCATAATTGCTGTTGTGTATAAAACTAGAATAAGAGCTATTTATTAAAACTATTATTGTAAACTAATACTTTAAGTGGGATCCCTTGGTTGTTTTAAGCATAGGGTGGACATGAATGAGATTGGGTGGAAATATATAGGAGCTGCCTCGTATGGGCCAATAGGACCTCTGAAGTTACCTTTATTCTTATGTTCAGCTCACCTGCTATGCTGCCAGATGTACGATTCTGCTTAAATTGCAGTACGACATTTGGCTTCTGTTATACTTTTGAACTTATCACTGAATAATGATTACACTTGTGGATGACTAAAATGTATGTTCTTAAACCTCTGATTAGGTTAGGTGGGGATGGTTAGTCTAGTCATTTTTTAATAATAACATCAAATACTCATGCCAGTAGGACGCCAAAGGTCGCATTGGTTGTCTGGTGACGTCATACATAGTTGACCAGTAAGGTACTGTAATACCTTCACACCTATATGCTAATGGCCGGCAATACCTGAGTTTGATTTTCACGATGTGACTAAACAACAACAACAACTGGTCTGTAGAATGTATTTGTTTGTTATAAATAATATGTTAGGTTAGGTTAGGTTAGGAAGGTTTGATCGGGTTTATGAATAACAGAAAATATAAGCAATGAGCGAAAATACGAGCTATTGTAGCTGAATATCAACTTGATGAAGCACAGAGTATAGGTGAGGTATTAAGCTAGATTAAGAGTTCACACTTATGTGTGAACCTCCTGGGATCCGCATTTAGCGCGCCTCGCGCCGCAGAAGGCCTTATTTTAAAATATGAGAGGCTTGCTTTTACTGAATGAGATTTTTTTATTTGTTATATGCCACAGCAAGGTGTGGGAGGTATGTTTTGAGCGAATGTGAGACGTGTGTGAGGTTACTACTGAAAACGCATTGAAATCACCAATGCCCAGGCCTCTATTTTTTAATATAAACGACTGATAGCAGTTTTTTCATATTATTTTTTGCCCTATGCATAATAAACGATCCTTCAAGAAAGATTGTCAAAGCTCAAATTACATTCTCTAGAACGACGACGAAGAAGAAATAGGGGTGACATGATAGAGGTGCGACTGGATGGTCATAGTAAAAGGGAATATTAATAACCTATTAAACGTATCAACATGAAACAGAATAGGAATGAATTGGATAAGTTTTATATTTAGGAAAAAAGACCTGGGTAAATACAGGTAGCAGGGGACGAACTTGAAAATACACACATAACTTCTTGCAGTGCTGAAGTTATGTTCTTCCCTCACATACATGTTCCTCTTTGATAAATGTAATGGGCGATGGTTGGAAGTAAATATGAAATTAAAAATAGACTAGGGATGATGGTATTTTATATTAGGTTCAGGGTCACTGTTGTATCGCAAAATACACGACTCATAGACAGGCTTTTTAATCCCCTTGAACATGCCGGTGCAGGAACGCTGAGCGGCTAGCTGGTGACGTCATTGACTATTAGCAATGTCTGTGCAGGGTCACTGAGCCAACAAAATTTGGGGATGCCAGGGACCGGCTTTTTAATCCCTAGGCAAGTTGAATCGAGAAAACTCAGGGTGCGTAGACCAGCAGTCGGAAAAAACAAAACGGCCGGTCTAAAAGTTGAAATACCCCTGATGCCATAGAGCGGCTGTCGGAAAAAAACAAAATGGCCGGTCTAAAAGTTGAAATACCCCTGATGCCATAGAGCGGCTGTCGGAAAAAAACAAAATGGCCGGTCTAAAAATTGAAATACCCCTGATGCCATAGAGCGGCTTTCGGAAAAAACAAAATGGCCGGTCTAAAAGTTGAAATACCCCTGATGCCATTGAGCGGCTGTCGGAAAAAACAAAATAGCCGCTCTATGGCATCATGCCATAGAGCGGCTGTCGAAAAAAACAAAATAGCCGCTCTATGGCCTCATGCCATAGAGCGGCGGTCGAAAAAAACAAAATAGCCGCTCTATGGCCTCAATTCCACTACTGACAGGGACAGACGAACAGGGCCAGAGGAGGGACGGGGGAACAGAAGGGGGGGGGCAGTGGGACTGGGAGGGAGACAGGGACAGAGAGGGGGACAGGGACAGAGACAGAGGGACAGGGTCAGAGAGGGGGACCGGTGGACAGAGGGAGGAGAGGGGGGCAGGAGACCAAGAGAGAGGAGACAGGGGATAGAAAGAGTGGGCAGGGGAACAGAGGGAGGGACAGGGACAGACAGAGAAGGACAGGGACAGAAAGGGCGGACAGGGGGACAGAGAGAGGGACATGGGGCAGAGATAGGGACAGGGGAACAGAGACAGGGACAAGGGGACAGAGATGGATAGGGGGACTGGAGGAAAGGGAGGGGGACAGATAAAGGACAGCGGACAGAAAGAGTGGGCAGAGGGACAGAGAGGTACAGGGGACAGAGAGAAGGACAGGGGGACAGAGATGGACAGGGGGACATAGAGGAACAGGGGGACAGAGAGTGACAGGGTGACAGAAAGAGGAACAGGACAGAGAGGAACAGGGGGACAGAGAGAGGGACAATGGGATAGAGAGGGACAGGGGGACAGAGAGATGGAAAGGGGAGGATAGGGGGACAGGGGACAGAGAGGGGGGACAGGGGACAGAGAGGGGGACAGGGGGAAAGGGATCGAGGACAGAAAATGTGGGCAAGGGGACAAAGTGAGGGACAGGGGGACGAAGATGGACAGGGGGACAGGAGGAAAGGGGGGAGATGTATGAGCGGGGAATGTTTGCGAGAGATGGAGAAGGGGTATTTAGAACGGTAAGTTAGAGAGGGGGCAACTAAGGCGCGTCATTGAAAAGCAAATGAGCATCATTGCAGTAGCAGGAGCCACGCACATCTTCAGCCTGCGTTGTTGAGACATTTTCAATTAAGCGGTGTCCAATAACAATATTTTCGGTATTTAAGCGATACCTTAAAAAATACTGGAAATATTCAAAGATATTAATCCAGATATTAATCCCCTTGTGCAACGCACACAAGAGGCAACAGCTTCTAGCTCTACAAGCGGCAATATAAAATAGAGAATAGACGATTGTTTTCACTCATAGTGTAATAAACCCACGGACCCACCCACCCGCTGAAGCCGTAAATACCAAGATATTACTTCCGTTCAAAATTAAGCCGGAATAATCCTCAGGTATGTGGAGGATGTGGGAGGCCTTTGATCAACCGCCGACTTCCTGCCCCGTCGACGGGGCCATCAGCCCTCAGTGTGCCCTCAGCCAAATTCATGTGAAACATGTATGTGTGTGTATTAAATATTTTAATTTATTATTTCCAAGATTTAGCTGTTAGCTCTTGGACCCCGCCTTTCTAAGCGTCGGTTGTCTAATGTACCGACTCTCGGCCTCTTTTCCTTTACACCACCGCACACGGGATGGGTATGGGGTGCATAATAAAGAAAGAAATTGAATTGAATTGGTCTGATTAAGACTTTATGACCATGTAATCTATGTTTTGCTCCACTACTTACTGGTTGAGTATGGGGTCCTCACCAGTCGTCTAAATGCACACCAGTTCCCTAATTCCCACACACTGTTGCACAGCCACGTATTTTTTTAATGTAATGAGTTAATTGTGTCGTTAAGGGTGGACTGCTAGCCGACTTTTCTAATTCAGCAAACGCCTTACAATTTTGTAGTACATACGTACCACATAAGTACGTGTGTGTTACACATGTACACACACACACACGTACACCTTGTCAAGCACAAGACGAAGCTTGAAAAAGTTTGGTGGTATGCCAATAGGCTAGTCCCAGGACTAAGAGGCATGAGTTACGATGACACGCTGCGAGAAATGCACCTCATAACACTGGAAGACAGAAGAGTAAGGGGAGACATGATCACTACCTACAAAATTCTCAGAGCAATTGATAGGGTACATAAAGATAAACTGTTTAACACGAATGGTAGGCGAACAAAGGGACACAGGTGGAAACTTAGTACCGAAATGAGCCACTGGGATGTTAGAAAGAACTTTTTCAGTGTCAGAGTAGTTAATAGATGAAATGCATTAGGCAGTGATGTGGTGGAGGCTGACTCCATACACAGTTTCAAATGCAGATATGATAGAGCCCAGTAGGCTCAGGAATCTGTACATCAGTTGATTGCCAGTTGAAAGGTGGGACCAAAGAGCCAGAGCTCAACCCCCGCAACCACAACTAGGTGAGTATACACACGCACACACACACGTGCACCCACACATGTACACACGTACACACACAGACACAAACATACACACACACTAATGCCTCTATTCACCTTGCAGTAAATAGTAACCTGAAAGTCAGGAAGCTGCTAAAGGCTGCATCTTGGGGATGTGTGTGTGTGTTAGATAAAAATATATGTTGTTTAGATATGATGGAGGAAAAGAGGCCGAGAGTCGGTACATTAGACAACCGACGCTTAGAAAGGCGGGGTCCAAGAGCTAACAGCTAAATCATGGAAATAATAAATTAAAATATTTAATACACACACATACATGTTTCACATGAATTTGGCTGAGGGCACACTGAGGGCTGATGGCCCCGTCGACGGGGCAGGAAGTCGGCGGTTGATCAAAGGCCTCCCACATCCTCCACATACCTGAGGATTATTCCGGCTTAATTTTGAACGGAAGTAATATCTTGGTATTTACGGCTTCAGCGGGTGGGTGGGTCCGTGGGTTTATTACACTATGAGTGAAAACAATCGTCTATTCTCTATTTTATATTGCCGCTTGTAGAGCTAGAAGCTGTTGCCTCTTGTGTGCGTTGCACAAGGGGATTAATATCTGGATTAATATCTTTGAATATTTCCAGTATTTTTTAAGGTATCGCTTAAATACCGAAAATATTGTTATTGGACACCGCTTAATTGACAATGTCTCAACAACGCAGGCTGAAGATGTGCGTGGCTCCTGCTACTGCAATGATGCTCATTTGCTTTTCAATGATGCGCCTTAGTTGCCCCCTCTCTAACTTACCGTTCTAAATACCCCTTCTCCATCTCTCGCAAACATTCCCCCCTCATACATCTCCCCCCTTTCCTCCTGTCCCCCTGTCCATCTTTGTCCTTCTGTCCCTCACTTTGTCCCCTTGCCCACATTTTCTGTCCCCGATCCCTTTCCCCCTGTCCCCCTCTCTGTCCCCTGTCCCCCTCTCTCTCCCCCTATCTTTCCCTTTCCATCTCTCTGTCCCCCTGTCCCTCTCTATCCCATTGTCCCTCTCTCTGTCCCCCTGTTCCTCTCTGTCCTGTTCCTCTTTCTGTCACCCTGTCACTCTCTGTCCCCCTGCTCCTCTATGTCCCCCTGTCCATCTCTGTCCCCCTGTCCTTCTCTCTGTCCCCTGTACCTCTGCCCACTCTTTCTGTCCGCTGTCCTTTATCTGTCCCCCTCCCTTTCCTCCAGTCCCCCTATCCATCTCTGTCCCCTTGTCCCTGTCTCTGTTCCCCTGTCCCTATCTCTGCCCCATGTCCCTCTCTCTGTCCCCCTGTCCGCCCTTTCTGTCCCTGTCCTTCTCTGTCTGTCCCTGTCCCTCCCTCTGTCCCCCTGCCCACTCTTTCTATCCCCTGTCCCCTCTCTCTTGGTCTCCTGCCCCCCTCTCCTCCCTCTGTCCACCGGTCCCCCTCTCTGACCCTGTCCCTCTGTCTCTATCCCTGTTCTTCTCTCTGTCCCTGTCTCCCTCCCTGTCCCACTGCCCCCCTCCCCTCTGTTCCCCCGTCCCTTCTCTGGCCCTGTCTGTCTGTCCCTGTCCCTGTCCCTCTGTCTCTGCCTCTCCTCGTTTCTGCCATTCTCTGTGTCAGCCTATCTCTCTGTCTCTTTCCTCGCTCTATCTCTGTCATTCTCTCACTGACTTTGCATATCCTTACCTATCCGTCTCTGTGTCTATTTATATATATATAATTATACCAGTATAATCTAATAATATATACTGGTCTAATAAAATAATTAAACCAGTTAATACTTTCACTATATATATATATATATATATATATATATATATATATATATATATATATATATATATATATATATATATATATATATATATATATATATATATATATATATATTGTGACGGTAACGCGTTGGTGTTTGGCTGTTCAAAAGCTAGGGGTATGGCCTCGTCACATACAGAAACAAAAAATAGAAAATCTGGAACTTTGTCTGTGGTAAGGTAATGGGAAGACACACAAAACACAAGTAAATTTAACAATGAGATTTTAATTACGTTAGAAAAGAAAAACATGAATAAAATGGACATACAAATTCGTATCATAAAATCAATCAATCAAAATAATAAGAATAATCAAATGACAAAATGAAAAGTTACGTTAAGACAAGTGAGTAATAACAAGTGTATAACAAACAATGTAAATATGGATGCCTGAATATTGGCTTTAAGCTGCCACCTCTCTTAGTACACGTAAGCCACAGCTTAGTCTACCAACGAGACGTGTTAACTTGTTGAAAGCACTGGATATTCTGAGATCGGTAGGTCGTGTGGCCCCAGACATCAGGTAGTGTGGCGGGTGGAGGGCAGGTGCAACTGGACACGCAGCCAATCAGCGATGAGCAGGCGACAGACAGGTAGTTTGGTGGTTCGAGGTGGAGCAGGTGTTCCTGGCTGCATACGTTTGCGCTCTGGCAAACCTTGGTGTTGTATTTGTTGGATATTTCTTCCATATTAGTTTTATAGGGATTTATAGCGACGAACTTTGGAGGGAAGAGCAGACTCAATCTCTTGAAGGAGATAATCGTCACAACTCTCCCCCGAAGCCTGCGGTTCTGGGAGAAGTACGTCGTTATGTGGTGGATTAATAGATGGAGTCGCTTCTACTTCATAAACTCTGGAGAGGGCATCGGCTATGATGTTGTCAGAACCCTTGATATAGCGGATCTCCAGGTTGAAATCTTGTAAATACAAAGCCCATCGTAGAAGACGCTGGTTAGTGAATTGGGCTTGATGTAGGAAGCGGAGAGGGTTGAGAGGGAAGCTGAGAAGATGGTTGTAGACCTGGCGCCTTGTAGGTACGAAGCGAAGTGTTGGAGGTTCAGGACGATGGATAGTAGCTCCTTTTCAATAGTGCTGTAGTTCCTCTGGTGTGGTTTCAATTTGTAGCTGTAGTAGCTAACAGGTAGAACCTCCTCGCCTCGTTGTTGCATCAGGACACCACCAACGCCGGTACCACTGGCGTCGACATGAAGGACGAAAGGCTTGGTGATATCTGGCGAGGCGAGAATGGGATTAGAACAGAGGAGGAATTTGAGTTGTTCGAAAGCAACGGTTTGCTGCATGGTCCAATTATACCGTTGCTTGGGACTGGTTAATAGGATTAGAGGTGTGGCGACTGTACTGGAATTCCTCACAAACCTACGGTAGTAGGAGGCAAGACCAAGGAAGCGCAGGAGCTGCTTCCTGGTGGTAGGCTGTGGATACTGTTGGATGGCTTGAGTGTGTGAGTCTAACGGAGCTAGGCTGCCACTCCCAATAACATGACCCAGATAACGCACTTTACCTTTCGCGAAGGTGGACTTGCCCAGGTTGATGGTGAGGCCGGCTGTCAGGAGCTTGGAGAACAGACGTCGCAGCTGGAGCAGATGTTCACTCCAGGTGTTGGATGCTACGACGATATCGTCCAGGTAGGCGTATGTGTTATCCAAGCCCTGGATGACACGGTTGACAGCTCTCTGAAAGGTGGCCGGGGCATTACATAGTCCAAAAGGAAGGCGTTCATATCTGAAAAGTCCAAAAGGAGTGATAAAGGCAGATATCTCTTTAGCTCGCTCCGTTAGACACACTTGATAGTACCCCTTAAGCAAGTCCACTTGGGACAAGTACTGGGCACTACCAATGGCGTCAAGGATGTCATCTATCCTAGGCAAGGGGTAAGCATCCTTGACTGTTACGTTATTGAGTTTTCGATAGTCAGTACATAACCGCACCTTACCTTGGGGTTTGGGCACCAAGATACAGGGTGAGGCCCAGGGGGACTCACAAGGTGTAGCCAGTCCATGATCCAAGAGGTACTGCACCTCAGCACGCATGACTTCCTTCTTGCTCGGGCTGATTCGGTAGAAGGGTTGACGAATCGGCCGGGTGTCGGGGAGCAGTTGGATGTCGTGCTGGGTAACATTACACTCTTGGGGGTCATCTCGGAACAACTGATGTTCTCTGAAGATCTTGACAAGAGGTGCACTATGATTATCCTGAAAGTATTTGGGAAGATCATTAAGGATTTCGGAATTAGAAAGCGCTGACTCCTTGTCAATGCTTTCGGGAGGAGAAGCTGGGAAGGTCTCACTGTGGATGTAGGGTTCTGTGAAGGTAGAATAATTGATCAGGACAGTGGGAGGAGTACCATTATATTGCTTCAGGAGGTTGACGTGGCACAGCTGGGTCTTCCGCCGCCTATCTGGAGTCTCGATAACGTAGTTGTTGTTGTTTCTGCACTCCTTGACGCGGTAGGGTCCTGAAAACCTGTTTTGTAAAGGTGAACCTGGGATAGGAAACTATGCTAGGACGAAGTCTCCCGGCTTAAATTTTCTTACTTTGCTGGTCTGGTCGTAATGAGTCTTCATCCTCTCCTGAGCTTTCAATAGATTATCATGGGCAAAACGGTGGACTCTCTCTAGAATGTGTTGAAGGTTTTGAAGAAACTGGGGCACATTCTGATGCTCACTGAAGGTGGCATCTCGGAGAGAGTCTTTGAAAGCCTTAAGGGGAGTACGGCACTTACGGCCGTAGAGCATCTCATAAGGAGATACTCCTAGGGACTCATTGGGAAGACTTCTGTAAATACACATTATAAGGTCGATTTGCTTATCCCAATCCTTAGAGGTTTCACTACAAAACTTTTTCAAGAGTGCTTTGATAGTCTGATGACTACGCTCAAGAGAACCCTGTGAAGCAGGATGATAGGGGCTGGACAATACCTGTTTGATGTTGAACTCCTCCAGTGTCCTTTTGAAGAGATCACTGGTGAAGTTGGTACCACAGTCGCTCTGAATCTCCCTGGGAAATCCGTATTGAGTGAAGATCTTCAATAGATGTTTTACAACCGTAGCAGCCGTGATGTTCTTCACTGGAACTGCTATGGGAAATCTGGTGGTAGGACACAGGATGGTAAAGATATAGGCGTTACCTGAACTGGTCCGAGGTAAAGGACCAACACAGTGTATTATAAGTCTGTGGAAAGGTTCCGCAGGCACCTGTATGGGAATCAGTGGCGCTCTGGGAATGGAGATGTTCGGTTTGCCTGCCATCTGACATGTATGACACTGTTTTACGTACTGTTTGACGCTATTTACCATACCTGGCCAGTAGTAGTCTTGACGAATTCCATGGTAAGTCTTGTTGAATCCGTAGTGGGAGAGTGCTCCGTGGGCCAGGTGTAGAATAGTGGGCCGCAGGCTGGTAGGAATCACAAGTTGTTCGATGTTGGCCTAATCGTCCTCCTCCTTCAGTTTACTGGGTCTATATCTGCGGTAGAGCAAGTCGTTCTCTAGGAAGAACCCAGGAATACTGTCGGGTTGAGTCTCAGCCTGGAAAAACAATGGTGTTAAAGTAAGATCTTCCCTCTGCAACTTACGGAACTCCAATTTGGTCAGATTCGGGGGTAGTTTCTGAGAGTCTTGAGGGACAGCGGTAGCAGTAGAGTCAGCTGGCTGTGGACGTGCGGCTTGTGCACGGGTGGTCACGAGAACCGGAGGAGAAACTTCATCACTCTCTTGAACCTCTGCTGGAACATACGCTAGTATAGGGTTAATTGGCACAGAGGTACACACCTGGGGTTTGTCCATGACGATCAGGTTGATCGGTTGCAGGTCTTCTGCCAAGTCGTTGCCTAGGAGAAGTTGCACTCCAGGCATGGGAAAAGGTTTTTCCCTGACGGCGACTTGGACTTCTCCGTTCACGTAGGGACAATCCAGGTGGACTCTGGCGAGAGGGTATGGAGTGGTAGCAGTGAGGTCAGTGATGAAGACAGTTTCTCCGGTGTAGGCGATGTTGGGCACAGCCGACTTCAAGATGATCGATTGAAGAGCCGCTGTGTCCCTCAAGATCTTCAATTTGAAACGTCCCTCCGGATTTGAACCGTTGGCAGAGACAGTTCCAGTATACAGGTGGTTACTGAAAAGAGAAAGATCATTAACATTAACACCAATATTCATCACAGGCTTACCGGACTTAGGAGGAGTTGGTTTGGGTTTCTGTGTGTCAGTGGTTCCTTTGTGTTGAGACTTACCACACTTGTCTATGGTATGTCCATAGAGTCTACAATACTTGCAGTACAATTGCGAGCCAGCTTGATCGGTGCTCACTTTCTCGTAACTGTACCACGACTTCTTACTGGAGGATGGTTCTGGTGTCAGCCGGTGGATGAGGCTGTAAGTGTCAGCCGACTTAGCACACTTCAGGTAGTCGGTTTCTTCTTTATCTGCTAAGTATAGACGGACAGGAGGCGGCACACACCTCAAGAATTCTTCAACTAGCATCAGGTTGACGAGTTCTGTAAAAGTAGAGACATGTGCTGCTTCCAGCCATTTCATAAAATATCTCCGTTTTGTGTTAGCAAACTCGAGGAAGGTAGTGGTACTTGCCTTCAGGTGGTCACGGAATTTCCTTCGATAACTTTCTGTGGAGAGGAGGTAGGCGTCCAACACTGCTTGTTTCAGAGTCTGGTAGTCGTTCTCAGACGCCAAAGTACTGAGTGTGACTGCAGCTCTACCTGTAAGATGGACTCTGAGAAGTGTGGCCCACTGGTCGACAGGCCAACTGAGTTGATTAGCAAGGGTTTCAAAGGTGGTGAAAAACACATCAACTTCTGCTTCTACAAAGGATGGCATTAACTTACTTGCATGTGATATATTAAAACTGATGGGAAGATTGGCAGTAGCTTGCTGGCGTTGAGCGAGGTGTGAAGTTTCCAACGTGTATTCTCGTTGACGACACTCTAGAGCCAGAGTCGCTTGTTGCTGGTCATGTTCGCGTTGCATCTCCAACTCGCGTCGTTTTGTTTCAAGCTGTACTCGCTCCCGCTCATGGAGCATTGCAACCTCACGTTCCTGGAGGGCGAGTTCACGTTCCTTGAGGGCGATTTCTCGTTCGTGTTCTTCCTTCCTCAAGGCAGCCTCACGTTCGTGTTCTTCCCTCCTCAAGGCAGTTTCACGTTCCTTGAGGGTGATTTCTCGTTCTTGTTCTTCTCTCCTCAAAGCAGCCTCACGTTCTTTTTCTTCCCTTCGTATGGCAGCTGCTTCTTTTTGCTGCTCAAGTTCAATCTTGGCCAGCTCTAGTTTGAGTTTCAACGTCGCCAAATCAGTTTTATCTGCAATATAGTAAGTTTCATGAGTTTCAGAGTCTATCTTACCTTGCTCTAAGAAATGATCCAGCAACAGGTTGTGTATTTCACTCTTGTTGGCTTGGTAGGGAACTGTTAGTTGATACTCATGTGCAAGAGTTTGTAATTCAGTCTTCTTGGCATGACTTAAAGTCCCAATTGTACCAGCTGGATCTGCACGGAAAGCTTGGAGACGAAACATGGTGAAATTAGCAAATAAATGTACAACGAATATACGGTTATATGGTGAATGTCAGAAACAGGACAACGTGGCAACTGGTACCTATCCTGTGGGATCTTTAACAATTAAAGTTAAGTAAAAGATGTTAAATGATTAATTTAAATCAAAGGCGCAGGAAATCTTGTACCCGGTACTCATGTAAGAGGATAAGGGCAAGAAAATCCTACTAACAAATGAAACAGAGTTTCGAAAACAAATGAAACAGTTAATTGCCTCAGAAGTAAAATTGGCAGTCCAAGGATGTAGGCATACCTTGCCGAGTCTCTATAGGACATAAGCAAGTTTTTCCTACTGAAATTAATATGATACTTACAGAATTAGCGAACTTTCGTGCTCTGAAAAAGTAAGCTAATTCCCTACCGTTGTATGTATCATCATCTCTGACTGACGTGTAGGGGTGCGAGGTGTCAACTGGTGACGAGAACTGCTGCTGAGGTCCCAATTCAGCAACTAAAGTTCGAGCTAGAGGAACTATGGCCCTCTTTGTCCTCCTACAGTCAGATTGCAGAAGATTAGGTGCACTTGACCCGGGGCAGACCACAGTACCAGGGTACCAATATGATGATCTGTCAAAAATGAGAAATATCCAAGGGACAAAGATGGTAAACACGAGTAATAACACGGAGGGAGAGATGACCAATTAAGAGTATGACTGAGGCCTACAGTCACCACGTAATCCAAAGTTGTCTCACCTTCACCATATGCTACTCTCGTAATGCACAATACACCGCACCATATAAAAATGAAATTGAATATGAAAAATAGTAAAAGCTACATTAACAAAGTTAAATACGCTTACCATAAATTACTACTTGGCACCAGTACCTGAGTGAAGCTCCTAGGGCAGGCCCCCACTTAATATGTGACGGTAACGCGTTGGTGTTCGGCTGTTCAAAAGCTAGGGGTATGGCCTCGTCACGTACAGAAACAAAAAATAGAAAATCTGGAACTTCATCTGTGGTAAGGTAATGGGAAGACACACAAAACACAAGTAAATTTAACAATGAGATTTTAATTACGTTAGAAAAGCAAAACATGAATAAAATGGACATACAAATTCGTATCATAAAATCAATCAATCAAAATAATAAGAATAATCAAATGACAAAATGAAAAGTTACGTTAAAACAAGTGAGTAATAACAAGTGTATAACAAACAATGTAAATATGGATGCCGGAATATTGGCTTTAAGCTGCCACCTCTCTTAGTACACGTAAGCCACAGCTTAGTCTACCAATGAGACGTGTTAACTTGTTGAAAGCACTGGATATTCTGAGATCGGTAGGTCGTGTGGCCCCAGACATCAGGTAGTGTGGCGGGTGGAGGGCAGGTGCAACTGGACACGCAGCCAATCAGCGATGAGCAGGCGACAGACAGGTAGTTTGGTGGTTTGAGGTGGAGCAGGTGTTCCTGGCTGCATACGTTTGCGCTCTGGCAAACCTTGGTGTTGTATTTGTTGGATATTTCTTCCATATTAGTTTTATAGGGATTTATAGCGACGAACTTTGGAGGGAAGAGCAGGCTCAATCTCTTGAAGGAGATAATCGTCACAATATATATATATATATATATATATATATATATATATATATATATATATATATATATATATATATATATATATATATATATAATTATACCAGTATAATCTAATAATATATACTGGTCTAATAAAATAATTAGACCAGTTAATACTCTCACTCGTTGTGTTAGGATTTGTTAGCTTGATAAAACTGACTGTTCATTATTGAGAAATGTGTTAACAAACAATATATCTGACTTATCAACTATAGACCAACTGACTATATCAACTGACAACTATAGACCAATATCGAACCTACCCATACTATCAAAAATATTTGAAAAAATTATCTATAAACAGCTCTACTCCTATCTCGTAAAATTCGACATTCTTAGCCCCTGTCAGTTTGGCTTCCGCTCTCAAAAGAGTACCAACGATGCAATTATTAGTCTCCTTGATATAATTTACTCAGCCCTTGACAAAAATGAGTTTCCAATTGGACTCTTCATTGACCTGAGAAAGGCCTTTGATACTGTTAATCACGATTACCTCTTATGTAAACTCCATCATTATGGAATCCGAGGCCATGCACTGGACTATATCCAATCCTATCTTAGTGATAGACACCAATGTGTAGCCATCAATAATATAATCTCTCCCATTCTACCAATAACTGTTGGAGTGCCACAGGGCAGCATCTTGGGACCTCTTCTTTTTCTTATATACATTAATGATCTGCCTAATGTCTCTAACATTCTGAAACCTATTTTGTTTGCTGATGATACTACCCTCATCTACTCCAACCCCAACCCACATACACTAAATGGTGTTGTTAATAATGAACTAAAAAAAGTCCACTTATGGATGTCAACCAACAAACTAACACCTAACATAGAAAAGACCTACTACATCATATTCAGAAGCAAATCTACAAATGCAATTCAACTTCAGATTGACAATGTAAACATTAGCAATAAAAATGATGGAAAGTTTCTTGGCTTATTCCTAGACAAGAGACTCAACTTCAGTACCCACATACAACACATAACTAAGAAAGTCTCTAAAACAGTTGGTATACTCTCCAAAATCAGATATTATGTTCCTAACTCTGCTCTCATCTCTCTATATTATGCACTATTCTATCCCTATCTCAACTATGGTATCTGTGCATGGGGTTCAACCACTGCAAACCACCTCAAGTCCATCATCACCCAGCAAAAATCTGCTATCAGAATAATATCAAATTCTGCTTTCAGACAACACACAGCCCCCTTGTTTAACTCCCTAAACATGCTAAACATAATCTCACTCCACAAATTCTCTTGTGTCAACTACATATACAAAACCCTGTTCTTAAATGCAAATCTTTGTCTGAAACTCTTCTTGGACAGATGTAATAGGACCCATTATCACCACACCAGAAATAAATTTCTCTTTGATATCCCCAGAGTTAAACTTAATCTGTGTAAACACTCTATGCAAATAAAGGGACCCAGTTATGGAACTCACTCCCTACTGAATTGAAAAGCTGTCCAACTTTTACATCATTCAAAATCAATACTAAAAAGTACCTAATTTCATCTTCATAGTTTTTCACTTTTTGCCTTAAATTTGCACTGTATCAATTGCTACCCAATCTCCCAACCTTTATGTTCCCAATTTGAACATCTTTACCATTGTGATCATTGCTGTTTTCTTATATGTGCTGCCAATCTGTTGTATGGTGTTTATAAATCTTGTTAATCTGTATCTTTTGCTACCCAGTCTCCCAATCTTTATGTACCCAATCTGAACATCTTTACCATTGTGATCATTGCTGTCTTATATGTGCTGTCAATCTGCTGTATGGTGTCTATTAACCTTGTTTAAATTACTAATCAAGCTGTCAATGTAATCAATCAGAGCTTTAATATAACAATATGCTTTAATATACCTACTTATCTCTCTCATCTCATTTTTCTCTTGTAATGTATCTTTATCATTTATCAATTCTGATTGAAATTACCTACTTAAAATTATCTGCAAGATTAAGGACCTGCCCGAAACGCTGTGCGTACTAGTGGCTTTACAAGAATGTAAATACTGTACTATCCAATGTATTCTCACAAACCCAATGTACCTTCTTGTATATATATATAAATAAATAAATAAAATAAATAAATAAATATCAAGACTGGCACTATATCAAGACTATATATATATATATATATATATATATATATATATATATATATATATATATATATATATATATATATAATATATATATATATATATATATATATATATATATATATATATATATATATATATATATATATATATATATATATATATATATATATATATATATATATATATATAAGCCTATACTTGCATAAACCACAAGTGAAGATTAACAATCTTTGGACAACACCCACCAGTGGGACTCGAACCCAGAAAGCACAACTACCTTCCAGTAGCTGGCATAACTAGTATGCTTTAACCCACTACGCCATCAGACCTTACAAAAGAAGTAGATAGTTCGAGATATATATCTCAAACATCTCCACCTCCCGAAGGCACCAGATGAGTGAGGGGTCAGTCTGCATTTTTCGTCAAGCCACTGTCAATGTGAGAGAACTCGTGTCCAGCTTATAAGCCTATACTTGCATAAACCACAAGTGAAGATTAACAATCTTTGGACAACACCCACCAGTGGGACTCGAACCCAGAAAGCACAACTACTTTCCAGTAGCTGGCATAACTAGTATGCTTTAACCCACTACGCCATCAGACCTTACATAAACTTGTGGTTTATGCAAGTATAGGCTTATAAGCTGGACACGAGTTCTCTCACATTGACAGTGGCTTGACGAAAAATGCAGACTGACCCCTCACTCATCTGGTGCCTTCGGGAGGTGGAGATGTTTGAGATATATATCTCGAACTATCTACTTCTTTTGTAAGGTCTGATGGCGTAGTGGGTTAAAGCATACTAGTTATGCCAGCTACTGGAAGGTAGTTGTGCTTTCTGGGTTCGAGTCCCACTGGTGGGTGTTGTCCAAAGATTGTTAATCTTCACTTGTGGTTTATGCAAGTATAGGCTTATAAGCTGGACACGAGTTCTCTCACATTGACAGTGGCTTGACGAAAAATGCAGACTGACCCCTCACTCATCTGGTGCCTTCGGGAGGTGGAGATGTTTGAGATATATATCTCGAACTATCTACTTCTTTTGTAAGGTCTGATGGCGTAGTGGGTTAAAGCATACTAGTTATGCCAGCTACTGGAAGGTAGTTGTGCTTTCTGGGTTCGAGTCCCACTGGTGGGTGTTGTCCAAAGATTGTTAATCTTCACTTGTGGTTTATGCAAGTATAGGCTTATAAGCTGGACACGAGTTCTCTCACATTGACAGTGGCTTGACGAAAAATGCAGACTGACCCCTCACTCATCTGGTGCCTTCGGGAGGTGGAGATGTTTGAGATATATATCTCGAACTATCTACTTCTTTTGTAAGGTCTGATGGCGTAGTGGGTTAAAGCATACTAGTTATGCCAGCTACTGGAAGGTAGTTGTGCTTTCTGGGTTCGAGTCCCACTGGTGGGTGTTGTCCAAAGATTGATATATATATATATATATATATATATATATATATATATATATATATATATATATATATATATATATATATATATATATATATATATAATTTGTGAGGGTACCACCTCTGGTGCCAATGTGGGGACCCATAGCCTCGGAGAAGAAAATAAAAAGTATTCAGAGGAGACCTTGTGGTTTCTCACTGAACACTAATATTATCTTCTACCACCCCCATTCTTTTGTATGTACACATATATATTTACTTTATTTGAACTTTGTTACAAAAAAGGAGTTACATATGGGTTACAAAGATGGTTATCATAGGTTGTCGAGTTCCTCCAGCTCCTCAGATGGCGGGCAGGAACCCTATATGCAGTGCGCATTTCCCCTCTGTATCGCCACACTGAGGCGCTGGAAAAGAAAGCTTGCAGCTCTTGGGTCCCTTGTTGTTTCAATGAGCCTAGAACCCAGTTCCTTAAAAAAACTGGTAGCAATTTTACCCCAGGCGCCGAGTGTCTCAGAAGCAATGGGGACAAAATTATAGTGGTGATCCAGTTCACTATACTTACGGGATTTGGCTGTTTCCCTGTGGGTGGCAGCGCCACCTGGTTGTGCAACACTGAGGTTAATGTAGGTGTTAGCCAGGGTTGATACGCACTTGTAGTCCCATACCAACTGCTTGCCATTCTTCCAGGGGTTCACTGTGATACCATTCGGGCGACCAATAAGAGCATCAGTGTTACGGGGCGTTAGGTAACGGGGCTCTCTTTCAGCTGGGCATCCAGCTGAAAGATATATATATATATATATATATATATATATATATATATATATATATATATATATATATATATATATATATATATATATATATATATATATATATATATATATATATATAACTGAAAACTCACACCCCAGAAGTGACTCGAACCCATACTCCCAGAAGCAACGCAACTGGTATGTACAAGACGCCTTAATCCACTTGACCATCACGACCGGACATAATGAGGTGATAGCCGAGGCTATATGAACCACCCCACCGCCGGCACTCGGATAGTTATCTTGGGCATAGCATTTTACCAAATCACCTCATTCTTTGGGGCACACGTGAGGAACACAAATGCGAACAAGCCTGAATGGTCCCCAGGACATATGCAACTGAAAACTCACACCCCAGAAGTGACTCGAACACATACTCCCAGAAGCAACGCAACTGGTATGTACAAGACGCCTTAATCCACTTGACCATCACGACCGGACATAATGAGGTGATAGCCGAGGCTATATGAACCACCCCACCGCCGGCACTCGGATAGTTATCTTGGGCATAGCATTTTACCAAATCACCTCATTCTTTGGGGCACACGTGAGGAACACAAATGCGAACAAGCCTGAATGGTCCCCAGGACATATGCAACTGAAAACTCACACCCCAGAAGTGACTCGAACCCATACTCCCAGAAGCAACGCAACTGGTATGTACAAGACACCTTAATCCACTTGACCATCACGACCGGACATAATGAGGTGATAGCCGAGGCTATATGAACCACCCCACCGCCGGCACTCGGATAGTTATCTTGGGCATAGCATTTTACCAAATCACCTCATTCTTTGGGGCACACGTGAGGAACACAAATGCGAACAAGCCTGAATGGTCCCCAGGACATATGCAACTGAAAACTCACACCCCAGAAGTGACTCGAACCCATACTCCCAGAAGCAACGCAACTGGTATGTACAAGACGCCTTAATCCACTTGACCATCACGACCGGACATAATGAGGTGATAGCCGAGGCTATATGAACCACCCCACCGCCGGCACTCGGATAGTTATCTTGGGCATAGCATTTTACCAAATCACCTCATTCTTTGGGGCACACGTGAGGAACACAAATGCGAACAAGCCTGAATGGTCCCCAGGACATATGCAACTGAAAACTCACACCCCAGAAGTGACTCGAACCCATACTCCCAGAAGCAACGCAACTGGTATGTACAAGACGCCTTAATCCACTTGACCATCACGACCGGACGACCACTTGACCATCTCGACCGTATGGGTTCGAGTCACTTCTGGGGTGTGAGTTTTCAGTTGCATATGTCCTGGGGACCATTCAGGCTTGTTCGCATTTGTGTTCCTCACGTGTGCCCCAAAGAATGAGGTGATTTGGTAAAATGCTATGCCCAAGATAACTATCCGAGTGCCGGCGGTGGGGTGGTTCATATAGCCTCGGCTATCACCTCATTATGTCCGGTCGTGATGGTCAAGTGGATTAAGGCGTCTTGTACATACCAGTTGCGTTGCTTCTGGGAGTATGGGTTCGAGTCACTTCTGGGGTGTGAGTTTTCAGTTGCATATGTCCTGGGGACCATTCAGGCTTGTTCGCATTTGTGTTCCTCACGTGTGCCCCAAAGAATGTGGTGATTTGGTAAAATGCTATGCCCAAGATAACTATCCGAGTGCCGGCGGTGGGGTGGTTCATATAGCCTCGGCTATCACCTCATTATGTCCGGTCGTGATGGTCAAGTGGATTAAGGCGTCTTGTACATACCAGTTGCGTTGCTTCTGTGAGTATGGGTTCGAGTCACTTCTGGGGTGTGAGTTTTCAGTTGCATATGTCCTGGGGACCATTCAGGCTTGTTCGCATTTGTGTTCCTCACGTGTGCCCCCCAAAGAATGAGGTGATTTGGTAAAATGCTATGCCCAAGATAACTATCCGAGTGCCGGCGGTGGGGTGGTTCATATAGCCTCGGCTATCACCTCATTATGTCCGGTCGTGATGGTCAAGTGGATTAAGGCGTCTTGTACATACCAGTTGCGTTGCTTCTGGGAGTATGGGTTCGAGTCACTTCTGGGGTGTGAGTTTTCAGTTGCATATGTCCTGGGGACCATTCAGGCTTGTTCGCATATATATATATATATATATATATATATATATATATATATATATATATATATATATATATATATATATATATATATATATATATATAGTGCCTGAATATATAGTGCCTGCTCATTACAACTATTTAACACTGGGAAGGGATCAGGATGAGGATTTGGGATGGGATGGGGAGGAATGGTGCCAAACCACTTGGACGGCGGTCGGGGATTGAACACCTAGGACTGCTACTGTGCATTTAAATTACTAACTTACCTAAGAGTCTATATCCCTACATGTCAATGTTTGTGTATACTGGTAATGTGAGGAACATACAGAAGATAAGGGTAGCTGAACACTACAAAATACTGAGGGACAACTTTCTTAAAGTTGCATAATGAAATGTGTAAGTACTTCATTCATAATGATGTGCTGCCCGAAATCTTAGCGAAGTATCCAAAATTTGCTTACTGTAGGTAATGCATGCACATGACTGTAAAGCTGCCACTCAGTTAGGTGGGTGTGGAGCACATGACTGTAAAGCTGCCGCCCAGTTGGGTGGGTGTGGAGCACATGACTGTAAAGCTGCCGCCCAGTTGGGTGGGTGTGGAGCACATGACTGTAAAGCTGCCGCCCAGTTGGGTGGGTGTGGAGCACATGACTGTAAAGCTGCCGCCCAGTTGGGTGGGTGTGCAGCAAGACTAGTAACTGTGTGACTCACTATAGATGTAAAGTGCCTTTTATAGTGACTGTTGTGATCCTCTTGTTGATCACTTGTGACACAAAGATTATTGATGTGTGTATTTGTGTAGGTGATTAAATATGTATGTGTATGTATACATATATATATATATATATATATATATATATATATATATATATATATATATATATATATATATATATATATATATATATATATATATCACAACTACCTTCCAGTAGCAGGCATAACTAGTATGCTTTAACCCACTACACCATCAGACCTTTCAAAAGAAGTAGATAGTTCGAGATATCTATATCTCAAACATCTCTACTTCCCGAAGGCACCAGATGAGTGTGGGGTCAGTCTGCATTTTCCATCAAGCCACTGTCAATGTGAGAGAACTCGTGTCCAGCTTATAAGCCAATAAGCTGGACAAGGCTTATAAGCTGGACACGAGTTCTCTCACATTGACAGTGGCTTGATGGAAAATGCAGACTGACCCCACACTCATCTGGTGCCTTCGGGAAGTAGAGATGTTTGAGATATATATATCTCGAACTATCTACTTCTTTTGAAAGGTCTGATGGTGTAGTGGGTTAAAGCATATATATATATATATATATAATATATATATATATATATATATATATATATATATATATATATATATATATATATATATATATATATATATATATATATATATATATGTACATGTATTTATGAGTGTGTGTACTTGTGTATACAACATTAATAATTTTGCAACTAGCGTCAAACATTGTTATTTGCTCAGTTCCTGAACCGATTATGTGCCTCTGTAATCCTTTACACCACCGCCCACGGGATGGGTATGGGGTGCATAATAAAGAAAGAAATAGAAGAAATTGAAATTGCATAATACGGTTATTGACATTCAATAATAGTAAGATAAAGCAATGAAGACCAAATGGGAGACCAGTGATCAGATGAATATTACAGACTCAACGGTAGCCTTCTCTTCTTGTATATAAATGAAAAAAATAAATTCGTTTGTTTAATTCTAATGCTTGTAGGCGAGAACAGTTGTGAACGCCAACTAGCGCACAAGTACATGAGCGCCCAAAATACTTTTACACAAAAGACATGTACAGACAGGCGTGTGGCTTCTGACTTCTTTTTTATTGATTAATATTAAATATTAGGCGCTTACCTATAATAGTTATCATTTATACAAGTATAACTCTCACATAATATATATAAAAGGAGTTTATCCAAAAACTGACAGAAGTGGTGTATTTTGTGCATTGTAACGTGTTTGTGGGCATTCGGGTGTGTTGTGTTTACGCTGGCGGGCGGCGTCCTTACTAACTCCAGATTATGTCTATTACATCACTAAACTTCATTAATTAACTATATGCCTGTTATATAGAAGACTTTAATTGTTAATAGCATTATATTGTCGTTTAAATATGGAACACGTACACATATGCGAAATGTCGACTGAAAAGGGATGTCAAACGGCAGTAGCAATGCCAAAACGCGAAAACAAGACGTGATCAGGCGGCACCCAGGCAAAGTAAATAAATAAAAAGAATGCAAAGTAGTGCATTCACCATGGAAGCAATGTTTCCTTCAGAAAGTATATAAACGTGTACCATTATATTTTAATAAATAAATTGCAAGCATATTCTTTAATTCGAAAAAATTAGGAAAACATGTTGTAGAAAACCATGTAGAAAACCAGTTACAATCAATAGTAAGAAGTAGGAAAAATAAAGTGTGGCACCAGAAAGAACACTGGAACGCATAGGTGAGCGTCGTGGCCATTATCACAACACGGGACGGTGAGTGTTCAGAAATGAGCATAAAACCTTCCCACGTACGATCGTCGTCGCCCCTAAATCAACACAACAACCTTCCCACAAGCTGTATCTATCATAAAGAAGAACCACTTAATGCAGTCATCCGGAGAAGAAAACCTTCCCACAAACTTCACCTATCATAAAGAAGCCCACCATTGACCGCAAGGTGCTCACATCAAGTCTTAACTCTACAACAACTTAAGAAGCAACACTCAAGCCTTGCCTAACCCTCAACATTGACGTCCCACCGTGAGGCGTCACCCAGCATCACCACTCATGCAGTCATCCAAGCAGAAAACCTTCCCACAAACTGCACCTATCATAAAGAAGATGGAGACTCACCAGTGTCCAGAGTGTGGGAAGGTATTCACTTATCTTTCACATATGAAGCGTCACATGTTAGTGCAGCGGCCGGCTCTGTTCCTTGGGGTTCGCTGTCCTCTTGCGGGGTTTTGTTTTTCTTTTTGCCTGGTGGGGGGTTCTGTCATTTTATTCAGTTTGTTTTTGCCCTTCCACTGTTCTCCTCGGTGGCGCCCCCTGCTAGGTCCCCGTGAGTGTACACGTCCCTGGGGTTCAGCTTTAGAAGTTTGCTTGGTAGTTTTGGGTGCCGGTTTGCAGCACCCTGCCTGGGACTACCTGAGCGCGAGTCCTCTTAAAGTAAACGCTCAGGACCCTGGGAATCCCCTAGGGGGCGCGTGGGTCCGATGGATGTGACCCCGGAGTCCCCACTCGCTGTGTGCGAGTTTGAGGGTTGCTCGGTCCCCTTGTCTCAGGGTGACCCTCATTATTTTTGCCTCTGCCACGCTGCCTGTTGGGTCGGTGATACCTTCGACCCTGAGTCCTGTGAGTGTTGCTGCTTGCTTGTGACTCAATTTACCCAATCCTCTGATGATTCTATTCGGGTACAGGCGGCACGTGCGTTGCAGTCTAGGTTTCGTCTGTTGCAACGGGCTCGGTTGGTTGCTCCCCCGGATGCCCCGGGGCTGCCCCCGCTTTTCGAGACCCGGACTTGGGGGTGGGGGTCGCTTCGATCCTGGTTCAGTCCGCACCTCCTCGTCCTTCCCCTTCTGTTCGTTCTGGTCCCCCGCCCCTGCTTCCGGCCCCGAAGCGTCTGAGGGTTTCGGGGTCGGAGCAGGGGTTACTTGATCTTAAGACTCGGGCAGCTTCGGGGGGGGGGGCGGCAGAGGCATTCGAGTCTTGTCTCCCGGCCGAAGCTTCAGGGTCTGACCAGTGGGCCCCCCTTCCTCCAGTTTTTCCGGCTGCTCCGTCCTTGTCTTGTGGGGTCGGGGCTTGGGGAGAGGACTCGGCCTCGGGTCCTGTGGTGAAGGACCTCGAGGCTGGGGAGGGGCTGACAGCAGGGCCTTGGGCCCCGCTGGGCCCCGCCTGGGTTTTTCTTCCCACTGAGCGGGGCTCATTGTTACAAGGAGTGAGGGTTTTCTTTTCCCCCCTCTGCATACGAGTTGGATTTGGTGTCGGCCCCTCCCCGGGTTTGGTTCCGTGTTCCCCCGGGTACGTCGGTTCCGTCCTTCCGGAGGTTTTCGGCTTATTGCATCCAACCTGGTATGGTGCGAGCGGCCTTTGCAGCTTACCTCCTTTGTGACCCGGATTATGCCTCGGAAATGGATCCGTCCACGTTCAGGTTTGGGACTTCGTTCCCTTTCTGGCTCCGTTACGAGGTTCCGGAGTCGTCCTGGCTAGCAGACTGCCCCTTGTTTGGTCTGGATTCCTGGCATTCCTTCTGTCGTTCCCGCACGCTGGAGTGGCGGGAAGCTTCCACGGTGCTTCAAGTTTTCCTGGGGGGCGAACTTGAGTACCTGAATGAGTGCTTGTTTGCCCCTGCCCTTCCCCGCGATGTGGGCGTTATTCAGCTCCATGTGCAGGTTCCCTCCCTTTCGGCGGCGCTCGTTGCGGAGGACCTGCGCGCCCGGGGCCTTTTGGCATCGGCCTTGCGGTTCTTTTCCCTCCTGGAGCTGTCTTCGGATTGGCTCGTGGAGGATGTGGGGATGCTTGGGTCCGTCCCTGGGTCCAGCACCTAGTCCTCGGCTGCGCGTTCGTCGGCTGCCTTGTTGAAGCTGTTCACGCCGATTTTGCGGGATGCGGTTTCCCTGTTTTATGCTTCCCGTCTCGCGTGTCGGCAGGCGGTGCTGGGTTCCTCTGTGGAATCTGCTTGGGCTCTGGCTCTTAGGCGTTCTTCACCTTTTTGTCCTCTTCTGTTTGAGGAGTCGGCCGTGGCGCAGTTTATTCAGGCTGCGTCGGCGGCTTGTCGTCTGATGTCGGACTTGTTGGTTTTCCGGGGGTCCCGGGGTGGGTCTTCCCGGAAAGGTCGTGCCAGGGCTCGGGGTTCCTCTCGTCGTGGTAGGCCTCTGGTGTGAGGTTCGGGGTTGGCTCCTGCGGACCCTCCCTCGTCTGGTCGGCGCGGTGTTCGCGCTGTGCGGGGTTCTGGGTCTCGTAAGGGTCGCCATCCCTTTTGCGGTTTGCCCCCTTGACGGGGCGATGGGGGGGCGGCTTGCACTGTTCGCCCGCGCCTGGTCCCAAGAATCGTGGGCCTTTCGGGTCGTGTCTCGCGGCCTGCGGTGGCGTTGAGTGGACCCTCCCCCCTTTGGGGGATCGGGGCTGGCAGGGCAGGTTTCTTCCCCTGAGCTCTGTCGAGTCGTCTTGGAGTGGGTACGCTTGGGCGTCGTCGAAACGACGTCGTCCCTCAGATGGGTTTCCCGTCTGTTTCCGGTTCCGAAACGGGACTGCGCGGACCTGCGGTTCATTCTGGACTTGTCCCGTCTGAACCCATGGGTTCATTGCCCCTCTTTTCGGATGACTACGCTGTCTCAGGTTCGGCTCCTCTTGGAGCCGGGAGCTTGGATGGTGTCCCTGGACCTCCGGGACGCTTATTGGCATGTCCCGATTCATCCGCGGTTCAGGGACTGGCTCGGTTTTGTTGTGGGGCGTCTGAGTTACCGCTTTTGTTGTCTCCCGTTCGGGTTGAACCTGGCACCTCGCGTGTTCACGCGCCTTACACGGGTTGTGGTGGCTCGTTTGCGTCTCCTAGGTGTTCGGGTGTTGGCCTACCTCGACGACTGGCTGGTTTGGGCTCCCAGCCAGTCAGCTTGCTTGCTAGCCAGGGATTTGGTTCTTTCCCAGCTCGCCGAGTTCGGGTTCTTGGTGAACTGGAGGAAGTCCCATATGGTTCCCTCTCAGGTTCGGACTTGGCTGGGTCTCGTTTGGAACTCTCGAACCGCCTCCTTGTTTCTCCCTCCGGAGTCTCTCCTGCGGCTGCGGTCCCGCCTTCGTCTGTTTCTGGAGGGCCCTCGGGTCACCCGGCGGTTGCTCGAGGGGCTGTGCGGGAGCCTGAACTTCGCAATGGTGGTCTACCCGCCGGGTCGGGTTTGGCTTCGACGGCTGTTCTGGTTCCTTCGGGGTTCCCCCTTCTGCCTCTCTCGCAATCGCAGAGTTCGACCCCTTGCGTCGGTTGCTGCATCACCGGCTTCCTCTTCGGGTTTTTCGGGGTTCAGTGCCTTGGCGCCTACCCGAGCCCTCGCTCGATGTGTACACGGATGCGTCGTCTCTCAGCTGGGGTTTTGTGACCAGTGCTCACCAGGCCGGCCAGGGGCGTTGGGATCCGTCCTTCCGTCGAGCTCACAGCACGGTGCGGGAGTTCGCGGCAGTGTGGTTTGCTCTGGGGAGGATTCGGGTGGCCCACGGATCGACGATTCGGCTCCATTCGAACTGCTCTCCGGTGGTTCATTTCCTGAACCGTGGGGGTTCGATGCGGTCCTTGTCTCTTTGGGGTTGGTCGCTTCCGGTGACTCGTCTGCTGAGTTCTCATGGTTTGGCTCTCCTGGCGGTTCACGTACGGGGCGTGTCCAACTTCTTGGCCGACGCGCTGTCTTGCTTCGTTCCCCTCTCCACGGAGTGGACGGTCGACGATGAGTCCTTCCGTTGGCTTTGCCAGACGTTCGGGCGCCACAAAGTGGACCTCTTCGCGTCGGCGTGGTCGCGGCGTCTTCCCGTTTATGCGGCGCCCTTCCCCGATCGCGAGGCCGTCGGGGTCGATGCCTTTCGGCTAGACTGGTCGAGGTGGGGGTTCCTGTACCTCTTTCCCCCGGTTCGGCTGTTGCTCCAGGTCCTGACTCGCTTAGAGACTTACCAGGGGAGTGTTGTCCTTCTGGCCCCTTGGTGGTCCGGCCCAGCCTTGGTTTCAGGCGCTGGTTGCTCGGTGTCCGATCCCGAAGGTTTTCCCGCGGCTCCGCCTCTTTCAGCAGATCGGGCCGGTACGTCACGTGGCTGGTTCGATCTTCTCAAGTCTTCGCGTATGGATTTTTTGACTCGAGTCTATCATCATCTCTATGGTGATCAGGTGGCGTCATTGTTGGTGTCCCACCTGAGGGCATCTTCTCGGCGGCAGTATGAAGTTTCCTGGCGGTCCTTCCGTTTCTTTTTGCGTCTTCGTCGTGTTAGTTTCTTGTCTGTTCGGGTGGTCTTGTCCTTCCTCTCGTGGTTGTTTCAGGACCGTCATCTTATGCCTAACACTGTCGCTTCGTATCGTGCGGCGCTGGCGGAGCCGCTTCAGCTTGCTTTCGGTATCGATGTTACGTCTGCGCCGTTTCGCAAGCTGTCTCGTGCATTGTTTCACCTCCGGCCTGCTCATGCGTCGCCTGAGCCGTCCTAGTCTTTGGACAGAGTGCTCGCTTTCCTTTCATCTCCTCGTTTCGTTGTGGCCCCTTCGGTCCAGGATTGTTTTTCCAACGCATTTTTCTTGTTGGATTTGGCCTCTGGGGGTCGGGTAGGGGAGCTTCATGCTCTCCTCCGGCGCAGGGGTTTCTGCTCTTTTGGTTGTGGTGATTGTTTTGTTCGTTTGCAGCCGTCTCCTTCTTTTCTGGCGAAGAATGAGACTGCTGCGTTCTGCGTTCTGGAGGGGTCCATGGGTGGTTGATGCTTGGTTGGTCAGGCTGGGGGTGCATCATGTTTTGTGTCCGGTTGCGGCGCTTCGCCGTTATTTGCGCGCCACAGCTTCTGTGTCCGGGGACGCGCTGTGGGTTGATCCGGTTTCCCTTCTTCCCTGTTCGCGGGTTCGGGTCTCTCAGGTCGGTCTCTCAGGTCGTCCGCAGGGTTATTAAGTCCAGCCAGCCTGCGGTCTATCCCCGTGCCCATGACGTTCGTAAGTTCGCGGCTCTTGCTGCCGTCTTTGGGAATATGTCTTGGTCTGATATTCGGGCGAGGGGTTTTTGGTGGTCGAACAGGGTCCTGGCTGCTCGTTACCTTGTGAATGTCCCTGGGCCTCGTCGGGCCTGTGTTGCTTTGGGTCGGCGGTTGCAGCCAGTTGTCTCGGCTTCGAGTTGAGGTATGAGCGACGACCGCCTCCCGGGTAAGTCCCTCTTTTTTCTGTCTGTGGGTAGTTAGCTCCGGGGAGCCGATGGGGCTCCCCCCAGAATCCAGCGTTGAATGTAATGAAACGCCATTTTCTGGGTGAGTCCCGGAGGCTCCCCGGCATCCCTCCCTCCCTCCGGTCGGCGGTTTTTCGCGTTTTTGACATCCGGCCTCAAGAACTGAGGTGTGGGTAGCAGGCGCGGGGGGTCTGGGGCTCCCTCTTCCCCCTCCCGGGGAGGGGGGAGCTGTGTCGGAAAATCCGACACCACATAATAATATCATACAGACAGATAATAATTGCTGCTGTATTGTAAAAACAAGTTACCCATAGAAAATGTAACCTGTAGTGGAATTGCCGTCTATAGAAAACGGTATATCATCACCACATACTATTATAAATTCACCAGCTATTCTGCTGGGAATTATTCTTAAATACATTAGTCTTTGGACTTTACCATCATAAAAACATCTCATATAAATTAACTTAATTATCAATATTGAAGTAGAGTAAATGTGACCCTTCTATCACTTTCTGTCATCTGGACAATGTAAGCCAGGCGTCAGGGGTGAGGGAGGGGCAGCCATTGTTTATACGAAGACCAGAGGCTCACAGGAGCAAATTCGGCTCCTGTTAATTTTACTTGGACGAAGTGTTATGGAAACCAAAGGTGTACCATTATCAACACGCTGTCAACAAAACAAGTTAAGTGTTCTTCCGAAACCCATTTATGTTTCATTTATGGCCATTAATGTCAGTGGATATAGGGTGATCCGGTTAGAGCACAAGATAGCCTCATACTAAAGGTAATTAAACCCAGGTCTTAAGGTTCCATGTACAGTGTTTTCTCTGATATAGCTTGTCATATACTAGGATTCTGGCTTCATAGCTAGCGCCCTTTTGACAGGTCAAGACGAGGAAGCATGCTTTGTGCATCAGTTACCAGGGTGATGGAAGCTACCTCAAAGAGGGAAAATGTGGTGTCTACATCCTGGTTATTCCTGGTGGACTAAGGCCTGCTGTACAAATAAGATAAGGAACCTCTTCAATGTATGTAGTCTAATACTGTAGTTTGATTGGCTGCATATATATAAATTAAATTAATATGAACCCCCCTAATGTGTAGAGGATCGATTTGTGAGATTATGAGATTATTGCAGAAATACAGTCCACTTATCATTATACAAATTGCTATCGAAGTATACAAATTAACATAAATATAAATTCTATATAAATTCATATAAATTAAATAAATATAAATCTCACAGGTCGGTTACCACATATTTTGGTCATCTTCGAACCGGATGACGGATTATTTGATCCTTTGAACCCACATTTGGTCATCTTAGTACCGGATGAACCAGTTAACCAGTCGATTCATTAAATAACTAGTGCAGTGTGATTTAAACAAAGCCAGTCAAAGACGGCGGCGTTGCCTCGAACGAGTTCACGAGCCCCGCTCAGTTCAGATCAGCCTCATCAGCGGTTTCAGGGACACCCACAGATATTTGGTGGCGTGTTATTCCGTGAAATGACAGCGCTAATATTGAAGCCAGCCAAATTAGTGGCTGTGTCGCGAGATTGTTCACGGATTTCGTGGTGTTAAATTTCACGAGAGATTATGAAATAAAATGTGACCAACAACTCCTGGCCTTCTTAAGTGATTGTGGTATATCTGAAAACCTGAACCCGACCAATGCCAGTACTTAAAATAACTCTTTCAGTGCCTGAGCCTAACCTAACTTAAACTAACTTTGTCTAAGGTGCTGTCTCTGCCTTACCATTTACCTAATGTTCTCTCATTCATATAATTTCCTAAATAATCCATCAAGTCTCCATGCACTTATGCAAGCATCTACCTCAGTTTCATTGTAAAATTTTACTCTTAAATCCAATCTTACCCTATTCCATTTATATTTTAAATTTATTTGTATTGATCAATGTCATTTATTGAAATCAATTATTGATCTCATTTTTGTTCTTTTAATTAAGTTCATACTAATTATAGGTTAAAACTAAGCTAAATAAAATTTATTATCTTTAAGATTATTTTACTTTACAATTATCATTTGTCAAATTTTTTTTATATATTCATCTTGACAGTCTCTACTGATTTTTTGTTCTCTCCACCAAACTTGTGTATCCTCCATGGCTATCTAGTGACCTTAATTCTACCTCTAATTGTTTCAATTCTTTTGTTTACTTGCATTTATTGTTGTGTCTTGCCATAATTATTCTCTATTTTAGCAGACTCAATACTTTGTAAGCTCTTATTGTATTGTCATATTATTATATTGTTGTGTTTTGCTATAATTACTTTCTATTTTACAGCAGATTTGTTTTTCATCTATTCCTGTAATTGCTTATCGTATTGTATCGTGACATTCTTATCTATATTGATATATATTATCTGTCTATTGTTACTTACAGTGTACCTGAGAGTACCTGTAAGCAATCTACCTCATTTTTCATTTTTGCTCAATTTGTTTTTTGTATTGCTTAGTCTTGTTTATATTTTTGCTTTGTATATCTATATCTTGTGTTTTGTATAGTCCATGTTTATATGTTTTTTCTTTAATCTCATTTATTACCTAGGTTTCCTAGCCTAGCCATACTCCCTTACTCCATTGTACCCCTGTAAGCCCCTTTTGTGTTTGTTTTGTACAGTATTGTGTACATTTTTTTTTTCTTGTTTTTCCTGCAATCAGCTTTTTTTTATGCAGTCAAGTATAGACCCAGAACTTAACCTCTTATCCACTATCTATGACAATAATCACTTTAATGATCTAAATTGCAGATATTTTGCAGCACATGATGTAAACAATGTATTAACTCATAATCACAATATCTCTGTAATCAATTTGAACGTTAGATCCCTAGGTAAACACTTCGATGATGTTAGTGCCTTGATTGAAGCTATTGACAACAAATTCTCTTTTATTATACTTACTGAAACATGGTTGAAAGAGGATACTACTCAACTCTTTAACATGCCTAACTACTCAGCAATTCACAACTGTCGTCAACTTCAGAGAGGTGGTGGCACTGCTCTTTACTACCACCAAGAACTAACATGCTTAAAAGAAATTAGAACTAGAGACTGCTATGGGGAGTATATCTTTGCCAGCTTCAGAGTCAAGGGTGCCGAGTCTATCCTGTCTGTGGGTGCAGTTTATAGAATTCCTAACACTGATGTGTCCGAATTCAACTCAAAATTCAACTCGGGAAATCTAATACTTGATAACAGACTGAACAAAAACCACCTAATTATCGCAGGGGACTTTAATATTGACCTCTGCGAGTCAGAACACCCTACTGCTGTTAGCTTCCTCAACTGTATGAATTCCTGCTTCCTCATACCCTTAATCACTAGACCTACCAGAGTCACTGATAGCACTGCCACGACTCTAGATCACATCTTGTTACGGCCCTCTCGGGACGCAACGGGGTTCTCACTCTGATGTTATTAGAGTAAGTAGTATCCGACCCCAAGCCAGTAGAGGCTTTCAAGGGATGTGATCCGTGACGCAAGTAACTTAAAGGGAGCAGGGAAAGAAAGTTAAGAACTTAATATTATAATTACCATCACCAAATAAATATATAAAACGAATACACAGGGGGAGGGGTATTAACACTATACAAGGGGATTATTCACAATATAGCCTTCTGCTGAAGACTCTGGATCCAGAAGCTAGGTGCTGACTCCTTGGTGCTTTCTTCGTGGCCTCACAACGTGTCCTCTGAGAATGCTGAGCCTACCCTGGCCACAGGTCAGCCAAAACACAGGTCCACTGGGGGCACCGCCGTGGAGGCCTTCAACTACACGTCCAGCTGGTGTGCTGGCAGGTTCCGGAACAGCAAGGCTGGTCAGGCCACTCCACGAACGAATTAAGGGGAACGCCCTGGACAGGAGCCTCGTGTGATATCACAAATCACTCTCCTGTCCTCAATACCCCAGTGGATAATCGTCTCCAACAATCGGTCCCGGGTAAACCTCTTACTGCCACTCCACTGGCAGGCTAACACACCACAGTGTTCTTCCGGGGGGGGACGACTTCGCAACTGCTGCAGCAAAACTCAAGGCTCGGAGACGGCTGCCTCGGGTAGACTGACTCAACTCCCATCACAGCAGTCCCAGGTCGACTCTGTAAGCAGACACGTCATCAATAACAGGGACACTAAAACACCTCACTTACAGGCTCAGACACAAACGCCCGACACATCCACTTCATAGATGGCGTTGTAGTCTGAGCACCACCTCACCAGAGGTCAGCAGCGGCGGTGTTGTGAGCTGCACAGGACTGGAAACTGGCCCTTGTGGCCAGTATTCGCCGTCCTCACTAGGTGTCGTCGTCCATTTGGCGGGGGTTTCGGGAGCTGACCCACAGATGGCGCGGTCGTCACTGCTCCTAGCTCGGACGCTGGATCCGGGTTCGTAACACCTCCCCACCAAAAAGAATTTGGTTTGGGGTTCTATAAAAAGAGACACAAACCAAATTAGTACGGCGACACAACCCCAAATGGACTCACCATTATTGTAAACTGGCACGGCGAGGCTGTCTCGTCCACAGAACTTTTCTACTGAGAAACCCTGGCACAAAGGGAACTTGAAAATGGCAGGCCGGGACCTGCCTGACGTAATCTTCCATGTCTCCACTGCGATGTCAAGCAGGGGCATCATCTCACACCTCTCGAGTAAGGATCCGTGTAGACACGATCTGGGGTGACTCGACACTTTCCTATGTCGTGGCACCGATGATGGCTGAACACAGACGGCATTTCTGGTACCGATCCGATAGTCCTTCAGGGGGACAGGAACCTGGAATACAGGGGTCTGATAATTCAGAGTGACAGCGACAGTGGGCAAGTCAGTACTTACAGCATACTCTACTAGGTCCACACCTAGTCCCAACGGGGCTGTTCGTACGTCGCAGATGGCATTCGCTCTGCCACCGTCAGGTCGACCAACGTTCCACATAACGCTGCATTGAGGCTCAGCAGTCACGCGGGGGGTGTCAACCTGTCGGAAACAGTCACTCACATTATCATATCTCGTACCTCCTGTATCAACCATCACCTTCCAGGTCCCTTCTTCAACTGCAACACTTGCAGTGCAAATCCCCAATCCCTGGGATCTCTTCACGATGTTCATGGGAGCCATCATCCTTCGGGTCGTCCACTGGTCCTTACTGAGAACACTGAGAACACATACGAGAACACAACAAAATACCGCTAAGAAACATTTGGTTACCTGAGGGATAAGCTTCCTGAGCCTGTCATGTCCATAGCAGGCTATATCCACTAGCCTGGTTTGGACCAAAGAGGGCACTAGACCTTTCGAACACACCTCACATACCTCTGACGTCTGGGGAATCTCTGGCTGGTTCAATACACGCTGTAACTTGCCATACCGCAAGCACACATCAGCCTTCGCTCCAGACTCGTTGGTATCCGTGGGTACCTGCACACAAGGCCTCTCTTCCTGCTCAGTTACCTCTGCTATCGTAACCGCATGTTCCTCAACGGGAGAAGAATCAGGAGACACCGTTAGAATATTCTCGATCTGTAGGGGAGAGGACAAATTAAACATGTTCAAATCCGGGTCTGCCTTTACCTGGACATTACCATTGCCTGCCGTTACCTCAGACCTTGCTGTTCTGGCCGACTCGTCCACGACCTTGGGAAGATTGTTGCTCCACTCTGTCACCAAGTCGTTGGCTAGTACCACGTCAATCCAGCCACAGGGAGGGTATCGACTACTGCCAACGCACAGGTGCCACTGAAGTAAGGCGAGTCGAGATGCACCGGCACTAAGGGGGCGATATACTGCGTTCTCGGAAACCCAACTAGGATAACCTCTGGTCTCCCATCCACACTTACTCCCTCGGGTAACGAGCTCTTCACGATCAGGGACTGGGCTGCTCCACTATCTCTGAGCACTACAACTGATCTACCAGTATGATCACTCGATACATACCCGCCTGAAGTGTGAGGGGAAAACAATCTGGGTTCTTCCTGCGTCGTTGTCGACTGGCTTCCTGCTGGTGGTGTAACACAGCTTATCATCATCACCTCCCTACGTGCGCTGCCACCTCTTCTGCCTCGGCACCTAGCAGCTACATGCCCTTTCTGCCCACAAGTCCAGCACACCATATTCCTCCTTGGACTCCGGTGTTTCGGACTACTAGGACTAGTCCTTCGAGGGCTACTTGGGGCATCTTCTTAGCGCTTCGTGGGACGGGAGTCTCTTCTTCGTCCTGAGGTTTGTCAAACCGGCGTTGGTAATGCCTTGGGACGTACTTAGCAGACGGCCTATGCGTCAGGATGTATTCCTCAGCCATTGTGGCTGCTGCACTCAAGGTCTCTACCTGCTGTTCCTCTAGGTACGTCTTCAGGTCTCCAGACAAACAATCCTTGAAGTCCTCCAGCAGAATCAACTGCTCGAGGTCTTCCTTGGTCTCCACCTTCCGAGAGGCACACCATTCCTGGAAAAGTCGCTCCTTCATTGTAGCGAATTCGGTGAAAGTGTGCTCTGAGGTCTTCTTCAGGTTTCTGAACTTTTGCCTATACGCCTCAGGTACCAATTGGTACGCCATGAGCACAACCTTCTTCACCTTGTCATAATCGCCGGAGTCGTCAAGGGATAACGTAGAGTAGGCGATTTGGGCCTTCCCAGTCAAGACTGACTGTATCATGATGGCCCAATTCTCCCTTGGCCACTCCAAAGAGGCAGCGACTTTCTCGAAGGCTGCAAAGAACTTTGACACTTCCTTCTCATGGAATTTGGGGACCATTTTGATGTTTCTTACCGGATCGAAACTACTGGTGTCCGTTGTTTGCCTTCGACCACCGCCTAATCGCAAAACTTCTAGTTCATGTTGTCTCTCTCTTTCCTCTCTGTCTCGTCGTTCTTGTCTGTCTCGTTCTTCTCGCTCTCGTTTCTCTTCTCTTTCTCGTTCTTCTCTTTCTCTGTCTCGTTTCTCTTCTCTTTCTCGTTTCTCTTCTCTTTCTCGTTCTTCTCTTTCTCGTTTCTCTTCTCTTTCTCGTTCTTCTCTTTCTCGTTTCTCTTCTCTTTCTCGTTTCTCTTCTCTTTCTCGTTTCTTCTCTTTCTCGTTCTTCTCTTTCTCGTTTCTCTTCTCTTTCTCTTTCTTCTCTTTCTCGTTTCTCTTCTCTTTCTCTTTCTGCTTTCCTTTCTTCTAATTCTAAACGTCTCATCTCTAATTCTTTATCTTGTCTCTCTCGTTCCATTTCTAATTTCCTCCATTCTATTTCTCGATTTATTTCTAGGGCACGCATTTTGACTGTTAGGAAGCTGATATTAAGCTCACCTGCATCACTGTCAACGTCGCTGCCCTTATCTTCCTTTTCCGTGGAAGCTATGTCTGCACTTTCCTTTGTACTAGGAGTCTCGCCTTCCTGTTTCTCTTCTGCCTTCAGGTGCCGGTGTACCTTGGACAAGATCTCCACACGGGAATCACTGGCACGGATCTTGATCTCCAGGTAGGCGCTCACTAGTACAAGCTCTGGTTTGCTCAAATATTTTAATCTGGCAAGACAATCCTCTCTGTTCAGAAAAGCCTGAACCTCGTCCAGATCATCGATGGTAGCTTTTTCTGCCATTGTCACAGATGGAACACTTAGCACTTAACACACTGCTTACACGTTAGCACTTAACACACCGAGCACTGTTCTACGCCAATATTGCACTTTATCGCACCAAACACTGCACTTGCCAATATTGCACATAATCACTTCGGGCACCGCACTACCCAATATTGCACTGAATCCAAGCGAACACTTCGCTCTACAATATTGCACTGAATCACTGAGCACCGCACTGCACAATATCGCACTTAGTCACTCTGAGCACCGCACAGGACGTATAACGTCACAATCGTCACACACAGGCGGAATTATTTACAGGGATTACGCCACTTCACCACCCCTGTCAAACATACTTAACAAGGGGACGGATCCCGCTGGGGATGCCAAATATGTTACGACCCTCTCGGGACGCAACGGGGTTCTCACTCTGATGTTATTAGAGTAAGTAGTATCCGACCCCAAGCCAGTAGAGGCTTTCAAGGGATGTGATCCGTGACGCAAGTAACTTAAAGGGAGCAGGGAAAGAAAGTTAAGAACTTAATATTATAATTACCATCACCAAATAAATATATAAAACGAATACACAGGGGGAGGGGTATTAACACTATACAAGGGGATTATTCACAATATAGTCTTCTGCTGAAGACTCTGGATCCAGAAGCTAGGTGCTGACTCCTCGGTGCTTTCTTCGTGGCCTCACAACGTGTCCTCTGAGAATGCTGACCCTACCCTGGCCACAGGTCAGCCAAAACACAGGTCCACTGGGGGCACCGCCGTGGAGGCCTTCAACCACACGTCCAGCTGGTGTGCTGGCAGGTTCCGGAACAGCAAGGCTGTTCAGGCCACTCCACGAACGAATTAAGGGGAACGCCCTGAACAGGAGCCTCGTGTGATATCACAAATCACTCTCCTGTCCTCAATACCCCAGTGGATAATCGTCTCCAACAGTCGGTCCCGGGTAAACCTCTTACTGCCACTCCACTGGCAGGCAAACACACCAGTGTTCTTCCGGGGGGGGGACGACTTCGCAACTGCTGCAGCAAAACTCAAGGCTCGGAGACGGCTGCCTCGGGTAGACTGACTCAACTCCCATCACAGCAGTCCCAGGTCGACTCTGTAAGCAGACACGTCAACAATAACAGGGACACTAAAACACCTCACTTACAGGCTCAGACACAAACGCCCGACACATCCACTTCATAGATGGCGTTGTAGTCTGAGCACCACCTCACAGAGGTCAGCAGCGGCGGTGTTGTGAGCTGCACAGGACTGGAAACTGGCCCTTGTGGCCAGTATTCGCCGTCCTCACTAGGTGTCGTCGTCCATTTGGCGGGGGTTTCGGGAGCTGACCCACAGATGGCGCGGTCGTCACTGCTCCTAGCTCGGACGCTGGATCCGGGTTCGTAACACATCTGGACAAACATAACCTCTCCACTTACTTCAGGTATAATCACCGATAGCACTACAGACCATTACCCCACATTTCTCTTAACTAACATTAGCAAACCACCTCTTGAGTCTAGAGAGATACGTTTTAGATTACACAATGAAACTGCTATAGACAATTTTATAACTGCTACTGATAATGTCAACTGGGAGTCCGAGCTAGGTAACATAGAGGACATCAACCTAGCAGTTCAATCTTTTCTTCAAAAAACTCTTAGCCTTTATAATACCCACTGTCCTATGCTTACAAAAGAAGTCACAATCAAAAGGCTTAACAATCCCTGGCTCACAAAGGGAATACTTAAATCTATTAATAAAAAACATGCTCTTGAGAAGAAGTATAGGTTAGGAATTGTCTCCAAAGAATTCTCAAAGAATTACTCATTATTGCTATCTAAGATAATTAGACGAGCCAAAACTAAATACTACGAAGATAAATTTACCCAAATAAAGAGCAACATTAAACAAACTTGGAGAACAATTTCACAAATATTGGGAACAAAGAAGTCTTTAAATAACAACCCGACTCTCCTGTCTAATAACGATGGTCAGCTTTCAGCCTCTGATTCTGCTATTGAGTTCAATAGGTTCTTCTCTTCCATTGGTTCATCCCTTGCTAATGATATTCCATCTTCCAGTACTGACATTAAGGACTATCTTACAGGGAACTATCCACAGTCTCTGTACCTAAAGCCTATTAATTCCACTGACGTCAATGAGACAATCCTTTCCCTTAAAACCAAGTCTGGTGCCCTTGAGGAGATACCAACTTTAATCTACAAAAAAGCCTCCAGATCTTTAGCCCCTGCTATTGCTTTGCTCTTCAACAAGTCACTTGAACTCCAAACCTTTCCAGATATTCTAAAAAAAGCGAGAGTAACGCTTGTCCACAAATGTGGTGATCTCACAGATGTTAACAACTACAGACCTATATCAATCCTGCCAAACTTGTCAAAAATTTTTGAAAAACTAATCTATAAGCAGCTTTACTCATATCAAGCCAAACTCAATATACTTAGCCCTTGCCAATATGGCTTCAGGCCCAAAAAAAACACTAACGATGCACTTATTAGTATGCTTAACTCGATTCATACAGCTCTTGATAAAAATGAGTTCCCTGTTGGGTTATTTGTGGACCTGCGTAAAGCTTTCGATACTGTCAACCACCAAAACCTTCTTAAATTACATCATTATGGTGTCAGAGGACACTCCCTACAATACCTCAAATCCTACCTTACTGACAGGCTCCAATGTGTTTCTGTGAATAATACAATTTCTCCCACCCTACCCATCAACATTGGTGTTCCCCAGGGCAGCATACTTGGCCCTCTCCTCTTTCTGATCTACATTAATGACCTTCCAAATGCCTCCCAACACCTCAAACCAATTCTATTTGCTGACGACACAACCTTCATTTACTCCAGTCCTGATCCCCTTGCTCTAAATACCACAGTAAATACTGAGCTAAATAAAGTCCATCTGTGGCTAACTGCCAACAAACTCACCCTTAACATTGACAAAACTTTCTATATTCTGTTTGGCAATAAATCCTCTAATCAAATAAATCTCAAAATAAACAATACCCAAATTTGTAACAAATTAGATGGCAAATTCCTTGGCATTCTCATTGACCACAAGCTGAATTTCCAGGGACACATTCTAAACATATCAAAAAAAGTTTAAAAAACTGTGGGCATTCTTTCTAAGATCAGATATTATGTACCACGCCCTGCCCTGGTGACTCTCTATTACTCCCTTATCTATCCATATCTCAACTATGGTATTTGTGCTTGGGGCTCTACTACCCAAAATCACTTACGTCCTCTAATTACTCAACACAAAGCTGCTATAAGGACAATATCCAATTCTGGCCCCAGACATCACTCGGTACCCTTACTCAAATCTCTGAATATGTTAGACATTAAGTCACTGCACATTCTCTCATGTGTATTATACATATATAAAACGCTAAACTATAATGCCAATCCTGATCTCAAAAGCTTCATAGAAGGTTGTAACAGAACCCATGAGCACCACACCAGAAATAAATACAGTTTTGATATTCCTAGAGTACGACTTAATCAAACCAGAAATGCTCTACAAATCAAGGGGCCCAGAATGTGGAATGACCTTCCCAACCATGTTAAAGACTGCACCTCTCTCAACCAGTTTAAGTTAAAAACGAAGCTATACCTAATAAATTCCCTGTAACCTACCTTACCCCTCTGTTGTCAACCCATGTATGTTTTTTTTTTTTTTTTTTTTTTTTTTTCAATTCAACGCTGTTTGAATGTAATTTTCTGTAATAATTTGTAATTGTATTTGTGCTGCTTTTTCAACAATGTTCCCCCCTCTTTTACCTCTATTTTTATTTGTACTCAACACATTTTATTATTTTTACCCATTAGTTTTAAGCTTTAGTCATTAGTGTTTTTTCCTGCCCGAAACGCTTTGCGTAATAGTGGCTTTAGGCATTGTATGTACTAGCTCTATCTATAAAGCCAACAAACTTTGTAAAATCTCTTTATGTATGTACCTTTACCTAAATAAAAATTATTATTATTATTATTATATTATTATTATTATGTGATCTAGAGTCCTGGCAGTGCTATCAGTGATTCTAGTAGGTCTAGTGATTAAGGGTATGAGGAAGCAGGAATTCATACAGTTGAGGAAGCTAACAGCAGTAGGGTGTTCTGGCTCGCAGAGGTCAATATTAAAGTTCCCCTGCGATAATTAGGTGGTTTTTGTTCAGTCTGTTATCAAGTATTAGATTTCTCGAGTTGAATTTTGAGTTGAATTCGGACACATCAGTGTTAGGAATTCTATAAACTGCACCCACAGACAGGATAGACTCGGCACCCTTGACTCTGAAGCTGGCGAAGATATACTCCCCATAGCAGTCTCTAGTTCTAATTTCTTTTAAAGCATGTTAGTTCTTGGTGGTAGTAAAGAGCCGTGCCACCACCTCTCAGAAGTTGACGACAGTTGTGAATTGCTGAGTAGTTAGGCATGTTAAAGAGTTGAGTAGTATCCTCTTTCAACCATGTTTCAGTAAGTATAATAAAAGAGAATTTGTTGTCAATAGCTTCAATCAAGGCACTAACATCATCGAAGTGTTTACCTAGGGATCTAACGTTCAAATTGATTACAGAGATATTGTGATTATGAGTTAATACATTGTTTACATCATGTGCTGCAAAATATCTGCAATTTAGATCATTAAAGTGATTATTGTTATAGATAGTGGATAAGAGGTTAAGTTCTGGGTCTATACTTGTCTGCATAAAAAAAAGCTGATTGCAGGAAGAACAAGGAAAGAAAGGCAAATTACAAGGTAGAAATAAGCTATAAAATAGGGAAAAAAATGTACACAATACTGTACAAAACAATCACAAAGGGGCTTACAGGGGTACAATGGAGTAAGGGAGTATGGCTAGGCTAGGCAACCTAGGTAATAAATGAGATTAAAGAAAAAACATATAAACATGGACTATACAAAACACAAGATATAGACATACAAAACAAAATATAAACAAGACTAAGCAATACAAAAACAAATTTAGCAAAAATGAAAAATGAGGTAGATTGCTTACAAGTACTCTCAGGTACACTGTAAGTAACAATTTGCAATTTGAGATACAGGCAAAGCCAGGGGTACAATGGAGTAAGGGAGCATGGCGAGGCTAGGCAACCTAGGTAATAAATGAAATCAAAGAAAAGTTGAATAATAAGCATAGGCAAATTTAAGCTAATGATTATTAACAATAAATAGTTCAGTTATGACTGTATAATTAATAAGACCTGAAGAACTATTAAAGCACTCAATTAAATAATTTTAGTAAATGACTAGTTAAGAGTAAATTAAAAATTAAGTCAGAAAATATAACAAGGAGACTTAGGAAACCTAGCCCCACTAGTTGACAGGGGGTTAATTAAGTTAATTCACTGGGAGTGATAATGAGGTCAGACAAACCACATTGGGAGAGGAAAGTGTTGAGGTTCTCTTCTTTAGTAATTGTAAACATTTTGCCCTCTGCGGTTTTTCTCACCTTTATCAGTCCATCTCTAACAAAGCACTGATGAATCGCATCTGGGTTTTGTTGACGGATTTGACGCAGGCGGTAGAGGAGTTGCTGTCTGTTCCTAGTCAAGCACTCGTTGATGTATAATCCCTTCCGTTGGAATGCAGCTGTCCGGACTAGATGAGATTTCGTGAACTGGGAAGATAGCTTCAGGCGAATTTTCCGCTGGTTTTGACATGATGGATTCTTTTTGCCTACTCTGTAGGCGGCAATAACGTCAATTTTGTTTAGAATGAGCTGCAATTTGTTTTTTAAGAGATCCTGAGCTATTTCGACACAATTTTCACCTTCATGTTCCACAGGTATATCTTGGGACGACACGATAACAGAGTCTAGCAGCTTTTGCTGGTCTTGTTCATCCTGGGAGACGGAACGTTGGGCTGAAAATGTACTGATGCATGCAGTCATTTTGCTGAGAGCTTCCTCCTGTTTTTTTATGGCTTCATCAGTTTTCAGAAGGTTGCTTTCCTCACGGAGATTATTTAAATCATGCTGTAGTTGGTCTTGGCTAGCCTTGCAGTTTCTAATATCCTCGCGGAGGAGGGTTATTTCTTGTTGTTGTTGTTGGAGATTAGCGCGGTTCGCTAGATTCTCATTTAGAAGACTCAAGATGATAGTATTTTGAGACTCGAGGACTAGGCACAACTTTTTGAACCACTGATTCTCGGTCCAGTTTGTGAATTCCTTTGAAGGGCCGGAAGCTCGCTTGAGTTGCTTAAACTGGGATGCTAGCATGTCCATAGGAGAGGGTTGAGAGGACTCTGCTCCCTTGCTCAACTTGCTGAATGGGGTGGAGGGGAGGGCAGCACCGTCGCCCCGGACCCCAGAGCTTCCAGACGGAGAAGCACGAATATTGTTAGAGTTGGCCAGGAAGGATGCCTAGTTAAGGGGTTTGTTGTCCTTATTTCCCTGCACAGTCATATTTTTAGGAGACATGATTGGTTAGAATGGACTGGGGGTATATTTTGTGAAGAAACTTGCGTCAGGCAGCGCGGTGCCGGCAGCATGCACTGGTACTCACAGCCGTAGAGGAATGTTTTGAAACTTATTTGAGATGGAATGAGTTGATTTTGGTCGGTTACTTTGGTTTTGCTATAACATGCTTGGACTCCATGTACTTAGCTGCCTGTGGGTGGCGGTCTACATCATCTGGCGATAGTTTAAGGGCTGATATACAGCTTAGAGTGAGGAGCGTAGCGTGAGTGAGCGTAGCTTATAGGCTATATACAATCTATATTCAGATTCAGATTCAGATTCAGATTCAGATTCAGGTAAGGTATATACATACAAGTGATGTTACATTAATGGATTGATATATAGATAGAGCTAGTACATACAATGCCTAAAGCCACTATTACGCAATGCGTTTCGGGCAAGAAAAACATTAATATCTAGAACTTAATACTAATTGAGCATAAAGAATAAAAAGTGTTGAGAACAAATACAAATAAAGATAAAAAAAAAAGGGGGAACATGACTGAAAAAGCAGCACAAATACAATAGGTTGACAAACAGTGTTGATTAAAAAAAAGAAAATAACAGACATGGGTTGACAATAGAGGAGTGAGGTAGATTACAGGGAATTTATTAGGTAGTGTTTAGTTTTTATCTTAAACTGGTTGAGAGAGGTACAGTCTTTAACATGGTTGGGAAGGTCATTCCACATTCTGGGCCCCTTGATTTGCAGTGCATTTCTAGTTTGATTAAGTCGTACTCTAGGAATATCAAAACTGTATTTATTTCTGGTGTGGTGCACATGGGTTCTGTTACAACCTTCTATGAAGCTTTTGAGATCAGGATTGGCATTATAGTTTAGCGTTTTATATATGTATAATACACATGAGAGAATGTGCAGTGACTTAATATCTAACATATTCAGAGATTTGAGTAGGGGTACCGAGTGATGTCTGGAGCCAGAGTTGGATATTGTTCTAATAGCAGCTTTGTGTTGGGTAATTAGAGGACGTAAGTGATTTTGGGTAGCAGAACCCCAAGCACAAATACCATAGTTGAGATAAGGATAGATAAGGGAGTAATAGAGAGTCACCAGGGCAGGGCGTGGTACATAATATCTGATCTTAGAAAGAATGCCCACAGTTTTTGAATCTTTTTTTGATATATTTAGAATGTGTCCCTGGAAATTCAGCTTGTGGTCAATGAGAATGCCAAGGAATTTGCCATCTAATTTGTTATAAATTTGGGTATTGTTTATTTTGAGATTTATTTGACTAGAGGATTTATTGCCAAACAGAATATAGAAAGTTTTGTCAATGTTAAGGGTGAGTTTGTTGGCAGTTAGCCAAAGATGGACTTTATTTAGCTCAGTATTTACTGTGGCATTTAGAGCAAGAGGGTCAGGACTGGAGTAAATGAAGGTTGTGTCGTCAGCAAATAGAATTGGTTTGAGGTGTTGGGAGGCATTTGGAAGGTCATTAATGTAGATGAGAAAGAGGAGAGGGCCAAGTATGCTGCCCTGAGGAACACCAGTGTTGATGGGTAGGGTGGGAGAAATTGTATTATTCACAGAAACATATTGGAGCCTGTCAGTAAGGTAGGACTCGAGGTATTGTAGGGAGTGTCCTCTGACTCCATAATGATGTAATTTAAGAAGAAGGTTATGGTGGTTGACAGTATCAAAAGCTTTACGCAGGTCCACAAATAACCCAACAGGGAACTCAATTTTATCAAGAGCTGTATGAATCGAGTTAAGCATACTAATAAGTGCATCGTTAGTGCTTTTTTGGGTCTGAAGCCATATTGGCAAGGGCTAAGTATATTGAGTTTGGCTAGATATGAGTAAAGCTGCTTATATATTAGTTTTTCAAAAATTTTTGACAAGTTTGGCAGGATTGATATAGGTCTGTAGTTGTTAACATCTGTGGGGTCACCACATTTGTGGACAGGCGTTACTCTCGCTTTTTTTAGAATATCTGGAAAGGTTTGGAGTTCAAGTGACTTGTTGAAGAGCAAAGCAATAGCAGGGGCTAAAGATCTGGAGGTTTTTTTGTAAATTAAAGTTGGTATCTCCTCAAGGGCACCAGACTTGGTTTTAACTGAAAGGATTATCTCATTGACGTCAGTGGAGTTAATAGGCTTTAGGTACAGAGACTGTGGATAGTTACCTGTAAGATAGTCCTTAATGTCAGTACTGGAAGATGGAATATCATTTGCAAGGGATGAACCAATGGAAGAGAAGAACCTATTGAACTCAATAGCAGAATCAGAGGCTGAAAGCTGACCATCGTTATTAGACAGGAGAGTCGGTTTGTTATTTAAAGATTTCTTTGATCCCAATATTTGTGAAATTGTGCTCCAAGTTTGTTTAATGTTGCTCTTTATTTGGGTAAATTTATCTTCGTAGTATTTAGTTTTGGCTCGTCTAATTATCTTAGATAGCAATAATGAGTAATTCTTTGAGAATTCTTTGGAGACAATTCCTAACCTATACTTCTTCTCAAGGTCATGTTTTTTGTTAATGGATTTAAGTATTCCCTTTGTAAGCCAAGGATTGTTAAGCCTTTTGCTTGTGACTTGTTTTGTAAGCATAGGACAGTGGGTGTTATATATAAAGGCTAAGAGTTGTTTGTAGAAAAGATTGCACTGCTAGGTTGATGTCCCCTATGTTACCTAACTCGGACTCCCAGTTGACATTATCAGCAGCAGTTATAAAATTGTTTATAGCAGTTTCATTGTGCAGCCTAAAGCTTAACTCCCTTGTTTCTAGAGGTGGTTTGCTAATGTCAGTTAAGAGAAATGTGGGGTAATGGTCTGTAGTGCTATCGGTGATTATACCTGAAGTAAGCGGAGAGGTTATGTTTGTCCAGATGTGATCTAGAGTCGTGGCAGTGCTATCAGTGATTCTAGTAGGTCTAGTGATTAAGGGTATGAGGAAGCAGGAATTCATACAGTTGAGGAAGCTAACAGCAGTAGGGTGTTCTGGCTCGCAGAGGTCAATATTAAAGTCCCCTGCGATAATTAGGTGGTTTTTGTTCAGTCTGTTATCAAGTATTAGATTTCTAAGGTTTGAGTTGAATTCAGACACATCAGTTTTGCGAATTCTATAGACTGCACCCACAGACAGGACAGACTCGGCACCCTTGACTCTGAAGCTGGCGAAGATATACTCCCCATAGCAGTCTCTAGTTCTAATTTCTTTTAAGCATGTTAGTTCTTGGTGGTAGTAAAGAGCAGTGCCACCACCTCTCTGAAGTTGACGACAGTTGTGAATTGCTGAGTAGTTAGGCATGTTAAAGAGTTGAGTAGTATCCTCTTTCAACCATGTTTCAGTAAGTATAATAAAAGAGAATTTGTTGCCAATAGTTTCAATCAAGGCACTAACATCATCGAAGTGTTTACCTAGGGATCTAACGTTCAAATTGATTACAGAGATATTGTGATTATGAGTTAATACATTGTTTACATCATGTGCTGCAAAATATCTGCAATTTAGATCATTAAAGTGATTATTGTCATAGATAGACATATGTATGTTTATTGTCATAGATATACAATGTATGTTTAGCTTGTTAAGGGACTTAAATAGAGGGTTGTGTGTTGTCTGAAGACTAGGGTTCATTACAGTTCTGGTAGCAGATTTTTGCAGAGTGATGATGGGCTTGAGGTAATTTGCAGTGGTTGAACCCCATGTACAGATAATGTATGAAAGATATGTTGGCGGGAAACGCTGGCGGGTGGCACCGGCTCCGACACTGCTGCAGAAAATTCGTGTTAATTTCGTCTCCACTCAACGTTGCATGGCCTAACTCCTGCCCAGCACGAGTTAAGTGCATGGAGACTTAATATGCCATAACTCACAGTGAACCTCAACAGTAATCAACCAAAATTAACCAATTTTCGCCTGCCTATCTACGACCTTTCTGCCAAGCGTTCCCCATACGCCTATCCCTACTATAATTCTTCAAGTATCTACCTTTAGAAACACTACCAAGAATCTATCGCCGAAAACATGCCCAAACATAGCAACAAGCAAGGTAGGGGTGCCTCTCGCTCTGCATCCATTACTCCTAGAGATCTGAGTGGAACACTGGCAACGCTGCAATCCTCGCCGATGTTGGTAAACACAGCATCTGCTCCCCCTCCTCACTACCCCCCTTCAACTCAACTCGAATCTCAAGCTCTAGAATTCATTCAATCTATGGCTCCCTGTCTAAACTTCAAACCTCTCAGAAGTAACCCATGGCTGCAGAAACTGCACAACCTTGTGCTAATGCAATCTGAAGCTATTTCGGCCCTCCAAGCCACAGTCACCCGACAACAACAAACCATAGACCGCCTCCTTGAATCGTCGACGAACAACAACCAAGAAATTCTCAACTTACAAACTGTTGCAAATGATGCAATGGATCAAATACATAAGATTCAGGCCGAGGAAACCCTCTCAGCTCAAAGTGACCTCCTTCAAAAGCTGGAAAAACAAATCAATCTCCTTCAGATTCACCAGGCGGTTTCCGAAGATGACCAAGAGCAACAACAACTTCATGACTCCGTGATAAATAAATAAATAAATAAATAAATAAATATGTTTATTCAGGTAAGGTATATACATACAAGTGATGTTACATTAATGGATTGATATATAGATAGAGCTAGTACATACAATGCCTAAAGCCACTATTACGCAATGCGTTTTCGGGCAAGAAAAACATTAATATCTAGAACTTAATACTAATTGAGCATAAAGAATAAAAAGTGTTGAGATCAAATACAAATAAAGATAAAAAAAAAGGGGGAACATGACTGAAAAAGCAGCACAAATACAATAGGTTGACAGTGTTGATTAAAAATAAAAAAAAATAACAGACATGGGTTGACAATAGAGGAGTGAGGTAGGTTACAGGGAATTTATTAGGTAGTGTTTAGTTTTTATCTTAAACTGGTTGAGAGAGGTACAGTCTTTAACATGGTTGGGAAGGTCATTCCACATTCTGGGCCCCTTGATTTGTAGAGCATTTCTAGTTTGATTAAGTCTAAGATAATTAAGATAATGAAGTCTAAGATGAAGTCGAAGATGAAGTCTAAGATAATTAGCTCTACTGATCTACCTGATGAACAACAAGGTGAGAATTGTTGTAACATAGCCCACACCCTAATTAATTCAAAGATCAGAGTCAATGTTGATATCAAATCAGCTATCAGGATAGATAAAAACAGTCCCCGTAGCAGTAGGTGAATGCTCATCAAACTTGCAAATTCCTCTGTGAAGTTTGACCTCATACAATCAGCTGCTAAGCATAAAACCAACCTCTATATAAATGAGTGTCTTACAAAGCAGCGTGGATCCCTCCTCTTCAGGCTGCGACAAATTCGCAAACTAAACCTTGGTGTTATCAAGCAGTGCTACACTAGGAATGGAACGATTATTGCGAAGAAGGAAAGTGCAGGAAAAAGATATGAAATAAAGTGTGACCAACAACTAATGGTCTTCTTTAGAGATTGTGGTATATCTGAAAACCAGAACCCGACCAATGCCAGTACTTAAAATAACTCTTTCAGTGCCTGAGCCTAACCTAACTTAATCTAACTTTGTCCAAGGTGCTGTCTCTGCCTTACCATTTACCTAATGTTCTCTCATTCATATAATTTCCTAAATAATCCGTCAAGTCTCCATGCACTTATGCAAGCATCTACCTCAGTTTCATTGTAAAATTTTACTCTTAAATCTAATCTTACCCTATTCCATTTAAATTTTAAATTTAATTGTATTGATTTATGTCATTTATTGAAATCAATTATTGATCTCATTTTGTTCTTTTAATTAAGTTCATACTAATTATAGGATAAAAACTAAGCTAAATAAAATTTATTATCTTTAAGATTATTTTACTTTACAATTATCATTTGTCAAATTTTTTATATATTCATCTTGACAGTCTCTACTGATTTTTTGTTCTCTCCACCAAACTTATGTATCCTCCATGGCTATCTAGTGACCTTTATTCTACCTCTAATTGTTTCAATTCTTTTGTTTACTTGCATTTATTATTGTGTTTTGCCATAATTATTCTCTAATTTTAGCAGACTTAATACTTTGTAAGCTCTTATTGTATTGTTATATTATTGTATTGTTGTTTTGCTATAATTACTTTCTATTTTACAGCAGATTTAGTATTTATCTGTTCCTGTAATTGCTTATCTTATTGTATCGTGACATTATCTTATCTATATGCTTACTGATATTGATCCTGATCGAAATCTTCTGTCCCATATCCACACAAATCAGCACATTGATCATCATTATTGCAGGTATTACACAGCAAATCTTGCAAAAAACAAACTCCTAAATAGCACCTGCTTATCAGTTTACAACCAAAATGTTAGGTCACTTGGTAAACATTTTGATGATATAAATGCACTACTTACAGCACTAGGTACTAAATTATCATTCATCATTTTAACAGAAACTAGGCTAAGTAATGACTATACCCAACTTTACAATTTAGCTGGTTATAAAGCCATTCATAACTGCAGGCCTAATAAAAAAGGTGGTGGTACAGCAATATATTACAAAGATACCTTCATTTGCAATAGTGTTATTAGTGATAGAGATGACTATTGTGAATACACCTTTGCCAAGTTCTCCAGTAAATCCCTTAAATCATCCCTGACTATCGGTGCCATCTATAGATTTCCTAATACCAACATAGCTTTATTCTCTGACAATGTAAGTAATCTTATCATAAATAACAATCTCAACAAAAATCACATCATTCTGGGAGGTGATTTCAATATTGACCTGGGTCTTCAAAACAACCCTCACGTTCACTATTTCCGTAACAGCATGCACTCCTGTATGCTAATCCCCACAATCACAAAGCCCACCCGAGTCACTCAAACATCTGCCACTACCCTGGATCACCTATGGACTAATATAACAGCTCCCCTTACATCTGGGGTAATTTATGACAGAACAACTGACCACTATCCTACTTTCCTCATAGCAAACATTGACACATCACCACCAGAAACCAACAAACTTTCATTCAGGCTACATAGTGAATCAGCTTTAGGCAATCTCTCTAATGCACTTCACAATATTAACTGGGAATCTGAATTTAATAATTCACAGGACATAAACTCATCAACTAACCTCTTTCTCTCCAAAACTCTAAGCCTCTACAACACTCACTGTCCCCTCCTTACCAAACAAGTAACTGATAAAAGAAAAAATAACCCGTGGCTCACAAGTGGCATAATTAAATCAATCAACAAAAAACATGAATACGAAAAGAAATTTAGGAGTGGCCTAGTTTCAAAGGAAGTAGTTAAAAGGTACTCATCAGTGCTTACCAGTATCATAAGAAAAGCAAAACTTTCATATTATGAGACTAGATTCAAAGAATCAAAAGGCAACATGAAAAGCACATGGAATTCCATCTCTAATATCCTGGGAACTAAACAACACTCCCACAACCAGATAACACTCTCTAAGGATGGCCTTACACCGTCATCTGACTTAGAAATGGCGAATGAATTTAATAGCTTCTTTTCATCGATTGGTGCTAACCGTGCAAGTAAAATCCCACAGACTCAGACACATATCAACACATATCTCTCAGGCAGCTATCCAAACTCTCTTCTCCTCTCGCCAGTCAGCCCGACAGATGTTGTGTCCATCATACACTCCCTAAAAACCAAAGCTGGGAACATCAGTGAAATCCCATCCATTGTATACAAGAGCGCCTCCCATGCCCTTGCGCCACCTATAACTCTGCTGTTCAACAAATCCCTTGAGTGTCATACCTTCCCTGATATCCTTAAAGAAGCAAGAGTAACGCCAGTTCATAAAGGAGGTAATCCGGCAAACATAAACAACTATAGACCAATATCGAACCTACCCATACTATCGAACCTACCCATACTATCAAAAATATTTGAAAAAATTATCTACAAACAGCTCTACTCCTATCTCGTAAAATTCGACATTCTTAGCCCCTGTAAGTTTGGCTTCCGCTCTCAAAAGAGTACCAACGATGCAATTATTAGTCTCCTTGATATAATTTACTCAGCCCTTGACAAAAATGAGTTTCCAATTGGACTCTTCATTGACCTGAGAAAGGCCTTTGATACTGTTAATCACGATTGCCTCTTATGTAAACTCCATCATTATGGAATCCGAGGCCATACACTGGACTATATCCAATCCTATCCTATTGATAGACACCAATGTGTAGCCATCAATAATATAACCTCTCCCACTCTACCAATAACCGTTGGAGTGCCACAGGGCAGCATCTTGGGACCTCTTCTATTTCTTATATACATCAATAATCTGCCTAATGTCTCTAACATTCTGAAACCTATTTTGTTTGCTGATGATACTACCCTCATCTACTCCAACCCCAACCCACATACACTAAATGATGTTGTTAATAATGAACTAAAAAAAGTCCACTTATGGATGTCAACCAACAAACTAACACTTAACATAGAAAAGACCTACTACATCTTATTTGGAAGCAAATCTAGAAATGCAATTCAGCTTCAGATAGACAATGTAAACATTAGCAATAAAAATGATGGAAAGTTTCTTGGCATATTCCTAGACAAGAGACTCAACTTCAGTACCCACATACAACACATAACTAAGAAAGTCTCTAAAACAGTTGGTATACTCTCCAAAATCAGATATTATGTACCTAACTCTTCTCTCATCTCTCTATATTATGCACTAATCTATCCCTATCTCAACTATGGTATCTGTGCATGGGGTTCAACCACTGCAAACCACCTCAAGTCCATCATCACCCAGCAAAAATCTGCTATCAGAACAATATCAAATTCTGCTTTCAGACAACACACAGCCTCCTTGTTTAACTCCCTAAACATGCTAAACATAATCTCACTCCACAAATTCTCTTGTGTCAACTACATTTACAAAACCCTGTTCTTAAATGCAAATCCTTGTCTGAAACTCTTCCTGGACAGATGTAATAGGACCCATTATCACCACACCAGAAATAAATATATCTTTGATATCCCCAGAGTTAAACTTAATCTGTGTAAACACTCTATGCAAATAAAGGGACCCAGTTTATGGAACTCACTCCCTACTGAATTGAAAAGCTGTCCAACTTTTACATCATTCAAAATCAATACTAAAAAGTACCTAATTTCATCTTCATAGTTTTTCTCTTTTTGCCTTAAAATTGCACTGTATCTATTGCTACCCAATCTCCCAACCTTTATGTTCCCAATTTGAACATCTTTACCATTATGATCATTGCTGTCTTCTTATATGTGCTGCCAATCTGCTGTATGGTGTTTATAAATCTTGTTTATCTGTATCTTTTGCTACCCAGTCTCCCAATCTTTATGTACCCAATCTGAACATCTTTACCATTGTGATCATTGCTGTCTTATATGTGCTGTCAATCTGCTGTATGGTGTCTATTAATCTTGTTTAAATTACTAATCAAGCTGTCAATGTAATCAATCAGAGCTTTAATATAACAATGTGCTTTAATATACTTACTAAGCTCTCTCATCTCATTTTTCTCTTGCAATGTATCTTTATCATTTATCAATTCTGATAGAAATTACCTACTTAAAATTATCTGCTAGATTAAGGACCTGCCCGAAACGCTGCGCGTACTAGTGGCTTTACAAGAATGTAAATACTGTACTATCCAATGTATTCTCACAAACCCAATGTACCTTCTTGTATATATATATAAATAAATAAATAAATAAATAAATAAATAAATAAATAAAATATGGATAGATTATTAGGTAGCATAATGGGAGGTAAGCAGAGAGGAGAACATAATTTCTGATTTTAGAAAGTATACCGACTATTTTTGAGACTTTTTTAGCTGTGTGTTGTATGAGGGTGCTAAAGTTCAGTCCCATGACTATGTATAGGCCAAGGAACTTCCCATCATTTTTATGGGTAATGTTAACATTGTCTATCTGAAGTTGAATCTGATTTGATAATTTACTACAAAATAAGTAAATTCTTTTGATACTTACTTACTCCCAAATAAACTGAGGAAGGTCTTTTCTATGTTTAGTGTAAGTTTATTGGTTGACATCCATGAGAGGACTCTTTTAATTCACTGTTGACAATATTATTTAGTGTGTGGGGGTAGGGTGAGAATAGACAATGGTAGTAAAGTCTGAAAATAGTATAGATGTAAGAATGCTAGAAACATTTGGCACATCATTGATGTATATAAGAAATAGGAGAGGTCCCAAGATGCTGCCCTGTGGCACCCTTTTGTTCAAGTGAGTAGAGTAAGGACGGTTATGCTATTGATGACCACATGTACATGTCTGTCACTGAGATAGGAATGTATATAGTCCAGAGCAATATAGTCTACTTCTTAAGAGGCAGAACAGCTTGTTGACAGAGCTCATGTGCATGGGGGAATTGTGTAAAACCCCAGTTTGTGTCTCAGAGAGACTGTGTGAGCAGTAGCAAAGCCGGTTGCAGTTTCTATTACCATGTCATGGCGCAGCCGATTAAGGCGCATCTGGGATCATCCTGGACGTAGGTTCGAACCCTCATCACGGTCGTTGTGGATTTAGTCAGTAGTATGTTGAGTTTTACAAAGTACAAATAGAGCTGTTTGTAAATATTTTTTTTTCATATATTATTTGAAAGTATTGGTAGATTTGATTTTGGTCTGTAATATTTTTTGTCAGCTGTCTTGTCTCCTTTATGAGCTGGCATCACTCTTGCTTTCTTAAGGATATCAGGAAAAGTATGACGCTCTAGAAATTTGATGAATAGCAGAGCTATGGGTAGTGCAAGAGCAGGGGCAGCACTTTTATATATATATCATAGATATATATATATATATATATATATATATATATATATATATATATATATATATATATATATATATATATATATATATATATACATGATATATATTTATATATATATCATGTATTTAAAAAATGTTCCCAGCTTAGTGTTAAGTGATTGAATTATTTATATAATGTCTTTCGGGCTGACTGGCAAAAGGAGTAGAGAGTTAGGGCAGCTGCTTGTGAGATTTGTAGTAACATGTGTCTGGGTCTCTGGGATTTTTCTGGCAAGGTTTGTACCAATTGATGAAAAGAAGCTATTGAATTCAGTTGCAATATCTGTCTGTTGCAGGTGTGTAACCATCATTGGAGAGTTTTATCTGCTTGCTATGTGATTATATTGTTTAGACTCTAGGAGGTTAGAGATGATTTTCCATGTACTTTTCATATTTCACAACACATGGAAATAACAATAGCATGATGCATCAAATGAACAGATCCACATGGGCCGTGATGAGGCCGTTATCCATGTCGTAGCTCAGTCGATTAAGGCAGTATCTGGGATGCTCTCAGAAGTAGGTTCGATCCTCGTCACGGCCCTTGCGGTTTTTTTTAATTTCATATTGCCTTTTGCTTCTTTAAATCTATTCTCATAAATGGAAGCTTTGGCTCTTCATATTATATTGGTGAGCATTGATGAGTATCTCTTAACTTATTTTGTAATTAGGCCAATTCTATGTTTTGTTTCATATTCGGGTTTCTTGTTAATTGCTTTAAGTATGCCACTTGTGAGCCAGGAGTTGTTTAATCTTTTGGCAGTTTATATCCATTATGAATTTATATCCTGTGTATTGTTGAGTTCAGATTCCCAGTTTATATTGTGAGGTACATTTATGAAATTCCCTATCGCTGGTTTCCTAATTATTGTAAATGCTAAATTAATGCAGGTTATGGCGGGTTTCCTAATTATTGTGAATGCTAAATTAATTAAATTACTGTAATTTAATTAAAATTTGTATGCCTCCCAACCAGTTTAAAAGAGAGACTGTAATAACAAAATAAATACATAAATAAGTTTTATTTAGGTAAAAGTACATACAAAATTCAAAATCAAATTTTTATTCAGAAAAAGTACATACTTAGATGATGAGTTACAAACATAATGTTGGATTTATAGATAGAGCTAGTACATGCAGTACCTAAAGCCACTAATACACATAGCATTTTGGGCAAACATACAAGATGAGTTACAAACAGAATTGTGGATTTCTAGTTTATCTACAGGTAGTACATACTATGCCTAAAGCCACTAATACGCACAGCGTTTCTGGCAAGATGAAGGAAAAACACTTAGACTAAAACCTTAAAACTAATTGAGATTAAAAGAGTGAATTGAAAAATGAAAATCAAGAATGACAAAAATTGTATGATGGATGGAACAGCAGAAATTGAAACAGAACAGCAGAAGTAATTTTAACTAAATAAACAGAAGACTACAATTTTCTTCAAGTTTATATATGGCAGATATCAGCAGTTAAACTAGTTGGTCAATAATCAATATTGTTAATAAAAAGCAAAACATAGGTTGACATTTAGGGGTATGGTAGGTTACATGGAGTTTATTAGGTAGCACTTGGTTATTCTCTTAAGCTGGTTGACAGAGGTACAGCCTTTGAAATGACTGGGAAGATCATTCCACATTCTGGCTCTCTTGATTTGCAGAGAATTTCTAATTTGGTTCAGTCGCACTCTTGGAGTATCAAATACGTACTTATTCACCTAGTTGTTCTTGCGGGGGTTGAGCTCTGCTCTTTCGGCTCGCCTCTCAACTGTCAATCAATCAACTGTAACTAACTACTAAATTATTTCCCCCCCCCCCCACACACAAACACTCCCAGGAAGCAACTCTGTAACAGCTGTCTAACTCCAAAATACCTAATTTACTGCTAGGTAACAGGGGCATCAGGGTGAGAGAAACTTTCCCCATTTGTTTCTGCTTGGTCCGGGAATCGAACCCGGGCCAAAGAATTACGAGTCCTGCGCGCTGTCCACTTGGCTACCAGACCCCCCCTGGATCTTGAAACCACATAAGAAACAAGATTTGTTTCTGATGTGGTGCCCATGGGTTCTGTTACAACCTTTTGGGAAGCGTTTAAGGTCAAGATTGGCATTACAGTTCAGGGTTTTAAATATATAGAGTACACTTGAGAGGATGTGCAGTGACTTAATATCTTACATATTCCAAGATTTAAGTAAGCGGGTCGAGTGCAGTCTGGGGGCCAGGGTTTGTTATTATTCCAATAGATTTCTGTTGCGTAATTAGCAGACGTAGATGATTTTGGATAGTAGAACCCCCAAGCACAGATACCATAATTGAGATAAGGATAGATAACAGAGTAATAGAGCGTCACCAGGGTAAGGTGAGGTACATAGTATCTGATTTTAGAGAGAATCCCAACTGTTTTAGAAACTTTTTTAGCTATATTTTAAATGTGACCCTGAAAATTCAGTTTGTTATCAATGAGATCACCAAGGATCGAATTTAATAACCATCTACTGTGTTACTAATTTGGATATTGTTAATTCTTAGATTAATTTGATCTGAGGATTTATTACCAAACAAAATATAGAAGGTTTTGTCAACATTAAAAATGAGTTTGTTAGCAATTAGCCAAAGATGAACTTTATTTAGTTCAATATTCACTGAATCATTCAAAATAAGAGGGTTAGGACTGGAGAAAATGAAGAGTGTGTCATTAGCAAATAAAATTGGTTTGAGATATGTTGAAAGGCATCATTAATGTAGATGAGAAAAAATGTGTGTATGTATATTTTGAAAGATAATGTAGACTAAGAAATATTTACTTAATATTATATAATTAATATCATATAATCAATACCATGTAACTAATTTCACTCAAATTTTTCCTAATAATAAGTTCATGTTACTCTAATCATAATATACTCTAATATAGTTACTCTAATAGTTACTGTAATATATTTTTATTTATTACAATTTATGTCCTTTCTTCATCATGTGTCATCTAATTCTTGCATTTCTTTGATAAAGTGTTTATTCATGTCCTTCAAGTTCAAGTTCAAGTTCAAGTATGTTTATTGAGATAAGCAAGAAATACATCTCAAAGGGATAGAGTAGCTTAGGCTATTTCTACCCCCCTCTACTTCAAGTCCCTCAAGGGGCGCACAAATTCAGTGAGTACAAATAGACAAATAACATTACAAGAATCCCATTTAACATTGCAGGTTTATATAGTAAGTACAGCATATAATTGTTACACTCTCGGGGCAAAATTCTTGTAGCTCCTAAGTATACTGTCTATCATACCATTATCACACATCCAAACAATTTGATGTGGTTCACTATTTATTTCCTTATTTCTATAGTTTTCAATAAGTTGAAACTCTAATACATAATGTTCTAAGGTGTGGGCGTGCGGCATACTACATAATTTACACTCCTTATCTTTTTCACTGACATCAACACCGTATTGCCAGATATATTTGTATCCTAATCATAATCTCATGTAAATTGAATCCTTCCAAGTAGACTTTCCTTTACCATAAGTGAAGGACGAATTTGTATTTATTATTGAATAATTCTTAAGTGTGTTACTACTGTCCACCATTGCCATTCTCTTTATCATTTCTTCACCCTCCTGGATCATCTTGATTCTTGTTTTTATTTGTTTCAAAGTCAACTGACATACAACATCAACAAGAGTTTTTTCAGTGGCTCTCTTCGCTATGTCATCAACTACCTCATTCAACAGCATTCCCACATGTGAAGGGATCCACATGAATCTTACTTTATACCCAGTTTTTTCTAGTCTCTTAACATTCTCTCTACACTCTATCACAATATTCTGATATACTGGGCGTCTGCTATTTATAGACTCTAACGCTCCTCTGCTGTCAATAAAGAAGCAAGCATTTTTACCACATTTGACTACTTCCTGTAATCCTGCTAATACTCCTTGGAGTTCAGCCTGCGTTGAAGAGACATTGTCAGTTAAGCGGCGTCCAATAACAGTATCTACAGTGCCGATGTCAGTGTACTCCCTGATCAAGACTCCACATCCTGCCTTCCCATCCCTAGCTACTGACCCATCACAATATACATGTAGAGTGTTTTCTGTAGGCAGTTTTCTAATTATACAATCATATGTTGCCCTCAGCTCTCCTATTTCATACATACTTTTTTTCTTATGCAAGGGAGTAATTACTACATCTACATTACAATCCTCCCATGGTGGGGTAAATTTTCTCTTGGGCACAGCAATACACTCTGTAATAACATCATACTTTATAACATTAGAACATAATTTATTCATATATACTCTCTTCTTCATCATACACTGTTCACTACTTCCCACCTTTTGAACCGAGAGGATTAATTCATTAGCTCCCCCACCTCTCATTAATCTAATGGCAGAGGCTACATTTATCTCTTCAGTTCTATCCCCAATACTCTGCAGATTCAACTCCATCCTCATTATCTCAATCATAGCATTTCTTGGGCATCCTAAGATAATTCGCATGGCTTCATTTTGTACCTTCTCCAACTTGCCCATCCTACCTTTACCAAAACAAGAAATGACAGGTGCAGCATAATCAATAAGAGATCTTACAGTACTCAAGTATATCATTCGTAGCACAGGGACTCCCACTCCCTTTCCACAGCATGCCAAGGCCTTCAGAGGTTGTAATCTCTTCCGACATTGACCCAACAGTCTGTTCATCTCAGCTTCCAAACTCTCATGGGTATATCCAACATATATGCCTAAATATTTATATATATTAACTCTCTCTATATTTTTACCGCTTATTTTCAATACAATGGGGCTCCGACTTCTACATTCAAACTTAGTTTTGTTTTCATTAACCACCAGTCCCATGTGGTGACACAGCTTTCCGAAATTGTCCAACACTATTTGAACCTTTGAAATATCTTTGCCCTGAAACAAAATATCATCGGCATATATGATCGGAGTTACCCCATTTGAGTATCTCTCAGATGCTATCTTATTCATTAGTACATTAAACAGGGTAGGACTCAATACTCCTCCCTGAGGTGTGCAGAGTTCAAAAGACCTCACACCTTAATTTCTTTTTCAGGTTTATTAAACAATATAGATTTTATACAAAATTTTAAAATATCCTTAGTTACATTACAATTTATTGATATATTTTAGTTTTGTTTTATTAGTTTTATAAAACTGTAATATCAATATAGCTATAGGTTAAGTACTAATTGTAATTAAGAAGCAATAAAATTATTATCTTCAAAAATTAAGACGGTTAGGTGAGGGTGTGGTTTTCTATTCAGTTTTTCAGGTAAACTCAAATATTCACAATATATTTGACAGTACGATTTATTTATTAATTTATTTACTTATTTATTTATGCATATACAAGAATGTACATAAGGAATGTGAGGATACAAATATGGTAATTACAGTCTTGTAAAGCCACTAGCACGCGCAGCGTTTCGGGCAGGTCCTTAATCTAAGAAAATACTAAGAATCTAAGAATACTCTAAGAATAATCTAATACTAAGATACTAAGTAAGTAAGTAATTATCAAAAGAAGGCACCAAACCGGGAAGGCTATGTAGCACCATCAAATACGCAAAATAATCAGAGGGCGCTAAATATCACCAAGGATGCCAATACGAGAACAAAAACGCATAAGGCGAACGATATCAAAAGTATCCGAGTCGCCAAGAATTCTATCGAGGGACAGGTGACCGCGAGGGGCGGTCGGAAAGCAAGACACACGCTCGTCCTGGAAGTCAGGACATTCAAGAAGGACATGCACGACCGTAAGAGGGACAATGCAACTAGGACAATAAGGAGCAGGGCGGCGCTCCATCAAGTGACCATGGGTTAAGCGAGTATGGCCAATACGCAACCTCGCCAGAGCTGTTTCCCACCGCCGGTTACGGTGGAAATAGGACTGCCACGAGGAAACACAACATTTAAGAGTACGTAGCTTGTTACTAGTAACAGACAACCAAGAAGCCTGCCAACGGGTAAGGACTGAGGAATGGATAACCGGGTAAAATTCGGAATACGGAATGCCCTTACGAGAGATGGGACAAGAGCGGACAGCTTCCTTGGCGGCAGCATCCGCACGCTCATTTAAAGACACACCAATATGGCTGGGAACCCAACAAAACTCAACCGACTTAAATTTACTGTGAACGAGAAACAGCCAATGCTGGATCTCGACAACCACTGGATGAACCGGATTAAAGGACCCGAGAGCCATGAGGGCACTACGAGAGTCAACAACAACTACAAAGGAAGACTGACAACGAGAAAGCAGGAGACGAAGAGCATAGAGAATAGCATAAAGTTCCGCTGTAAAGACGCTAGTCTCCGGAGGCAAGCGACACATATAAGTGCGATCAGGAAAAACAACAGAGTAGCCAACACCGTCTGCTGACCCATCGGTGAAGACAGAAACGGAGCGGGAGTGAGAAGAAAAGTGCTCGAGGAAAAGGCGTTTTAGAACCGTAGGAGGGGTAAAAGCTTTAGTGAGACGGGTCAAGGATGTACAAAACTGCGGATGAGGGACCCTCCACGGGGGCAAAGAAGGAACAACACGAGGAGAAACATCAGAAATACGAACGGAAAGAGAATCCTGCAGGCGAGATAACCGGACAGAAAGAGGGAGGTGGTGAAGAGGAACAGGAACCGCAGGAGGGGTAAAAGTTAAAGCACGACAGAGGCGAGAGGAAGGATGTTGCAAGGACCGCGCAAGATAGCGAAGACAGTAGCGATCACGGCGGTCCTGGAGAGACAGGAAGCCAGTGTCAACATACAAGCTAAGGACGGGAGTCGAACGAAAGGCACTAGAACTGAGGCGCAACCCAGTATGGTGCAAAGCATCAAGACGGCGAAGAGTAGAAGGAGAAGCAGACGAGTAAGCAGGGCAACCATAATCGAGCTTAGACAGGACGAGAGAGGAATGTAAAGCAAGGAGAGTGCGCCTATCTGCCCCCCAAGAAGTATGGGACAAGACCCGAAGGAGGGTAAGGGCCTTAGAGCACTCAACACGGAGGTAAGAGATATGGGGAGACCAAGACAAACGAGTGTCAAGGAATAACCCCAAAAGCTTCGTGGAATCTTTGTATTCAAGGAGATGACCATAAAGTGACAAAGAGGGACGAAGAACAACCCGTTTCCGCGTAAAAGTCATGGCACAAGTCTTAGAAGTAGAGAACTTGAAGCCATGATCAGTGGCCCAAGACGACACGGCATCAATTGCAAGTTGAAGCCGGCGTTGAAGGAGAGGCGAATCATCACCCTGACAACAAAGGGTAAGATCATCGACATAGAGAGCGGAGAAGACACCAGAAGGAAGAGAGGAAAGAAGACCATTGAGGGCAACCAGAAAAAGAGTAGTGCTCAGAACACTACTGACCCGAAAGCACCCGAAAGGAACGACGAGAGAGGAAGCCGCGGAGAAAGAGAGGGAGATGACCACGAAGGCCAAAAGAATGAAGTTGAGATAGGATATGATAACGCCAAGTGGTGTCGTAAGCCTTTTCCAGGTCAAAAAGGACGGCAACAACGGAGGTCTTCGCAGCAAAAGCAGTACGAATATAGACCTCCAAGTTCACCAGGACATCTGTCGTGCTGCGGCACTTGCGGAAACCAAATTGAGAAGGGGAGAGGAGGTGATGGTGTTCCAGGAACCACATCAGACGAACGTTAACCATACGTTCAAAGAGTTTGCAGACACAACTTGTGAGAGCAATAGGGCGAAAGTCCGTAGGGGAAGTACCCAGAGACCCCGGTTTGCGAACAGGGAGGACAACGGCATCGAGCCAGTCCTCAGGGACTGACGACGACTCCCAGATCCGATTATACAGACTCAGTAAATACTAAGACGTGCTCGGAGGGAGATGGCAAAGCATCTCATAATGAATACCATCGGAGCCCGCCGCCGTAGAACCGCAGAGGGCCAGGGCAGAACGAAGTTCAGAGAGAGAGAAGGGATCATTATAGGGAAGCTGAAGATGAGTGGAGAAATCTAAAGGACGAGACTCAAGGACAGGTTTACGAAGAAGGAAAGATTGGGGAAGATGAAGACCAGAGCTAACAGAAGAAAAGTGGGAACCCAGTTCGGAAGCGACCTGCAACGGGTCCGCCACAAGAGTATCACGGAGGTGAAGGACCGGTGAAACATCGGGAACGAACTTACCCGCTATCTTGCGGATACGCTTCCAGATCTGGGCCAGAGGGGTTTCGGACGTAATTGTTGAGACATAAGATGCCCAACATTCACGTTTAGCCGTACGGATGGCCCTACGGGCCACCGCACTCGCTCTCCGAAAGAAAAGAAAAGAATTGGTCGTCTGCCTACGGCGGTGCCTCTTCCAGGCTTCACGCTTACAGCGGACAGCCCGAGCACAGTCCGCATTCCACCAGGGAACGCACTTCCGTGGACCCCGAGAGGAAGAGCGAGGAATAGAGCGGAGGGCAGCGTTGAAGACAGTGTCATGAAAAAGGAGGAGAGCGCGAGAGAGAGGCAGAAGGGAGAGGTCAGAGAGAGCAGCACTGAGGGTAAATAGGGTCCAGTCTGCCTTAGCAAACTGCCACCTAGGAAAAGAGAGGGAAGGGCGAAAAGAGAAAAAGGAAACAAGGATGGGGAAATGATCACTTCCATGGAGGTCATCAAGAACCTGCCACGTGAAATCTAAGTAAAGAGAAGAAGAGGAGAGAGAAAGATCAAGACAAGAAAGGGTGCGAGTCCGAGAGTCCAAATGAGTGGGCTCACCAGAATTCAGAAGAGACAGGGAAGAAGAGAGGAGAAACGGCTCAAGGAGGCGACCCCGGGTATTCGTCAGAACGTCACCCCAAAGAGAATGACGACAACTGAAGTCACCCAGCAGGAGCACAGGCTCCGGCAAGGAGTCTAGGAGGTGTAGGCACAAACATAGGAATGTGCCTAAATGCCAACAGCGACTGCCCTGACAGGTACAAGAGGAGTGTTGTTAACGCATATGTCGACCGTGCTCTCAGCCACAGCTCAGAATGGAAGCAAGTCGACGAAGAACTATGTAGGGTAAGGCAGGTCCTAGTCAATAACGGCTTCTCCAATGGTTTCATCGAAGACATCATAAGAAGGAAAGTGAAAAGCCATGCAACCTCTGAAGAGACAACTAACACAACACCTATACCCCCTATTAGACTATTTTACAGGAACTTCTTTTCCACAGCTCATAAAACGGAGGAAAGGGTCCTGAAAGATATTGTTAATAGAAACGTTATCCCTACAGACAAAAATCAGAGGATACAACTGACGATTTACTATAAAACCAGAAAAACGGCCAGCCTACTCATGAGAAACTCTCCAGACACAAAACAGAACGCTTTAAAAGAGACTAACGTCGTCTAAGCCTTCAAATGCCCACTTGGGGACTGTAAGCTCCAAAAAACCTAGTATATAGGCAAGACAACAACATCTCTTTCTAGGCGTTTAACGATGCATAAGCAACAGGGCTCCATTAAGGAACATATAATCTCTTCCCACAACCAAACCATCGCCAGAGAAATCCTAGTAAACAACACAGAAATCATCGATAGATACAGCGATAGCAGGCGGCTTGACGTTTGCGAGGCACTACACATCAAGAAGTCAACACCAGCAATCAACAGCCAATTATTGCACAACTATATTCTACCCACCTCAAGACTCCGCTCCAATATAGAAGCATCAAGAAATATGGACCAATAGGCTTTCTACAAACACTTCTATTCAATACCCATTGTTTGTGTTCTGTCTTGTGTTGATACTTTTAATACCCTATTAATATCCCCTCTTGTTCTGTCTTGTGTTAATGCCACATCACCCCTCCCACCTCACTCATATGTAGATATAAAATTGGAGATACGTAAGTTCTAATCAGTTGTGTATTTGTGAACTAAAGTCTTTGAAAATGTAATAAGTTTTACGAAACGCGCCCGTGTCACGTCAGACTAGAAATAAAAATGAATTTTGGAGAATTGATTTTTGATTTACCTCCAACAGTGAAGCGTAATGTACGAAAGATTGAGAAAATTCGTGTTAGAATTATTAATCTTACTTTTTCGGTCATATTTAATAATATATATATATATATATATATATATATATATATATATATATATATATATATATATATATATATATATGCATATATATATATATATATATATATATATATATATATATATATAAATATATATATATATATATATATATATATATATATATATGTCGTACCTAGTAGCCAGAACGCACTTCTCAGCCTACTATACAAGGCCCGATTTGCATAATAAGCCAAGTTTTCATGAATTATTTGTTTTTCGACTACCTAACCTACCTAACCTTACCTAACCTAACTTTTTCGGCTACCTAACTTAACCTAACCTATAAAGATTGGTTAGGTTAGGTTAGGTAGGGTTGGTTAGGTTCAGTCATATATCTACGTTAATTTTAACTCCAATAAAAAAAATTGACCTCATATAGAATGAAATGGGTAGCTTTATCATTTCATAAGAAAAAAATAGAGAAAATATATTACTTCAAGAAAACTTGGCTTATTAGGCAAATCGGGCCATGCATAGTAGGCTGAGAAGTGCGTTCTGGCTACTAGGTACGACATATATATATATATATATATATATATATATATATATATATATATATATATATATATATATATATATATGTCGTACCTAGTAGCCAGAACTCACTTCTGAGCCTACTATGCAAGGCCCAATTTGCCTAATAAGCCAAGTTTTCATGAATTAATTGCTTTTCGACTACCTAACCTACCTAACCTAACCTAACCTAACTTTTTCGGCTACCTAACCTAACCTAACCTATAAAGATAGGTTAGGTTAGGTTAGGTAGGGTTGGTTAGGTTCGGTCATATATCTACGTTAATTTTAACTCCAATAAAAAAAAAATTGACCTCTTACATAATGAAATGGGTTGCTTTATTATTTCATAAGAAAAAATTTAGAGAAAATATATTAATTCATGAAAACTTGGCTTATTAGGCAAATCGGGCCTTGCATTGTAGGCTGAAAAGTGAGTTCTGGCTACTAGGTACGACATATATATATATATATATATATATGTCGTACCTAATAGCCAGAACGCACTTCTCAGCCTACTATGCAAGGCCCGATTTGCCTAATAAGCCAAGTTTTCATGAATTAATTGTTTTTCGTCTACCTAACCTACCGAACCTAACCTAACCTAACGTTTTCGGCTACCTAACCTAACCTAACCTATAAAGATAGGTTAGGTTAGGTTAGGTAGGGTTGGTTAGGTTCGGTCATATATCTACATTAATTTTACCTCCAATAAAAAGAAATTGACCTCATACATAATGAAATGGGTAGCTTTATCACTTCATAAGAAAAAAAATAGAGAAAATATATTAATTCAGTAAAACTTGGCTTATTAGGCAAATCGGGCCTAGCATAGTAGGCTGAAAAGTGCGTTCTGGCTACTAGGTACGACATATATATATATATATATATATATATATATATATATATATATATATATATATATATATATATATATATATATATATATATATGTCGTACCTAGTAGCCAGAACGCACTTCTCAGCCTACTATGCAAGGCCCGATTTGCCTAATAAGCCAAGTTTTCATGAAATAATTGTTTTTCGACTACCTAACCTACCTAACCTAACCTAACCTAACTTTTTCGGCTACCTAACCTAACCTAACCTATAAAGATAGGCTAGGTTAGCTTAGGTAGGGTTGGTTAGGTTCGGTCATATATCTACGTCAATTTTAACTCCAATAAAAAAAAATTGACCTCATACATAATGAAATGGGTAGCTTTATCATTTCATAAGCAAACAATTAGAGAAAATATATTAATTCATGAAAACTTGGCTCATTAGGCAAATCGGGCCTTGCATAGTAGGCTGAGAAGTGCGTTCTGGCTATTAGGTACGACATATATATATATATATATATATATATATATATATATATATATATATATATATATATATATATATATATATATAATTTATATATATATATATATATATATATATATATATATATATATATATATATGCATATATATATATATATATATATATATATATAAAAATATATATATATATATATATATATATATATATATATATATATATATATATATATATATATATATATATATATATATATATATATATGCATATAACTGAAAACTCACACCCCAGATGTGACTCGAACCCATACTCCCAGAAGCAACGCAACTGGTATGTACAAGACGCCTTAATCCACTTGACCATCACGACCGGACAAAATGAGGTGATAGCCGAGGCTATTTGAACCACCCCACCGCCGGCACTCGGATAGTAATCTTGGGCATAGCATTTTACCAAATCACCTCATTCTTTGGGGCACACGTGAGGAACACAAATGCGAACAAGCCTGAATGGTCCCCAGGACAATATGCAACTGAAAACTCACACCCCAGAAGTGACTCGAACCCATACTCCCAGAAGCAACGCAACTGGTATGTACAAGACGCCTTAATCCACTTGACCATCACGACCGGACAAAATGAGGTGATAGCCGAGGCTATTTGAACCACCCCACCGCCGGCACGCGGATAGTAATCTTGGGCATAGCATTTTACCAAGTGCCGGCGTTCCAAGTGCCTAGTGCCGGCGGTGGGGTGGTTCAAATAGCCTCGGCAATCACCTCATTTTGTCCGGTCGTGATGGTCAAGCGGATTAAGGCGTCTTGTACATACCAGTTGCGTTGCTTCTGGGAGTATGGGTTCGAGTCACTTCTGGGGTGTGAGTTTTCAGTTGCATATTGTCCTGGGGACCATTCAGGCTTGTTCGCATTTGTGTTCCTCACGTGTGCCCCAAAGAATGAGGTGATTTGGTAAAATGCTATGCCCAAGATTACTATCCGAGTGCCGGCGGTGGGGTGGTTCAAATAGCCTCGGCTATCACCTCATTTTGTCCGGTCGTGATGGTCAAGTGGATTAAGGCGTCTTGTACATACCAGTTGCGTTGCTTCTGGGAGTATGGGTTCGAGTCACTTCTGGGGTGTGAGTTTTCAGTTGCATATTGTCCTGGGGACCATTCAGGCTTGTTCGCATATATTCATATATATATATATATATAAATAGGGGTACCACCTCTGGTGCAAGTGTAGGGACCCATAGCCTCGGAGAAGAAAATAAAGAGTACTCAGAGAAGACCTTGTGGATCCTCACTGAACACTTTGATATTTTCTTCTCCTACCACCCCTATTCTTTTGGTAAGTGTGTATATTTATCTAACTTTATTTGAAAATGTCATTACACAAAAAACGTTACAATATTGATTACATGCAGGGTACAAGGCTGCTTGTCACAGGTTGAACAGCTCCTCCAGCTCCTCAGATGGCGGGCAGGAACCGTGGATGCAGTGAGCATTTCCTCTCTGGATTGCCACACTAAGGCGCTGAAAAAGAAAACTGGCAGCTCTAGGCCGGGTCTCTAGTTGTTTCGAATAACTTAAACCCCAACTCCTTCAAAAAGCTAGCAGCACTTTTACCCCAGGCACCAAGTGTCTCTGAGGCAATGGGGACAAAATTGTAGTGGTGCTCAAGGTCTCTGTATTTACGTGACTTGGCCGCTTCCCGGTGATTGGCAGCTCCTCCTGCTTGTGTAGCACTGAAGTCAACATAGGTATTGGCTAAAGTTGAAACGCAAGTGTAGTCCCACACCAACTGTCTACCATTCTTCCAGGGGTTCACCGTAATTCCGTCTGGGCGACCGACAGGCTCATCAGAGTTGCGGAACATTAGGTAACGGGGCTCTCTCTCTGCTAGACAACTGGCTGTGGTAAGGCTTCTCTTAATAATGTCATTAACCTCGCCGTGTCTTGCATGCCATCCTCCCATCATATATATATATATATATATATATATATATATATATATATATATATATATATATATATATATATATATATATATATATATATATATATATATATATATATATATATATATATATATATATATTGTTACGGCCCTCTCGGGACGCAACGGGGTCCTTACTCTGATGTTGTTAGAGGAAGATATATGTATCCGTTCCCAAGCCAGTAGTGGCTATCAAGGGATGAGATCCGTGACGCAAGTAACTTAAAAGGGAGTAGGGAAAGAAAGTTAAGAACCTAATATTATAATTAACACCATCACCGATTAAATATATAAAATAAATGAGTGCACAAAGGGGAGGGGTATTAACACTTTACAAGGGGATTAATCCACAATCGATGTCTTCTGCTGAAGACTCTGGTGCCATAACTCTCGGTGCCGAGTCCTTGGTGCTTCTTCGTGGCCTCACAACGAATTCTCCAAAGAAGTTGAGCCTACCCTGGCCACAGGTCAGCCAAAACACAGGTCCACTGGGGGCACCGCCGTGGAGGCCGTCAACCACACGTCCAGCTGGTCTGCTGGCAGGTACTGAGCCAACAAGGCTGGTACGGCCACTCCACGAACGATAAAAGGGGAACGCCCTAGACAGGAGCCTCGTGTGACACCACAAATCACTCTCCTGTCTTCAGTACCCCAGTGGATGATCGTCTCCAACAGTCGGTCCCGGGTAAATTCCTTTTACTGCCACTCCACTGGCAGGCTAACACACCACAGTGTTCTTCCGGGGGGACGACTTCACGACAGCTGCAGCAAACTTCACAGTATGGAGACTGGCTGCCTCGGGTAGACTGACTCAACTCCCATCACAGCAGTCCCAGGTCGACTCTGTAAGCAGACACGTCATCAATAACTCGGACACACTAAGGCACCTCACTTACAGGCTCAGACACAAACGCCCGACATATCCACTTCATAGATGGCGTTGTAGTCTGAGCACCACCTCACCAGAGGTCAGCAGCGGCGGTGTTGTGAGCTGCACAGGACTGGAAACTGGCCCTTGTGGCCAGTATTCGCCGTCCTCACCAGGTGTCGTCGTCCGTTTGGCGGGGGTTTCGGGAGCTGACCCACAGATGGCGCGGTCGTCACTGCTCCGGGCTCGGACGCTGGATCCGGGTTCGTAACATATATATATATATATATATATATATATATATATATATATATATATATATATATATATATATATAAACGTGTACAAGGAAAATCAGCATGTGAATGCAATAACATATATCTGTATAAATGTTCCTTGATGCACAACAATGATCAATCGATCACCCTATTAGTCCTAGAACATATACATCTGTAGATAATCCAGTCTACGACTGTAACTCTATGCTTCAGTATAAACACTCCTTGGTACAAAAATGTCAAACTATCACTTGCCTTTCACTGCGTCTTACACACTAAAGCCAAACACTCTATCAACTCCCTACAAGTGATCATTTAGAACTTTCCTTCCACATCTGGAAGTTCACTACCCTGATCTCTTCAGGTTCTTCCGGGTTTAACCACCAGGATCCTCTGCAGCTCCTCCAGGCTGCTACACCATGAAGTTTTCCTTGGGCAACTTTGGTGCTTCACTACCTCTACTAGGGTCCTCCACAGCTTTACTGGCTGCTACATCATGAAGTTCCCTCGAGCTACTATGGTGCTTCACCACCTCTTCTGAAGCACGTGACACTCCTCTTCACTGCTTCTCCTCACAGCTCGAGGTCCTCTCCTCCACTACCTTGGAGTCTCATCAATTACTCCCTCTGTGCTGGCTTCAAAGTTCTCAGCAACTTCTTTCCCAAAGACAAACCTGCAACCCATTGACACTCCAATAAAAATGTTTCCTTATAAACGCATAGATGAAATAATCCACACAATGTGTTTACATCTAACATCTATCTGCTCTCTACATGCCATGAGAGTGGACTCCCCCATTGGGCTGGTCCATGCTCCAGCTCGCCCGGCGGGCCTCACTCACTCAGGGAGGGTCCTCCGCCACCAGGAGCTGGGCTCCGTCAGTTGGCTTCAGGCGGTCGGTGGGAGAGGATACGCTGCTCGTCCCTCCAGCTGTCTCTCTCATCTTCGTCCTCTCATTTAGGCTTCCTGCCTTACCAAAACATGTCTAACATATAAATAAACATTGCTACTGTCGCTGGGCACACGACCAACTACAAGCAATCACTATGAACTGGCTTAAATCGTGCTTTACCACAGATTGTCTAGTCGAGGGCGCTATCCCTCTGACGGCGTCTGGTCAGGGCACTCCACACAGCCCACGAAAATGTCTCTGGGCGGCTTAATACTCTCCTCGCCGTCCAGGACCTGAGACCACAACGTTCCCAGCTCAGTTCCACAGCTGGCACGTCTGCACACTTCTCTTCTCTTGGAGATATATCACTAGGGGTTCCTTCCTGACGGGAGCTCAAACGAAGCGTGGCTTTCCCCCTGCGATGTCTGGCCTCAAGTGAGGTCAAAGCCCTCCAGAAGCGAGCCTTGCGCCTCCAGCAAATTGTCCACATCTCCTAACCAGTTATTTATCTATTTTCTTATTCACTGCCCATAATCTCAAATTGTTCATTGAATCCAACAAACTATTTTACATCTGTGTTATTGCCTCTATATATCCTATACTTTCTAGTTAGGTCAGGCTTGTTGAATAACTCTCAAAGGTTGAGACTCGTTTCTCCTGTAGGCTGAGATCATAACAACATCCCCTGGCTCACAAGTGGCATACTTAAAGCAATTACCAAGAAACACGAATATGAAACAAAACATAGAATTGGCCTAATTACAAAAGAAGAAGTTAAGAGATACTCATCAATGCTTACCAATATAATATGAAGAGCCAAAGCTTCCTTTTATGAGAATAGATTTAAAGAAGCAAAAGGAAATATGATATTGAAAAAAATCCACAAGGGCCGTGACGAGGATCGAACCTACGTTCGAGAGCATCCCAGACACTGCCTTAATCGACTGAGCTACGACATGGATAAGGGCCTCGTCATGGCCCTTGTGGATTTGATCATTTGATGCATCACGCTATTGTGATTTCTGTGTGTAGTGAAATATGAAAAATACTACATGGAAAGCCATCTCTAACATCTTAGAGTCTAAACAATATAATCACATAACAAGCAGATAAAACTCTCCAAAGATGGTTACACACCTGCAATAGACTTAGATACTGCAACTGAATTCAATAGCTTCTTTTCATCAATTGGTACAAACCTTGCCAGAAAAATCCCAGTGATCCAGACACATGTTACTACAAATCTCAGAGCCAGCTGTCCTAACTCTCTATTCCTTTTGCCAGTCAGCCCGAAAGACATTATATCCATAATTCAATCACTTAACACCAAAGCTGGGAACATTTTTTAAATACAATCTATGATAAATATGTAAAAGTACTGCCCCTGCTCTTGCACTACCCATAGCTCTGTTATTCAACAAATTTATAAAGCGTCATACTTTTCCTGATATCCTTAAGAAAGCAAGAGTGATGCCAGTTCATAAAGGAGACAAGACAGCTGACAAAAATAATTACAGACCAATATCAAATCTACCAATACTTTCAACAAATATTTGAAAAAATTATTTACAAACAGCTTTATTCGTTCTTTGTAAAATTCAACATACTACTGATTAAATCCACAACGACCGTGATGAGGGTACGAACTTTCGTTCAGGATGATCCCAGATGCGCCTTAATTGACTGCGCCACGACATGGTAATAAGAATTGCAACCGGGTTTGCTACTGCTCACACACTGATCCCACAGTCTCTCTGAGACACAAACTGGGGTTTTACACAATTCCCCCATGCACTTGGGCTCTGTCAACAAGCTGTTCTGCCTCTTAAGAGGTAGATTATATTGCTCTGGACTATATACATTCTTATCTCAGTGACAGACATGTGGTCATCAATAGCATAACTGTCCTTACTCTACTCACTTGAACAAAGGGATGCCACAGGGCAGCATCTTAATTGGGACCTCTCCTATTTCTTATATACATCAATGATGTGCCAAATGTTTCTAGCATTCATAAACCTATACTGTACTATTTGCAGACGATACTACCATTGTCTATTCTCACCCTACCCCAACACACTAAATAATATTGTCAACAGTGAATTAAAAAAGTTCACTCATGGATGTCAAGCAATAAACTTACACTAAACAAAGAAAAGACCTTCCACAGTTTATTTGGTAGTAAATTAACAAATCAGATTCAACTTCAGATAGACAATGTTAACATTACCCATAAAAATGGGTAACGAACACTAGTCTTCAGACAACACACAGCCCCTCTATTTAAGTCTCCTAACATGCTAAACATACACTCAGTCCACACATTATCATGTGCTATCTACATGTATAAAACCAGGTTTATATAAACCTTGGTTTCCTGGAAACCACATATAAAACCTGGTTTCCTAAACACTAATCTTGATCTGAAACTTTTCCTTGATAGATGTAATAGAACCCATGAGCACCACACCAGAAATAAATATCTCTTTGATATCCCCAGAGTCAGACTAAACTTGTGCAAACATTCCATGCAAATAAAATGGCCCAGTCTTTGGAACTCACTCCCTGATGAATTAAAAAATTGTCCAATCCATGCGCTGTTCAAAAGTATAAAAAAGTACCTAATTTCATCCTCACAGTTTTCTACCTTGTGCTTCAAACTTAATAATAATAATAATAATAATTTTTATTTAGGTAAGGTACATACATAAAGAGATTTTACAAAGTTTGTTGGCTTTATAGATAGAGCTAGTACATACAATGCCTAAAGCCACTATTACGCAAAGCGTTTCGGGCAGGAAAAACATTAATGACTAAAGCTTAAAACTAATGGGTAAAAAGAAAAGATGTGATGAGTACATATAAAAAATAGAGGTAAAAGAGGGGGGAACATTGTTGAAAAAGCAGCACAAATACAATTACAAATTATTACAGAAAATTACATTCAAACAGCGTTGATTTGAAAAACAAAAAAACAAAAAACATACATGGGTTGACAACAGAGGGGTAAGGTGGGTTACATGGAATTTATTAGGTATAGCTTCGTTTTTAACTTAAACTGGTTGAGAGAGGTACAGTCTTTAACATGGTTGGGAAGGTCATTCCACATTCTGGGCCCCTTGATTTGTAGAGCATTTCTGGTTTGATTTAGTCGTACTCTAGGAATATCAAAACTGTATTTATTTCTGGTGTGGTGCTCATGGGTTCTGTTACAACCTTCTATGAAGCTTTTGAGATCAGGATTGGCATTATAGTTTAGCGTTTTATATATGTATAATACACATGAGAGAATGTGCAGTGACTTAATGTCTAAAATATTCAGAGATTTGAGTAGGGGTACCGAGTGATGTCTGGGGCCAGAATTGGATATTGTACTAATAGCAGCTTTGTGTTGAGTAATTAGAGGACGTAAGTGATTTTGGGTAGTAGAGCCCCAAGCACAAATACCATAGTTGAGATATGGATAGATAAGGGAGTAATAGAGAGTCACCAGGGCAGGGCGTGGTACATAATATCTGATCTTAGAAAGAATGCCCACAGTTTTTGAAACTTTTTGTGATATGTTTAGAATGTGTCCCTGGAAATTCAGCTTGTGGTCAATGAGAATGCCAAGGAATTTGCCATCTAATTTGTTACAAATTTGGGTATTGTTTATTTTGAGATTTATTTGATTAGAGGATTTATTGCCAAACAGAATATAGAAAGTTTTGTCAATGTTAAGGGTGAGTTTGTTGGCAGTTAGCCACAGATGGACTTTATTAAGCTCAGTATTTACTGTGGCATTTAGAGCAAGGGGATCAGGACTGGAGTAAATGAAGGTTGTGTCATCAGCAAATAGAATTGGTTTGAGGTGTTGGGAGGCATTTGGAAGGTCATTAATGTAGATGAGAAAGAGGAGAGGGCCAAGTATGCTGCCCTGGGGAACACCAATGTTGATGGGTAGTGTGGGAGAAATTGTATTATTCACAGAAACACATTGGAGCCTGTCAGTAAGGTAGGATACACTATACATCTGAAAGGGTACACTGCTACAATGTACCCTCTCATCTTTAAGGACCTGCCTGAAATGGTATGCAAGCTAGTGGCTTTGCATGAATGTAAAATTACCACTCTTATGTAATGACACCAACCCATTGTACCTTCTTGCAAATCAATTATTATTATTATTATTATTATTATTATTATTATTATTATTATTATTATTATTATTATTATTATTATTATTGTTATTACCCAGGACAAAACGATCGTGGAACGCCAGGCAAAGCGTCTTAACCACTACATCACGGAAGCTGTATATAACTAAATTTTTTGTTATATTTTATATATGGCAATGAAAATTTTGTTTGTTTTCAAAGTGAACACCAAGGAACTTCCCATCAACTCTGCTCATAATTTGGTATTGTTAAGTCTTAGACAATGAATCACAACAGATATGGTCGAGATATGATGACCAAACCACACACCAGAAGGTGAGGAGACGACGACATTTCGGTCCGTCCTGGACCATTATCAAATCGATTGTGATAATGATCCAGGACGAACCGGGACTTTGTCGTCTCATCTTCGGGTGTGTGGTTTGGTCATCATAGTCTTAAGATTAATTTGATTGTTGAACTTCTTACTAAACAAAAATGTAAAACGCCTTGTCGATGTTAAGGGTAAGTTTGTTAACAGTCAATTTAATGGACTTCATTTAGTTCAGTATTTACCGTGTCATTTAGAATAAGTGGCTTAGCATGTGAGAAAATATGAAGATTGTATCATCAGCAAACAAAACTGAGGTAAAATGTTGCACGGTATTTGAAAGATATATATGAGAAATAGGAGTGGACCAAGTATGCTACCCCTGCAGAATGCCAATGTTAACTGACAAAGTGGGAGCAGTAGCAGCGTTCACTGAAATATACTGCTGACAGAGATAAGATTGCAAGTACTGAAGGGAGTGACCTCTAAATCCATAGTGTTGGAGTTTGAGAAGAAGATTATTGTGGTTAACAGTGTCAAAACCCTTGCGTAAGTCAACAAACAAACCTATGGGGAGCTCATTTTTATTAAGTACTGCATGTAATAATTTAAGCCTATTTATAAGAGCATTGTTGGCGCTTTTATGGGTCTTCAAGCCACACTGTATTATCAGACGAGGATAACCTCAATAAATTCCTCTCCCAATGTGATCTATCTGAACAAACTGACCCAATTAGTGCCTCAACTTAATTATCCCATTGTTACCAATAATGTAAGTTATTAATAGAAGTTAGCTAAGTTCTATAACATATTGTTACTGTAAGTGGACAGTGACCTTGTATGTTAAGATAATTGTCAACTAAGTTAATAATATTATTAATAATAATAATTTATTCACAAACAAGTACAATGGGGTTGGTGAGATTACATAAGAATGGTATTTTTACATTTTTGTAAAGTCACTAACATGCACAGTGTTTCCTGCAAGTTCTATAACATATAGTTACTGTGAGTGAACAGTTACTTTGTATGTTGAGATAATTGTCAAGTAAGTTCTATAACACTTCTTGTTACTGAGAGTGGACAGTGACCTTTTATGTTGAAACAATCATCCAGGTCTATATAATATAATTACAGTAATAGGTAAAAGTCAAGTATTACATCATATTCTATCTATAAATAATATGGGCCAATGATTGCTCCTAAGCAAATAATAACTACACATCATTCACATCCATCAACACAACACGAACCTAAACTGCCAATCATAACAATAAACTATATTGTTTTGGTTTGCCTAGATGACAAATTACAAGTCGTGGTTTGGCCACAGGGCGGCAAAAACTGTAGCTCTTTGACATTTAATTATTCAGCTAGTAAAAAATTCTTGAGAATGTGAATATTCTAGAAGTTTCTACCCGAATCCTGGGCAAGAAATGCATGACTATATAAAAAGTTCTGATACTTGTGGAACAAAGTTTGCATTCACAGTTAAAGGAGGTAAACCTTTGTGCCTTGTTTGCCAAGTGCTACTCAGTCATTACAAAGCCAGGAACTTTAAACGCCAGTATAAACCTAATCACAAAAACGTTTCGTATGATTATCCACCTAAATCAGACTTAAGGAAAAATAAGTTAAATGAGTTAAAATCATCAATAAATAGCCAGCAAACACTGTTGACATTATTCAGTAAGGAAGCTGTGGCTCTCAAATGGTTCTCCTGCAGCTCTCAAACATTTGAGGTTTATCATTTGCAGCTCTTACAGTAAGCAAGTTTGGCCACCTCTGCCATAAAGGCTACTCCTATACCTGGTAAAACAGGCCTATAATAATCACACATACCAATTATGCAATGATTAAATTTAGGCTTATATCTACAAATTAAAAAATCATTACACTGTAATTTATAGTTAGAAATACTTATTAATCAAAGATATTGAGAATAATGGAAATATAGACAACTGATGTAAATACTAGCAGTAATTAAGCCTAGGCTAACTATATTCAATGAAATACTTCAAAAAATATTATAAATTATAGTCATGGTAATATACTATAAATGAAAAATGCCACTTTATAAAATGGGTTAATACAAGTGCCAGAGTCAGGCTAATATTATTGTTAGATAAGATAATTTTCTGATCAGGGGAAGGAAGACACCAACACATGGGGGCGTAAATTTATTAGACAGGATAAATAATTCTGCAGAAGTAAAACAGGCTTCTAAGTAGGTCTTAACAAATGTATAACATAGCCGTGGCTAACTCAAAGTACACGAAACATCTTAAATTGTACACCCGTAGTAAAATAATGTAATCTTATAGCCTAGTAACAAACTCTGCAGAAACCTAATGTCAAGATCAAAGGGAAAAATGCTGCAGAGATCTCGTACCCTAATCCTCTACACAGAGCAAATGAGCTTGTTTCCAGCTTTGATAGTCTTCCTCTACCCACACAGAATGAATTAAATAATAGATATACTGATAGAGCAAGGCTCCTTAACTTCATGCTTCATCAAGAGGATGACTGTGACATGCTTTTTACTGAATACGAACTAAACTCTGCTCTACATAAAGGCAAAGTTACATCACCCAGGGACGATGGAGTTAATTACGGCATACTGCGTATGCTTCTGCTAGTTCCAGGGAATTCCTTGCTTCAATTATATAATATGAGCTATGCAACTGGGGAGCTTCCAAAGTCATGGACCAACAGACTTATTATTCCTATTCCTAAACCAAACCAGCAGAGTGCTTTTCGCCCAATCTCCCTCACTAGTTGTCTCTGTAAGTGTCTTGAGAGGATGGTTCTCAACTGTCTCCTTTACAGAATTAATAACATGTTGTCTCCCCAGATATATGGCTTTACGCATGAAATGAGTGTATTACCACATTCCTCACCCTGCATACTGATAGGTCATGTACCAATTTCCTAGATATTAAGTCAGTCTTTGATATTGCTAACCCACACGTCATTCTGAGCGAACTTCCTAAATTGAATGTTGGAGGATGACTTCAACGGTGGCAAGAGGAAGTCATCTGTACTGTTCCAAGGGCATTGAAGTGTAACGAGATATTTTGAACTTGGCACTCCACAGGGAGATGTCCTTAGTCCTACTCTGTTCAATGTGTTAATCAATGCACTTTTAAACTTAGTAACCACAAGGCCCAGCGAACACATCATTAGCTATGCGGATGATATACTGATCCACACCAATGGGTATACCAACACCCAAAATTATCTGAACTCTATTGCGCACATGTCAGGAACTATGCTTAGTCATCTGAGTAGAGAAAACAAAGATCCGACGCCCACCCAGACGGCGTGGGGCCGTTCGCAAAAGGCAGTTACATGATCGACTATGTAACCAGATACAAATACCTTGGTTTTGAAGTTCCACTGTACCACAATGTTGTAACCAGACTGGGTCGTCAATGTAGAGAGAGGCTCCATGCTCTCTAGGCTGTTACAGGCTACCATCCAAGCTATGGTGCAAATGTGAGAATTGTCAAAATGATGTATCTCTCATATATTAGTAAAGCTGCTGCCCAGTTGGGTGGGTGTGGAGCACATGGCTGTAAAGCTGCCGCCCAGTTGGGTGGGTGTGGAACATGACTGTAAAGCTGCCGCCCAGTTGGGTGGGTGTGGAACATGACTGTAAAGCTGCCGAACAGTTGGGTGGGTGTGGAACATGACTGTAAAGCTGCCGCCCAGTTGGGTGGGTGTGGAACACATGACTGTAAAGCTGCCGCCCAGTTGGGTGGGTGTGGAACATGACTGTAAAGCTGCCGCCCAGTTGGGTGGGTGTGTAGCAAAACTAGTAACTGTGTAACTCACCATAGATGAAAAGTGCCTTGTATAGTGACTGTTGTGAGCCTCTTGTTAAATCACTTGTGATAGAAAAGATTATTGATGTGTACTCACCTACTTGTACTCACCTAGTTGTGTTTGCGGGGGTTGAGCTCTGGCTCTTTGGTCCCGCCTCTCAACCGTCAATCAACTGATGTACAGATTCCTGAGCCTTCTGAGCTCTGTCATATCTACATTTGAAACTGTGTATGGAGTCAGCCTCCACCACATCACTTCCTAGTGCATTCCATTTACTAACTACTCTGACACTGAAAAAGTTCTTTCTAATGTCTCTGTGGCTCATTTGGGTACTCAGCTTCCACCTGTGTCCCCTTGTTCGCGTCCCTCCAGTGTTGAATAGTTCATCCTTGTATTTGTTGAATAGTTTCATTCTTGTGTGTATTTGTGTAGGTGATTGAATATGTATGTGTATGTGTATATTTGTATATGTATGTATGAATGAGTATGTGCACATGTATATATAACATTAGGCAGGATGTAAACCCCCCTCTTATACCCCACAATGTAAAGGGTTATCTGGCATGTTTATGGAAAATCCGGTAATCATGTCAATTTAGTGGATTCATGTTTGTGGAATATCCTATATTCATATCAATGTAGTGGATTCAAGGTTCTGAAGTATAAGTGAACAGATGTATACGCTAAGGCATATGTGTTCTTATCAGATTCCCTTTGGCAACTACTCCGACACTGAAAACTTGATACAGTTGAACCTCCACTTATGAATTTAATCAGTTGATAGAGACATGTTGTAATTCGAAAATTATCAATTAGAAACGAGTTTCTCCAAAAGAAATAATGTAAACAGAATTAATCCGTTCCACACACCCCTAAATAGTTTAGTTTAGTTCATTTATTATGCACCCCATACCCATCTTGTGGGCGGTAGTGGAAAGGGTTACAGAGGCACATAATGGGCTCAGGGACTGAACCCCACAATTCATTTAGCTAAGCAAGTTACAATCTTGATGAGATATTTACAAAATTCAATATAAGTCATCACATCAACAATGGGTTCGAGATCGACCTCAAGTACAGGTTCTAAATTAAGCAACTGACATATGTGGAGAGCTAGTGTCAAAATTTATATGTTTGTCCTGCACACCGCCCCCCATCCAGTGGGCAGCGGTGGATAGGTTACAATCACATAGTTACTACCTACAGTTAGCAAACTGGGGATATTTGGCTAAAATTTCTGGTAGCAGATCATTTTGAATGAAATATTGACACATTGCTGGAACATTGTTATAGAATTGCCTCTAAATTCACGTATCTTTTCGCACTCCATCACATAGTGACGGAGGGTGTGCGAATAATTTTGTTGACACAGTTTACATTTGGTCAGGTCTACATCAGCAGATAATGAGAATTCCCAGAGATACTTGTAACCCCTAAATATTAACTTATATATATATACATTTTATACCGAATACGTTTTTTTTTTTTAAAGTATGTATATATCTCTTACCTTCATTGTTGGCGTCTTCTCTTCTCACAACTGACAATTGCTTATATTCACAACTATTTACTATTTTCGTAGTTTGAATCTAAACATTGACTTTCCTGGCACTCACGACACAAACTCAGAGATGTGGATGTCATAGTGCTGTGGGCACTGTCTAGATATGTAACCCAGTGGAGGCAAGGACATAAATGAAAAAAATGGTTAGATGTCCATGTTTTATCTCCTTGCTTGAGATTGCCGCTCATCATAATATAACATAGGAGCCTGCTTCACTTCACACCGAGGAATAAATTTTGTACTGAGAATAGGTATATAGCTGTTAAGGAAGCCGTTGACAGACGGATATACACTACAACAGAACTTGCGGCATACATTGAACCTCTGAACAATGGAACATTTGTGCTTATGTGCCACACATTAAATTTGTATCTTTAGTTCTTTGTTCACTTACATACACAAAGAACCTTACAAGATCCGAGAAAGGATTCAAGGAATCCGTTATACTGGACGTAAAGCAATTAAGAGAGCTATTGTCTCCTGCTCCTGGGGTTAGGTTGTGGGAGATTCCCAGTTGAGGTATTTAAAGAGGACGTTTTGTGCCAGAGATAGAGGGACCAGGTAAAGGGTTTGCTATCCGGGAGCTGGAATGGGAGATATTGTTGACAACATGAAAGATATTATGACGGGAAATGGGATCAAACCTATTATTTTAGTGCAGGGGATAATGATATTGGACGAGTTAGGAGTGAGGAACTGATGCAGAAATTTAACAAAGACATAGAATTAGTTAGGAGCAAGGGAGGAATCCCGATCATATATTGCATTCTTCCAAGAAAGAGCGTTGGGAATGAATGTCGAGGACACTTGGTGTAAATTGCCAGTTGGAAAGATATTGCAAATCAAATGCATTCTCTTTCATAGACAACTAGGAACACGTCTATGGAAGAAATGAAATGTATTCTCGTGATGGGGTGAATCTATCGAGGGCTGGGGTTGTTGCTGTTGCGAACTCGTTGGAACCAGTGGTTAGTGGCATTTGTTTGGGTTTAAACTGTTAGTAGATAGTGGTATGGGAATTGATAGGAAGGAAGGAGGTAATAAAAGTATGTGTTTGTGGGAGAAACAAATTGGCAAAATGATCAGGGAAAGAGAAAGGCCTCAAAATAACAATTCACTGAGGGTATATAATACTAACAGTAGAAGTAAAAACAAAATAAGCGAGTTAAATGCTCTTGTCTGCACAGAAACAATAGATATTATTACACTTACCGAAACGTGGATGAATGTAGAAAATAGAGAACTATTCGCTGAATATCAAATAAATGGATTCGCTGAATATCAAAATAAATGGATTTAAACTAATTCACACAGATAGATATATTAGACGAGGAGGGGGAGTAGCCATATATGTTAGGGAAAATTTGAAATGAAGGAACCAAAACTGAGCCACATACAGAAACTATTTGAATAGAATTAAACGAAAGAGCAAATAATCTTATAATAGGAGTTATATACAGGCCACCAAACTTAAACAGGATGGAAGCAAATAAGTCTAGCAGCATTTATGTCATGGTGCTTTTATCTGGTCTCCTGCTCCCTACACTAATCTTCATTATATTACATTTGCTTGGGTTAAACTCTAACAACCATTTATTCGACCATTCCTGCAGCTTGTCCAGGTCTTCTTGAAGCCTAGGCTGTCCTCCTCTGTCTGAATCCTTCTCATAATTTTGTCTGTGATGGATTCACAAAAACTATTTTATCTCTTCCTTTCTGATAACTTATACGTTTCTGATAACATATACAAAATATAAGTTTTATTTGTGAATCTCTATTAATTAAGCAATATATATCAGAAAGCATATAGGGTTCGGTGTTCTGTGAACGAAAAGGACATGAGTAATTTAGGTAGCGACCATACAAACGAATAATGGGTTAGTAGTATCTATATAACAAAACTATTGTCCTGTAGAGTTAAATAATTTAGCTTCCAAATACATTTATTTTGTTGCTATTACAAATACCCATTCTACTTGTTAATGCGACAATTGGAGCAAAGAAGGGTGACGACTGAATTGCTATGTACAGGAGGCTGATTATGGCAGTCAGGCGACCATATAATATATCTTGGATCTTGAGGTTATCTTGAGATGATTTCAGGGCTTTTGTGTCCCCGCGGCCCGGTCCTCGACCAGGCCTCCACCCCCAGGAAGCAGCCCGTGACAGCTGACTAACACCCAGGTACCTATTATACTGCTAGGTAACAGGGGCATAGGGTGAAAGAAACTCTACCCATTGTTTCTTGCCGGCGCCTGGGATCGAACCCAGGACCACAGGATCACAAGTCGAGCGTGCTATCCGCTCGGCCGACCGGATGGATAAGTCGCTCCACAATTTTGTCGCTTGAACAGTCAACTTCCTATGGCGTTACCTGCTACATAAAGAATATGGAGCAGTCTATTTAGAAGTCGTTAAGTTTCCTTTTGATCCCAGCATTTGAATGCTGCTCTATCTCTAAAATATAGTAATTTGTATAATTAGTTGTTTATTCAGGAAAACCAAAACCAACAGGTTTCAAGTAACATGGATTATGGGGACTCTTCTTCTTTACATAACCTCCAGAAAAGCTATTTTAAGACGGATGAAAGTAGATTAGATAATAATTTGTTGTTTCTGCCGATCCAATCGATTTTCTGTGCTCTCTTGGGGTGGGTTAAGATCATTCAGATTCAAAATTCAATTCAAATGGAGTCATGATGTCGGCTGTCATACATACTTCATGAGCTCAACGAGTTTGTGCTGTTGGCGTCATCCAAATGGAATCAACGAGAGGAGCTTGGGCATTTTACAATGGTGTTATCATCCTTAGGAAAACTGTTTATTCAGGTAAAGTAATAGGTGTGACACAAATATTGATGAGTTTATAAATACACATGAGAGGATGTGCAGTGACTTAATATCCAACATATTCAGAGATTTGAGTAGGGGTATCGAGTGATGTCTGGGGCCAGAGTTGGATATTGTCCTAACAGCAGCTTTGTGTTGAGTAATTAGAGGACGTAATGATTTTGGGTAGTAGAACCCCAAGCACAAATACCATAGTTGAGATAAGATGAGAGAGTAATAGTGTCACCAGGGCAGGTAGCCAACGTGCCACTCGTGCTTGTTTTAGTTTTAGAGCCTTCGACTTGCGTGGCATTGTGCAGTCTCGTGTTGTATGACAGCATTCACCTTCTGCAACAGGAAATATAAGTTTAAACTAAAACAAATTATAAGGCGAGCCTGGTCGTACTTCACAGTCCACAGGCTATAATATAGTGAGCCTTTAGGTTGTAACGGCAAGAGGCCAGTAGCAGTGGGGGGCTGTGACTGAGTTGAAGGCCGGATGTGAACCAGCTTTTATACCACTATAAGACCTCACTCATTCAACCCTGTTCCACCCCATCCTTTACAGTATACCACACATTATTCTAATAACGGCGGTAATTAATTTAAGCAGTTAAAAGAAGGGGGAAAATGTTGTTTTCAACTACTACAAAAAGTTCTTACAGTAAAGTGGTAATTAATTTAAGAAGTTAAAAGAAGGGGAAAAAATATTGATTTCAACTACTACAATAAGTTCCTTTGTCACAAGATGAAGTGAGACAATACTTTATTACTATTTTGTCGCAAGTTGGCCATAGGAATCGGTTTCCCCTGCTCACCGACCCACCACGCTGAAGTCTACGACTATTGGCCCGGAAGGTTATTCGTCTATGTTTTCATGTCATAGGTTCGTATCCTGGCAGGGGAAAATTTACTGGGCGCCAATCCTCAACGTTTAGCCTCTTTTTAACTCACAATAAAATGTGCACTTGGTTTAAAACAGGGACCTGCTCGAAACGCTACGCTTACTGGTGGCTGTACAAGAATGTAACAACTCTTTTATATATCTAAAAAAAAAAAAATATGGTACTCAATCACGGAAAACTGTCAGGGGGAGAAGGATAAAATCTGTTATTTTTTTTAAGCTAATACAACCTCGCTAATCGAGGTAAAGGTTGTTTACTGTGTCACAAGTTGGTCATATGAATGAATTTCCATGTTCACCGACCCACCATGATAAGGTCTGCGACTATTGGGCGACGGTTTATCGCCTGTGTATGTCTCTTTTTTTCTAGTTATTCATGATTTTCTTTTATTTCTCCGGACGGTGTTTCGCATGTTTGTGTCTCTTTTTTCTAGTAATTTATTAATTTTTTATATATATGTCGTACCTAGTAGCCAGAACGCACTTCTTTTTGGCCCACTATACAAGGCCCGATTTGCCTAATACTAAAAGTGATTTGCCCTAATAGGCCATGTGATTTTCTTTATTTTCAATAAATTGTTTCCAATTAGTTTATTTGAATTATTTTATAAATCATTGACTTAGTTATGTTAGGTAAGGTTTCACAGATTATAAGAAAAAAATAAGAAAAATATATAAATTCAGGACAACTTACCTTATTAGGCAAATCAGGCCTGGCATAGTAGGCAGAGTACAACGTTCTGGCTGCTAGGTACATCATTTTTAGCCAGAACAGTTCTTGGCCGAGAAGTTTTCAATAAATTGTTTCCAGTTAGTTCATTTGAATTATTATTTTTATATTATAATAAGAACATAAATTACTGACTTAGTTGTGTTAGTTTAGGCTAGGTTCGGTCATATATCTATGTTAGTTTTAACTCAAATTAAAACAAATTAACTTATTCATAATGAAATAGACAGATTTATCATTTCATAAGAAAAAATTTGGAAAAATATATAAATTCAGGAAAACTTGGCTTATCAGGCAAATCGGGCCAAGTACGACGTTCTGGCTACTACGTACAAGCCAGAACGCAGTTCTTGACCCGATTTACCTAATAAGCCAAGTTTTCCAGAATGTCAATATTTTTTTTATTTTTTTCTTGTGAAATGATAAAGCAATTTATTTTACAATGTATGAGCTAATTTTTTTTTAATTTCAGTTAAAACTAACGTAGATATATGACCGAACCTAATTGTAACAAGGGTAGGGCTTCTCTACTTCTCTTTCCTTCTTCTTTTCCCTCTACCCGTATTCTTACTTTTTATTCTCTACAAGGGACTCCAAAACTTTTACCAAAGCCAACTCCACGCCACGTGGTCCTAAGACGATTGACCGACTTAGGATTCTACACCCAGTATGACGTGACCTAGGCTTTGAGCAAAACCCTAGAGTCGCCTCCGCCGCCACCACCAGACCAGTAACACCGAGCAATGATCGAGGTCTGGATCGATCACGCTAATTAATCAACCTTGGGGCTTGATCCCCACTATAACCGATGACCTTGAGTGTGGAATAAATTACACGGTAATGATGAATTCCGATTCGATGTTAGAATCGGCGCCCAATACAACCCTGCCTCGTGTGGACCACGTGACCAGGACAAGTAAACATAAAAAAATGGAAACAATAAAAATGCAAATTATTAACTAATTAATTTATTAAAAGAAAAACTAAAACAAAATCTAAATATGTTCACTCCCTGTCACTTTAACACTCCCTACTTGACCTGAATGGCAAATGAGAAGACTATCCCTATAATTAACAATAGCAACTATACTTTGGGCGACCAGCTCTAGATGTTGGGGGGCTGGTCTTGGGAGAGAGAGGTAAGATGGTTGACCTCTCCCAGTTGATCTGGTGTCCACACTGATCTCTTCCTCGTCTGGTCTACCCCAGACTAGAGCATTGTATTGTTCCGCATCGCTTACCCAGTTACTTAGCAAGGTTAAGTTATAACAATTAACCTCTGTTGTACTTAATTGATCCAGACTGGTTGAATTATTTTACTGAAATTAAATTACACAAGCATCTAACGGCAGAGCTGTTCCCGATCCCCAAAATGGTTAATTGAACTTTGAGAAATAGTAGACATGTCAACCCTGATGACCTATGACCGCCGGTCACTCCGCCTTACAACTTAGATCTGATTCGTGATGTCACTGATGGTGACTTAACTCAATTTGAATACTCTTGATATTGTACCCAGTACTATTATACAATACAATTTTAATACAAAATGAATAAAGGCTAATTTCTCTAAATTACTGAATACTATAGGATGGTTCATTATACAAAACTATGAACAAAGATGCCCGCCATTTGTGACTCAGACCTGCTAATCCCCAGGGGAATGTGCGTTGAGAGGTCAGGTCCCTACCCGAACTTCTGGAACCTTCTGGAATAATTCTTACAACAGCCTAGTTTGTTACAACCCCCCGGCACAAGCACTTAGTAAACCTTGTTAATTTGTTAAAAATCATGAGGTTTAGTATCCAAACCCACAAACAAAAGCTAACCTAACTAATAAAATTTGACAAGTAATAGTCCAACATCATAATAAACATGTTCACATTTCATAAATTTCTCAGCTGTCAATTGACAGCAATCCTCTAACATCAGGAAACATACATCCTATCCTTACTGACATAGCTAAATAACATGTCCCTACTCTACCATCAAAGACTAGCTATTAAACTCTCTTGGCTCTTCCCTAGCCAAGTCCATGTGTCCTCTACAGCCGGCCACACCGTGCTCAAACAACCATTAAAGTTATATCTTCAGACTGAACTTTCAGTCATCCGGGAGCGTACTACGGAACTATCAGGTTCACCTCCGTGTACTGACCACTCCCCATCAATGTCATGTTAAGGAACACACCTAACGTTTATTACATGTATCTAAAAATATATAAAAAAATTCCTATACTATATCACAGGTTTCAGCTGATTGTACAGCCAAGTGTTCTCACTCACTAGAAGTGTCAATGTTTATATTGGTCCGCCTCTCCTGTGTTCAAACATTCTGAAAAAAATAGCACAACATAATTTTCCATAACCGTTTGTTCTGGGCTGAGACAATTACACAGGGGCTTCGATTTTGATTACTGACCAATTTATAGAGTAAAATTTTTATATCTTATACCAGAAATATTTTAAATCTGTTTTTCAACATTTATAAAGAATTGATTCTAAATCTGTTTTTCAACATTTAAACAAAAGTGTCCAGATATTCTTTGCACAGATGTTCAGAGCCACTTTGTTGTTTGTATCAATTGTTCATATTGAATAATCGAGAAGAAAAAAAATCGATGCTGCTGGATGCTGAATGTAGTCGCTGACGATGACGGTGTCGATCTTGCTTCTCCTCATGTGTAGACATCAATACCTGGTCCTCTTGTACTCCCATCCGGTACTCCTGAATGACGACAGAGTGTAGTAGAGCTGAGTGCCAAGTGACAGCTGTAGAATACTGTTACTTCGGCCATTAATCTTGCTCTCGACAGTCCACACGCCTTCGTATCAATCACAGTTCACACGGCAGTCTTGATGTTAAACTTGACGGCGCAGATGACCACAGCAGAGCAGGACTGGATATACCAACGGTGTCTCGTAGCAGGAGTGGTGTTAGAGGGTCGTAGAGGCGGGTTGCTTGTTTGCAGAACAGGTGAATCTCGTCTTCCATCATTGCTCACGTCATCTCCGGCGTTTCTTGATGTCACCAGGTTACTAGGCCGTAAACATCAACTGTGTATACCCTCGTACCGCCGACTTTAGGCCAAAGGAGACAATTTTGCGACCTTCTATTGGCGAGTCCCGGTACTCTGTAGGGAAACCGTGCCTTCCACCTGTGACCGCCTTATTTCCGCTTTCTTGTTACTTCAGATGACGTAATCATTAATCTTCCGGCGAAACTCTTGAGTACTGCTACGTGCTTTCCATTTCTTGACCTCTCCTCCAACACTGCTGGAATGGCTGCAGTCTTGATGACGCAGCAGGTGGTAGTGGTGATCTCGAGACATCTACCCTGGCGTTGTATTTCACCTCCGGTGACTGCTATAATGTGGACAGCTCGCTGGCCCTGACAACCTCGTTAGTGACGTGAGGCGTCGGCCGGGTGACTCTTGGACAGTCACTCATCCCCAAAGTAACTGATGTATGGGTTACTGGGTCTGGTGGGGGAAGGGTTTTGTGTAACGTGCCTCCCCCCTTGGTCTTTACAGACAAGGGTTCACGTGTGGCTGGAACAACTGGGTCGGTGTACCAATCAGACCTGGGAACAGACAGACACAACACAGCGGAAGCATAGATATACTCTGGGTTTGGTGGAGGTGGAACCCCAGAGCACGGTAAAAGCTGCTACCTGAGCTAAGTATAAAGATTGTACACCTCATTGCCTTTACAGAAAAATCTAATGAATACTAAATTATACTAACTAGGGAAGTTACTTTACTGTATAGCGCGAGATCTCGTCACCATAGGGTGGCGAGACTGCACCTGACTACTGATGAGCGATGACAGAGGGTCATCCTCATCTTCTGACTCGTCGGTGAAGCCATGAGTCAGCACTGCTGAGTCAGGAACTAGACCCGCTGAAGGCAGTTCTAATTCCTCTCTAGCATGATAATGTTTCAATTTATTTACATGAATTGTCCTTTCCACCTGGTCCTCGAACACTCCTTTTATAACAAGATTAACTGGCCCCGCCCTTTTAATTACTCTATATGGTCCTCGCCACCTCAGAGCTAGTTTCCTGCTCTGATTGGCGGGCGCAGCCTCATTCACTCTCAATACGAGGCTTCCTTCCGTCAACTCAAGAGGGCGCACTTTCTTGTCATAAAAATGAGCATACCGAGTCCGTGCCTTCTTGGACGCTTCAGCTGCAATATTCCATGCATTTCTCATTTTTCCAAGGACCTCTGAAGGATAGTCCTCCCCGTATGCAACATTATGTCTGTTAAGCAGACCTGAGAGGAAATTGCATGAATTACCAGTAAACAAATGAAGTGGTTGGGTGTTAATTGATTGGTGGATGGCAGTATTCAAGGCGAACTGAACATAGGGTAGGTGTTCATCCCAGGTGTTTGCATCATGTTCAGCAAGGATTGCAAGCATATCCTTGACTGAACGATTAGTCCGTTCCGTCATTCCGTTTGCTTGTGGGTGGTAGGCTGTTGTAAAAGCCGAAGTTGTCTCTAAAATCTTACAAACTTCTCTAAATATATTCCCATTGAATTCTTGGCCCCGGTCAGAGACTAAAACTTTAGGAGGTCCGAATACAGTAACGAACCTACGCAAGAACGCATCTGCAACCGTACGAGAATCCTTCTGAGGTAATGCAACTAGTGTAGTGTATCTAGATAGATGGTCAACTAGTACCAACACATATCTATTTCCTGAATGACTGTGATGTAAATCAATCAAATCGGCCCCCACACGATCTAACGGTTCACGAATTTCAGGGAATTCCTGAAGTGGGGCTTGTACCTTAAGGGTGCCTTTCCTCCTCTGGCAACGAGGGCACGACTTCACGAAATTGATTACCTCAGAAAGTAATCCTGGAAAATAAAATAGAGACTTTGCTTTTAAGTGCGTTTTAAAGATCCCCGGATGCCCTGCAATTTTAGAAGCATGCGCAAGCTTTAACGCTGATGACCGCAACGCGTCCGGAATAACTAGTTGAAATACTGCCCTATCATTCTGGCTATTAACATAATACAGGACGCCCTGTTTCATTTCAAAATAATGAATAGGTAACTTCTTTTTCTTTTTCGGGTATTTTCCTCCCTCTAAATACTCAATAATTTCTTTCCATCTAGGCTCGCTCATCTGGTATTCTCTCATTTTATCCGATGGAATGGTTTCAATATTTTCATTAATCTGAACTGCCGCTATATTTCTACTTAGCGTGTCTGGCACCACATGCGCTGGACCAGGCTTGTACAAGATCTGGAATGAGTGGGCCGAAAGTTCGTGAGACCAGCGTGACATTCGTGGGCATTTCGTTCGCTTTTTAAATATGTGTGTTAACGCTCGATGGTCTGTGTAGATTACAAAATGCCGCTGAAATAGGTAAGGCTCGAAATACCTAACTGATTCTACTACTGCCAGTGCCTCCCGATCCGTAGCTGAATAACGAACTTCAGGTCCTTTGACCTTCCTACTGAAATAGGCTACTGGATGGGGTAAATTATCCGCATCTCGCTGAATTAAGCACCCGCCAATAGCAATACCGCTGGCGTCAGTGTGCACTTCCCACTCTTTCTCAAAATCGGGAATAGCTAATACCGGTGTCGTGATTAGTTGGTCTTTCAGTTTGCGATAGGCCTCGTCATGTTCGGATTTCCACACAAACTTCGCATTTTTCTTTGTCAGATCAGTCAAGAGTGCTGAAATGCCAGCGAAACCTTCAATATGACGACGAAAATATCCGGCCGCCCCCAAAAACCTACGCACGTCCTTTGCTGTCCTTGGAGTAGGCATGTCAGCAATGGCGCGGCAAGAATCTGGGTCAGGTCGGATACCGTCTGGGCACACCTGGAACCCCAGAAATTTGAATTTCTGAGCCGCCAGGGTGCACTTCTGAACATTCAGCCTGAAACCTGCCTGATCTAACAACTTCAAAGTCTCAGTCAAGTCCTGCAGGTGTTCCTCAAACGTCCTGGAATATATCACAACATCATCCAGGTACGCTAAAGAATGCCTACCCAGTACCGGACTAAGGATAAAGTTGATGGCCCTCTGAAACGACGAAGGCGCTGTCTTTAAAGCAAACGGCATCCTACGGAATTGATAAGTGTGCCTACCATCCGAGAATGCTGTTTTTTCCCTATCTTGTTCCGCCACCGGAATCGCCCAATACGCCGATTTTGCGTCAAGAGTTGAGAAATACTTAGCAGCGCCAAATTGATCTATTATCTCCTGTATTCGGGGCAACGGATACACATCACGCTTAGTTAGTTCGTTCACCTTCCGGTAGTCAACACAGAAACGATAACTACCGTCCGGTTTCCGAACTAGCACAACAGGAGAGAGCCACGGTGACGTACTAGGCTCTATCACGCCCTGCCTCAACATTTTCTGGCACTCCTCCCTGATAACATTCTTTGCCTGTTCCGGCAACCTCCACTGTCTCGTGTACACAGGCAAACGATCACCAGTTGGAATGGTGTGCTCGATCTTATCAAGGAGACCAATCTGGTCATCCTCTGTCGCAAACAACTTCGGGAATTTTCGTAAAACTCACCTCAGTGCCTTCATATCCGCCTGTGCAATATGTTGCAAATCAAGTGCTGAAATTAATTTTTCTACTTCCTCTACATTCTGTGCAACATCTCTCGTCTCGTATTTTACTTTGGATGGTGTTTTAGTGTTCAACATGTTCAGTGCACTACATTGTGCAGTGACGGCTGGCGTCTCAGCTGACTCATGGTGAAAGATTTCTGTGTCCTCCACCATGGTTCCCTGAGATACCCTATCACCTGCCCTGAAGCGAAAAGTCTTATGTGAAAGATTGACAACTGGAATGAGTGCACCTTTATCGAGCACTACAACTAAGTGATGAGGAATTAACAAACTATCACATCTCCCAGCCACCTGAAGGGTGGTACCTGGTTGTATGTGACGTCCCACGGCTACTTTAATAAATTTAACAGAATGTGGTGGGCAACTCTGTTTGGTCAATGCATGCAAGGCGCATGACCTCTTAACTGTGTCTGGAAGAGACTTAAAAATCAATTTTGGATAGTGCGCATTATATTTCAGCTTCCTCTTAATTGAAGCTACAACTGGGGATGGTCGATCATCTCCACTGGGTAGGAAGTCTGTCCCAACTGCAACCTGCAGTTCCTAGCCCCTTTTTTGAGCAGACAAGGAATAATCAAATCGCGACAGAAAATCAGTTCCCATTAAGATGTGACCAGGAAAATCAAGGTTCTCCACGATCGTACATGTGTGAGGCTGCAATTCCCCATCAATCTCAAAATTAACTGTACCTTGACCTACGATCTCAATCTTTTCCCCATTGACCGTTGTTAATGTCTTTGCGCAACGTTGAAGACGCGCATACTTAAAATTGCTGAAGGCTGACTTTTTAATTACCGTTGCCTGGCCTGTATCAACAAAAGCTGTCAATCTCACACCTTCCACTTTCACCTCAAAAGTAGGCCTACCATCACTAGGAGCCTGCTTTCATGCTTTCGTAGGAGTGACTTCACAGTCCCTCTGCATATGCCCACGCATCCCGCAGGAGTAACACCTCCGCGGATCTCTGTTGGTACCCCGCGCAGGGTGGCTCGAACTTGCAGCTGAGGGCTGCTTCCCGCCTGATGAACCCGCGCCATAGTGACTCGGCTTGGCTCCCTCGCCTTTACTTAACGCCTCTACGTATGGCGACAATTGAGTGCCCGGCATCTCCGTGCGCATCTGCCTGTCTAAGGCTGTGGCGGCCTGGGGTTGGGGTTGAGGTATGGTGTGGGTGGCCTGGGGTTGGGGTGTGTATGGGGTGGCCTGAGGTTGGAATGGGTATGGGGTGGCCTGGGGTTGGAATGGGTATGGGGTGGCATGGGGTTGGAATGGGTATGGGGTGGCCTGGGGTTGGAATGGGTATGGGGTGGCCTGGGGTTGGGGGAAGGGTTGGTATGGGAATTGAGGATGGGGTTGGTATGGGAATTGAGGATGGGGCTGGTATGGGAATTGAGGATGGGGTTGGTATGAGAATTGAGGATGGGGTTGGTATGGGAATTGAGGATGGGGTTGGGGATGTTGTAGTGACGGATGAGGTGTACCTGAGCGGTCCCCAGTGGTGTCGGAAGAGGTGCTGTCCTCTACACTTCCATTCCCACTGGTCCCTACTGACTGGTCACTATCTGGGTTAAACATTTTCTGTGATTCCTGGTGTGCCATGTCTCTTCTAAACTACCCTTTAGTACACCCTCGACCCGGACTCACTACAACCGTGATCTTACACAAATAATAAAAAAAAATCACAACTCTTTTCCAAGAAACAACTACTAAATTCCCAAAGTAGGAAACAACAATTAATCGAGAGAATCGCTGAAGTGAATCTAATGAATGAGTGTCTGCCCCGCACTGGTGTCTGACCGTGAAATATCCCGCAGTTCTATTACTGAAGCCTAAGTCCTTTACGTTAAAAAAAATTAAAGAATCTAATTTATATAAAACAATTTAACTGATAACGCAACTAACGCGCAGCACTCGTGATGGATTAATAAAGAATATTTACTGTACTTGAATACTAAACGCACTTGAAGTGAGCAGCGTGGCCACTGATGACTGATGGAGCGGGACCAGCTGCGCTGAAAAAAAAAACTAAGTCCCGCGCTTTTTCGCTTAAACGCTGAAAAATCAAAATTTTTGTTCTGAAGGAAAATACTAGTTTTACGTTAATAAACCGCTCTAGCGATTAATATAGACACCCAGGACATATATTTGCTTACCAAAGATTGAAATTTTATCAAAAACTGCGTTTTTACTCAATTGCTGGACTCTGCCAATTTTCCTGACTCCGAGGGAAAAATATTCTATCACCCCAAATATCACAAAACTCCATTAATTCACAAAAATTTGGGTTTCTCGTTCCCAGATATAAATACGTTATTATTTAATACTGACGCTGTAGGCCGAACAATACTGACACATCGGGCGGTTCCAACACTCACTAATTCGAATTTCGTCAAAATCCGAGATTTTCACCTCAAATGGACTCTGACAAAATTACAACACGATTTTCTTGAAAAAATAACTAAATTCGGCAAAAATGTAATTATCACTGCTTACGGACAGAATTACGTCCCTTACGCGCACTAGAGAGTAATACTGACCCTAGGATATACACGAAACATGAAAATTAGAACTTCCGCCAAAAAGTCAGATTCTAGCCCAATCTGGACTTAGAAAATTTTCCACCCACGTTTCTACTGAAAACAGAATTCTAAGTCTAAAAACACAATTCTACCGTCTTACTGGTAAAAACTAGAAAATATCACTCGCATCGACTGGGGAATCCTAATGATACCCAGATCATACACGTGACCCACGAATACAAATTAATTACAGTTAACGACTTTCCGACGTTGACTTAGCCGAAAACTTATCCCGAAATACTTAGAAATATTCCACGGACTCTATTAAACATTTACACACAACTTACTATCCCTTAAACTCCTTCACTGACTATAGTGACCGACCAATAGCCCTAAGTCCAGAGGATTAACTACACTCTAGCAACAACGCCTCTGACTTAGACTAATACAACAGGGAATAACAAAACTTAATGTACGCACTTAGCCTAATATGCAAGAAAATGCTAAACACTTGGGAAAAATTTTAACCGGGGATTGAATTTAGGGGAAACAAAAATTAATCACTAGAACAACGCAAATAATAGGAATTACTTTATAAATTAAAGTATACTTAATTCAAAAATGCACTCGACTTAATCTTATAATTGCTCCTACCGGCTCGCCGTACCACACCTAGCCTAGGGGTCTCGACCATCTAGGTTCCAACAGAGCGGCACGCAGCTTTCAGCAACAATTATGACTAGGGACGACTCAACCTCCACTAAGTGTGCGATCACTTAGTTGTTGAATCGCTGCTAGGTAGGTTACTAGTCCGTCCCTTGGAGGCCGCAACGCCCTTCACGGATTACGTTTTTCCTAGCGTTTTGGGTCGTCTAACAACGCCCTCGGATCTATCTCCTGGCGTCCCACAGATATATCCGCCCAGACAGCCCACAAGGAACTGCTGTTGAGAGTATGGCGGCTCCCAACACCTCTGAATTAATTGCAATGGGTCGAGTATGGTACCCAGTCCAATCAACTCGGAGCGGTCTCCTTTTACAATAAAACTTAACAGCCTAATCTTACTAACTAAACCTTAATCATATCAGCCTGCATGAACCCAAGATTCACCAATCCCCACTCAAACGCACTGTTGTGGGGCGCAAGACTAATCCTGGCCCGCGGCTGTCTCCTTAGCATCCACGCACGTGTTCGAATGGCTAGACGCGTGAGCCTTTCAACAATTTCAAACAAAATTGTTGAAACCACCGCTGTGCACCATTGTAACACGGGTAGGGCTTCTCTACTTCTCTTTCCTTCATCTTTTCCCTCTACCCGTATTCTTACTTTTTATTCTCTACAAGGGACTCCAAAACTTTTACCAAAGCCAACTCCACGCCACGTGGTCCTAAGACGATTGACCGACTTAGGATTCTACACCCAGTATGACGTGACCTAGGCTTTGAGCAAAACCCTAGAGTCGCCTCCGCCGCCACCACCAGACCAGTAACACCGAGCAATGATCGAGGTCTGGATCGATCACGCTAATTAATCAACCTTGGGGCTTGATCCCCACTATAACCGATGACCTTGAGTGTGGAATAAATTACACGGTAATGATGAATTCCGATTCGATGTTAGAATCGGCGCCCAATACAACCCTGCCTCGTGTGGACCACGTGACCAGGACAAGTAAACATAAAAAAAATGGAAACAATAAAAATGCAAATTATTAACTAATTAATTTATTAAAGAAAAACTAAAACAAAATCTAAATATGTTCACTCCCTGTCACTTTAACACTCCCTACTTGACCTGAATGGCAAATGAGAAGACTATCCCTATAATTAACAATAGCAACTATACCTTGGGCGACCAGCTCTAGATGTTGGGGGGCTGGTCTTGGGAGAGAGAGGTAAGATGGTTGACTTCTCCCAGTTGATCTGGTGTCCACACTGATCTCTTCCTCGTCTGGTCTACCCCAGACTAGAGCATTGTATTGTTCCGCATCGCTTACCCAGTTACTTAGCAAGGTTAAGTTATAACAATTAACCTCTGTTGTACTTAATTGATCCAGACTGGTTGAATTATTTTACTGAAATTAAATTACACAAGCATCTAACGGCAGAGCTGTTCCCGATCCCCAAAATGGTTAATTGAACTTTGAGAAATAGTAGACATGTCAACCCTGATGACCTATGACTGCCGGTCACTCCGCCTTACAACTTAGATCTGATTCGTGACGTCACTGATGGTGACTTAACTCAATTAGAATACTCTTGATATTGTACCCAGTACTATTATACAATACAATTCTAATACAAAATGAATAAAGGCTAATTTCTCTAAATTACTGAATACTATAGGATGGTTCATTATACAAAACTATGAACAAAGATGCCCGCCATTTGTGACTCAGACCTGCTAATCCCCAGGGGAATGTGCGTTGAGAGGTCAGGTCCCTACCCGAACTTCTGGAACCTTCTGGAATAATTCTTACAACAGCCTAGTTTGTTACATAATGAACCCTACCTAACCTAACCTAAACTAACATAACTAAATCAATAATTTATGTTCTTAATATAATATAATAATAATATTTAAAATAAACCAATAGGAAACAATTTTTTGAAAATAAAGAAAATTACTCGGCCTATTAGGCAAATTGCCCCTTGAATAGTAGACCGAGAAGTGCGTACCTGTTATGCCAGTAGCTGTAAGGTTTCTGTGCTGGCTAGGGTTCAAGTCTCCTGGTGGGAAAGTGTTCTAAAGTTGTATAACTTCACTTGCGTGTTTAGACAAGTTGTGCATGAAGCATAGACACAGAGTTCTCCCATATTAACAGGGACTTGATGAAAAACGTGAGTGACCCCTCACTAGCTCTAGTTGCCCTTGGGAGGTGGTGATCTTTGGGGGGTTTAAATACCCCGAAATTACCATCTCTTTTTAAGGGTCTGAGTGTGGTGCAGTGGGTTAAAGGCGTACCTGTTATGCCAGTTGCTGTAAGGCTTCTGTGCTGGCTAGGGTTCGAGCCTCCTGGTGGGAAAGTGTTCTAAAGTTGTAATATATATATATATATATATATATATATATATATATATATATATATATATATATATATATGTTATACTCAACTTCTATGTCAGTTGGAATATAACCAATCACAGGCAAGTAGGCCTCTGACGTCATGCCAGACAGAGGAGCATCTGCCATGCTCCCAGCAGCCTCAGTTCTCTAGACACACCCAGAGTAGGTGGACCTCGGCTGGCCAGATATATACCTTGTTGTCTCGGTCAATAAATATACAGAAGCGACTACTGTGTCTACATTCAACCCAAACAAGGCAAACGAATACTGGTAGCAGCAGTGGGACCCAGAAATTTTTTTCTGGAAACGAAAACTTCAAGTACCCAGCATCGCCTTGTGTTTCACAGTACAGCCGCCACCGCCATCAGCCGCCTCCATAGCCGCCATCCTGCCACCCACGCATCAAATATTGTGCCAGACCGGGGTCCTGCCATCAACCACTACTCCAGGCCAACGCCTCAGCAGTAAGGGTCAATAATTTCCTGTTTGAACGCTAATTCATCAGTGAGAAGGGAAGATTCCCGCACCAGCTATTTTTGAATCTCGCGCCCACGTGGGAACCACCGCCACTGCCACCCAAGCCCACATCAACAAGCCTTGTGTGTTGCCTGTACCAGTTCCAGCTATTGCAATCATCTTCTACAGCTTCAACTGCTGCAGCCGGTCCGTCTAATTACCACAAGCTACACAAGCTTCAGAAAGCTTCCTGGCAATATGTTAGTAATGAATAAATAAGATATATTTACTCATTATAATGTTGGTACTGAATGTACAACACGAAAAAACATAATTTTAATCTGAAAAAGTATCTTTTTATAAAGAAATTAGACGAAAATAAAAAGCTGGTGACGCCAAATCAAGTCGACGATCCAAGCTTCGGTTAGGTTAGGTTAGGTTTGGTTAAGTTAGGTTAGGTTAGGTTAGGTTAGGTTAGGTTAGGATAGGTTAGGTTAGGTTAAGTTAGGTTAGGTTAGGTTAGGTTAGGTTAGGTCAGCCTAACCTAACATATCATATTTATTCATTACTAACGTATTGCCAGGAAGCTTTCTGAAGCTTGTGTAGCTTGTGATAATTAGACGAACCCGCTGCAGCTGTGTTGTGCGCTCTATTGAGAAACAATTGCCGAAAAAAAGTCTACAACCGTCTGACTAGTGTCGCCTCCCCTAACTCACACACCTCGCCACCTCTCACCATCGCCACAGCCTCCGGCTACATCACTCTGCTGTGAACTCCTGTCTCCCTATCGTGCTTTCTCCACCGCCATCGTCGCAATATCGTCGTCGTCAGAATTTATCTTCGCGCTTCCAACATCAACAGTGTGTGGGGTCCCCCGAGCTTCGCGCCACCGCCGCCAGGAGTGCTGCCATCGCACCAGTTTGTAAACACATCTCACATGGGCCTCTTCACACGTCTCGTCACCGTTTACCGTTTTTCGTTTTGGCCACTGTTATATTGCAAATCCTGCAGCCCTGAGTTAAGTAATTATGAGCTAAGATATCGTGTGCTATGATTTAATGAGGTTTAACGTAAATATATCCAAAATATCTTATGAATTAACCTTTCAGTGACTTGTTAAATATTGGAGCCGGTTCAGTACTCCAGGCCCACAGTTTCTCTGAGTCATTTCAATATTTCCTGCATTGATTCCATTATTCATTAATTGTTACTAGTGTCATTAGTGAATTCAAAGGTGAGAGAAGTAAGAAATAATTGTTTCTAGCAGTTTATTTTGCATAATAGAAATTTGATTTTGAGATTTCCATAGACAATAGAACATAGAAATGTTTTTATATTTCTCCAGACATAACTTTGAAATTTATCCTTTAAGCATTTTATTTTAAACTTTTACCATAGCAGTTATATACATTCCTGTGTCCAGTTTATGTGCTACATCCATATTTCTTGCATTGCCACTTGTTGTGTTGAATCTTTTTAATGAAATTTTGCAATTGCATTTTACAGTTTTTATTCTAAATTGCTGTGCTTAGCCTGGTTTAATTAATTTGCATGCTTCTAATCCCAGCCATATTCATACCAGATTGCTAATTTAATTCACAATTTTGCTAGTTCTTAATTATTTGTGCTAATTTAATTCACAATTTTGCTTGTTCTTAATTATTTGTTGCCTAGCCCAATTTAATAGTTTTATTTGTGCCATTTTTCTTACTTTAGCCAAGTTGATATTTTTTTGTGTGTTTATTTTTGTGTATACTATTTCTGATGCCAGGTGCACTTAATTATAATCTGCGTTCTAACATTACTTCCACGGCTGTGACAATGCCTACCACTGTTGAAACCCCTTCAGAATCAACGGGAACAGCTGCTCGTCCCAATGGCCAGAGATCAGCTCAGGAAATGGCTATTCCTCTTTTTGCTGGTGAATCTCGCTTATTAGAGTCATGGTTTAGTAAGGTTGAAGCGAAAACAGTTACACGTTTTTCTAAGCCTACTGATGCCGAATACTTAGCAATTGCACGGTCAGCTGTGGACACAACCAAAGGTGATGCACGTTTTGTTGTTGATGAGAAAGCCATTGTTAGCCTCCAGTCTTGGCCCCAATTTAAGGATTTCTTTCGCCGTCACTTTGTTAACAAAGGAGACCTTGACCCGTATAGGTTAGTCAAGAAAATTGCCAATGCCACCATGCAGCCTGGTGAATCGTTTAATGCGTTTACTAGCCGTCTCGATCAGTATCTGTATGCCTTAGTTTCTGCTATGAATAATTCGACTTGGTTAGATAAAGACAATAATCTGTCCCCTGAGGCTATGGCCAAGATGATAGCATTTGGAACTTTAATGCATTTCACCCCAGAGCATACTAAACCAATCATCGAACAACAAAATTTTAGAGTTCAACATGAAATTGGTGAAGTGTTTGAGGCCATTAACAATGCCGCAGATAAACTAGCTCCCCGAAGTGCTCAACTGTTGCCACCCTCTGATACTGTAAATGTAGTAACAAGCTCTCAGCATCCTCCCACAAACTCTCAAAACTGTTGGTCGCAGAACCGTACCCATGCTTGTAGCCCCCAGTCAAATTCGCCGCCTCATAAATTGCCGAAACGCCATAGTCCACAACCATCCACTCCCTCATGTTGGCATTGTGGTAAGAGTAACCACCTTGCAAGGGACTGTTGGTCCGCCCCTAGATCATCACCTCCTAGACAATTCTCTCGGTCCCCTCGTCAATCTAATCATTCTAGGCTCCCATATTGCACGTACCATAAACAAGTTGGTCACCACACTGCGGATTGTAGAGCTAGGCAAAGGACATCTCCACCTCGTAACTCCCACGGTCAGTCCTGGCGAGGCACATAGCGTCCAAGACATTATCAGAACTCATGTAATTACAACTCCCAGTCCAGTTATAATGCAACTTCCAATTATGATACTCAGTCACAGAATGCTGGAGCTCAGAATGTTAACTCCATGTCGTCGGGAAACCCCCAAGCCCATCCGCTAACCAATTCAAGCTAGCCAATCCTAGTGCCCTCCCTGTGTATTCAATAGCTACCCAAAATAGATTTGGACACTTGATAGAGGAGGACACTGACTCTAGACCAGTTGTAGATGTTGACGGATCCACAGTAAATTTGGCCCAAACAAGACGCAGATATCCCAGACAACGTAAGTCAAAAGTAGTAACTTGTCCAGTCTCAAGTGATGGTTCCCTTGTCTCAGCCATTGTACATGGTAGAGTTTTAAAAGTTTTTCTTGACTCAGGTACAAAAATTAATATTGTCAAACCCTCAGCTCTTAGAGACATTGAAAGTAAGCACCCTACTACTTTAAAACAGTCACACATACCTTTTCTAACTGGTATTTCAGGAAATAAAGTAAAAGTTCAGGGTGAAATTGACCTCCCACTCAAGTTCAATGATGTCACATTGTCTATAACATGTTTAGTTGTTGACGTTATTCATTTTCCTGGAGACATTCTCTTAGGTCTGTACACCATGATTGATGAAAATATTGCATTGTTTCCCCATCGTTGGAACATAAGTATCAAAGACCACATCATACCCTTGTGTAGCATATATCGACAGGGCTACGAGTTCAACCTTCAATCAGATTACGTTAATTTTGTTGACACCCGCCTTGCTAGCGTAGGTTTGTCAGATCATTGTCGTGGTAGCATACCCGAGAAAACAGGCACTCGATTGAAGCATAGTAGTTGTGCAGTTGTTAAGGAGAATGAGTATCGGGACTTTCTGGAAGGGGACGCCCTAACAGATTCTTGTTGTCTCGCTCGCCTGGCAGCTTCCATCTCTGAAGTCAGTGGTTCCACGGCTACTGACACTGTGCTACACCCTCATTCTCTCACCAGAATAAGAATTAAGGTTCATGGAGTGCCTGAGTTGTCGGATGTGATTGCGGAAAGTGAAACATGCAAAGTGAATGGTACGTTTGTTGAACCCTCCTGGCACACAGTGCAGGATGGTACAGTTACATTATTTATTGCAAACACTAGTAATGCCGACATCCATCTCCAGTCTGGTACCCATGTTGTAGATTTTGCCCATTACTCGTTACCGGTGCGAGTTGTGGATGATGTCTCCATGGATCATACTGTTTGTACACTCACACCAGGAGAACAGGGATCTCAGCCAGAGGTGCAAGCGCAACACCTCAGTCCTACTGATTTTCCTGACTCTGTGGCTCAGCTTTTGGAAATTTTGAACAGGAATAGACTGTTGTTGCTCTACCAGGAGAAAAATTAGGTCTCACTCCTCTTATTACACATAAAATTCCCCTTGAACAAGGAACTACCGCCTATTTATGTACCAGCTTACTGTCTTCCCCATTCTCAGAGAGCAGAAGCCGATAGACTTGTAGAGGAAATGTTACAGAGTGATGTAATTGAATCAAGTAATTCACCATGGAACGCTCCATTGATTCTTGTACCAAAGCGAGATGGGACTTGGAGACCTGTAATCGATTATCACAAGCTTAATAGAGTAACAATACCTGATCGTTTCCCACTTCCAGTTCTAAATGATTTGTTGCAAAGTTTTGGTAGAAACAAAGTATTCTCAACGTTAGATTTGTTGCAGGGATTCTGGCAAATCCCCCTTGATGAGGAAAGTAAACAATTGACAGCCTTTAGTACTCCCAATGGTCATTTTCATTTCAAAAGAATGCCATTTGGTTTGCGTAGTAGTCCAATAACCTTTTCACGGCTCATGACAAATCTATTTCGTAGATTGATAGGAAGTACTCTTCTAGTTTACCTTGATGATCTCGTAATCATGTCGCAAGATGTTCAGACTCATTTCCAGAACCTTGAGAAAGTACTTGCAAAGCTCACTGAAGCTAATTTAAAAGTAAAGCTTGCAAAATGTTCATTTTTAAAGCAAAAGATTAATTTCCTAGGTCATACAGTTACACCTTCAGGTATTACATTGAATGAATCAAAAATTATTGCTGCCCGTGATTTTCCAACACCTCGTACCGCAGAAGCCGTAAGACAGTTCACAGGTCTTGTAGGATTTTATCGTTCATTTATTGCTGGATTCTCTATTATAGCCGCTCCACTTTATAAGTTGCAAAGAAAAGATGAACCCTTTGTTTGGGGAGGCCCAGGATCAGTCATTCAAAAAACTCAAGTCAGCCTTGATTTCGTCACCTGTACTTAGGTACCCAGATTTTTCCAAACCTTTTACGTTGGTTACAGATGCTAGTGACATAGGTCTAGGTGCTGCATTACTTCAAACAGAAGGTCACAGAGATCACGCAATAGCTTATACAAGCCGTACATTATCTAAAGAAGAGAAAAATTATAGTGCAACAGAACGAGAAGCCTTGGCAGTTGTCTGGGCACTTAAACATTTCAAGGATACAATTTATAATTACCCAGTTCATGTTCTTACAGATCACCAACCATTAATTCCCTTGTTCAAAAATAAGAATCCAGTTGGAAAGTTTGCTAGATATTTGCTCACAATTCAAGAATTCAATCCCACATTTGGATATATTCCAGGAAAGCAAAATGTTGTAGCCGATGCATTTTCTCAACACGTAGCTGCAATTCAGTTAAATTACCCAGCATTAGATGATCCAGTAGTAGAAACGGAACAGAGACAAGACCCCATATGGGCACCCGTCATTAAATTTTTGACTAAGCAAGACACTTGCCCGATTCATAAACCGCCAGTACCATTGAAAGAACTAGTTATGTTGGACAATTTACTGTGTAGAGTAGTAAAGCTAGGGACAGCCCCGAGGAAATGTTGTCAGTTAGTTGTTCCAGCTGTCTTGGTACCAACTGTGTTAAAAATTATCCATGATGCTCCTGCAAGTGCACACCCAGGAAAGGATCGTACACTCCAACAAGGTTGATTGAAGTATTTTTGGCCAAAAATGGCTAAGGAGATTGCTCATTATGTTGACAGATGTTTAACTTGTTTACAGCACAAGGGACATGTTTCAGAACCTAATCCAATTCAGGTGAACCCAGCAACTAAAGCTCCTTGGGAACGAATATCGATGGATTTATTGACAAATTTTGCGGAAACAGAGAAAGGGAACAAACATTTGCTTGTAATGGTCGATAATTTTTCACAGTTTTGCGAACTAGTTCCTATCTCAAACAAAACAGCAGAAACTATAGCCAGTGCATTCCAGACCAAATAATTTGTAGATATAGTATTCCTAAAGTAATCCTTTCAGATAATGGTCCAGAATTCAGTAATAGTATTTTAACTAGCTTGTGTGATTTATATAACATCAAAAAATGTAGCATCATGCCTTATCATTCAGCAAGTAATGGACTAGCCGAACGTACTAACAGGAAAGTGCTAGATGCCTTGAGAGTCACGTTGAATTTTGATAACAACAATTGGGATGATTTTATACCCTTAATTCAGTGTGCTATAAATTCTTCAATTAATGTTTCTACAGGTGACACACCTCATGCTTTTCTTTATGGTACAGATAAGATCCTCCCTAATGAATTGATTAACATACCTCCTACTCCCTTATATAACGTAGATAATTTTGTTCAAGTGAAGCTAGACAGATGCAATTAGTATTCAAGAAAATATGAGAACAACTGTCCAAAGCTACAGCCGAGTTCACTCTAGCAAGGAATGCACGAGCTAAAGCCAGTAAAATACCTATTGGATCTGTAGTAATGATACTTAACCAACACAGGTCTGGTCCTATGTATAAGTTAACTAAGAAATTTTTGGGTCCATATAAGGTAACCGAGCTTATCAAAGGTAATAAGTACAGACTAAAGAACTAGTAACAGGAGAGTATATAAATGAACATTTAGACCACATGAAGTTAGCTAAAATGACTGTTGACGAGACTGATGTGGAAGATGACAATGAACTTACCCAGACAGATCCTCCTATTGGGACACTACCTTCTGTGGTTGACAGACCACTGGATGTTCAGCAACCCCATACTAGCAACTATAATCTTAGATCTAGACCTCTCGTTTCAACCATGCACTCACCACATGTCCATTGGCTAGATGTTAACGAGGATATCTCTCAAGATGATAGTTTGTCACATGAAGTTTCATCTGTTCCGGACCTTCAGTCAGAGCCAGAGTTGTATAGTGCTCTGGATGAGCTAGGTGTAGATATCCGCAGAATTTATAATTGAGTGCACTCTGCAGTTACTCTGTTTTGGTTTTGAAAAAAAAAAATAAAAATCATTTGCAGTATTTCTACCACATGTGTGTTATTATTACCATTATATATATATATATATATATATATATATATATATATATATATATATATATATATATATATATATATATATATATATATATATATATATATATATATATATATATATATATATGTCGTACCTAGTAGCCAGAACGCACTTCTCAGCCAACTATGCAAGGCCCGATTTGCCTAATAAGCCAAGTTTTCATGAATAAATATATTTTCTCAAATTTTTTTCTTATGAAATGATAAAGCTACCCATTTCATTATGTATGAGGTCAATTTTTTTTATTGGAGTTAAAAATAACGTAGTTATATGACCGAACCTAACCAACCCTACCTAACCTAACCTAACCTATCTTTATAGGTTAGGTTAGGTTAGGTAGCCGAAAAAGTTAGGTTAGGTTAGGTTAGGTAGGTTAGGTAGTCGAAAAAACATTAATTCATGAAAACTTGGCTTATTAGGCAAATCGGGCCTTGTATAGTAGGCTGAGAAGTGCGTTCTGGCTACTAGGTACGACATATATATATATATATATATATATATATATATATATATATATATATATATATATATATATATATATATATATATATATATATATATATATATATATATATATATATATATATATATATATATATATATATGACAATGTCAGACCACGAAGGAAAAATGAAACAGGAATTTCCTTAAGTACTTTCGTATATTAATACATCTTCAGAAGGAGTCCTTCTGAAGATGTATTAATATACGAAAGTACTTAAGGAAATTCCTGTTTCATTTTTCCTTCGTGGTCTGACATTGTCACATTTTAAATCACGTGTTTATTTTCGTGATATACACACATAAATATATATATATATATATATATATATATATATATATATATATATATATATATATATATATATATATATATATATATATATATATATATATATATATATATATATATTATTAATATGACCGAAAAAGTAAGATTAATAATTCTAACACGAATTTTCTCAATCTTTCGTACATTACGCTTCACTGTTGGAGGTAAATCAAAAATCACTTCTCCAAAATTCATTTTTATTTCTAGTCTGACGCGACACGGGCGCGTTTCGTAAAACTTATTACATTTTCAAAGACTTCACAAATACACAACTGATTAGAACTTGCGTTTCCCTGATTTTATATCTACATTTGAGTGAGGTGGGAAGGGTGATGTGGCATTACATTTGAGTGAGGTGGGAAGGGTGATGTGGCATTAACACAAGACAGAACACTAGGGGATATTAATAGGGTATTAAAAGTATCAACACAAGACAGAACAGAAACAATGGGTATTGAATAGAAGTGTTTGTAGAAAGCCTATTGGTCCATATTTCTTGATGCTTCTATATTGGAGCGGAGTCTTGAGGTGGGTAGAATATAGTTGTGCAATAATTGGCTGTTGATTGCTGGTGTTGACTTCTTGATGTGTAGTGCCTCGCAAACGTCAAGCCGCCTGCTATCGCTGTATCTATCGATGATTTCTGAGTTGTTTACTAGGATTTCTCTGGCGATGGTTTGGTTATGGGAAGAGATTATATGTTCCTTAATGGAGCCCTGTTGTTTATGCATCGTTAAACGCCTAGAAAGAGATGTTGTTGTCTTGCCTATATACTGTTTTTTTTGGAGCTTACAGTCCCCAAGTGGGCATTTGAAGGCATAGACGACGTTAGTCTCTTTTAAAGCGTTCTGTTTTGTGTCTGGAGAGTTTCTCATGAGTAGGCTGGCCGTTTTTCTGGTTTTATAGTAAATCGTCAGTTGTATCCTCTGATTTTTGTCTGTAGGGATAACGTTTCTATTAACAATATCTTTCAGGACCCTTTCCTCTGTTTTATGAGCTGTGGAAAAGAAGTTCCTGTAAAATAGTCTAATAGGGGGTATAGGTGTTGTGTTAGTTGTCTCTTCGGAGGTTGCATGGCTTTTCACTTTCCTTCTTATGATGTCTTCGATGAAACCATTGGAGAAGCCGTTATTGACTAGGACCTGCCTTACCCTACAGAGTTCTTCGTCGACTTGCTTCCATTCTGAGCTGTGGCTGAGAGCACGGTCGACGTATGCGTTAACAACACTCCTCTTGTACCTGTCAGGGCAGTCGCTGTTGGCATTTAGGCACATTCCTATGTTTGTTTCCTTTGTGTAGACTGCAGTGTGGAAACCTCCGCCCTTTTCCATGACTGTTACATCTAGAAAAGGCAGCTTCCCATCCTTTTCCGTCTCGTAAGTGAAACGCAGCACGGAACTCTGCTCAAATGCCTCCTTCAGCTCCTGCAGATGTCTGACATCAGGTACCTGTGTAAAAATGTCGTCAACATACCTGCAGTATATGGCCGGTTTCAAGTTCATGTCGACTAAGACTTTTTGCTCGATGGTACCCATGTAGAAGTTTGCAAACAGGACACCTAGGGGAGAACCCATGGCGACCCCATCTACTTGCTTATACATGTGCCCATCCGGGCTCAAGAAGGGTGCCTCTTTAGTACAAGCTTGGAGTAGTTTCCTCAGAATACTTTCTGGCATGTCAAGAGGAGTACAGGCTGGATCACGATACACTCTGTCGGCTATCATTCCGATTGTCTCGTCCACAGGTACGTTGGTAAACAGCGATTCTACGTCCAACGAGGCTCTTATCCCTGTGGCCCGTGCGCCCCGCAGTAAGTCCACAAATTCCTTTGGAGACCTCAGGCTGAAGGCGCAAGGAACATAAGGAGTCAGCAGGCCGTTGAGTCGCTTCGCCAGTCTGTACGTGGGTGTGGGTATCTGGCTAATGATTGGCCGAAGTGGGTTTCCAGGCTTGTGCGTCTTGACATTTCCATACGCATATCCAGGTTTATATTCCCCAATGATCTTTGGCAGGTGGAGTCCGGATTTCTTGGCGTTCACAGTTCTGAGGCAACTACAGAAGCACCATACTGTCCCCCGAGCTTAAAGCGGCAGCTAAAAGCCTTCGTGAGAACAAGGAGATAGTTGTCAGGAGAGGTGACAAGTCGCCAATATATGTCATTCTTAAAAAAGACGAATATCTGGCGAAAATGAACATCATACTCTCTGACCAAACTAAGTTCCAAAGGGTAACGAAGGACACTACAGCCGAATTAAAAGCAAAGGTCAACAAACTGATCGAAACTGTGAACGCCAAGAAATCCGGACTCCACCTGCCAAAGATCATTGGGGAATATAAACCTGGATATGCGTATGGAAATGTCAAGACGCACAAGCCTGGAAACCCACTTCGGCCAATCATTAGCCAGATACCCACACCCACGTACAGACTGGCGAAGCGACTCAACGGCCTGCTGACTCCTTATGTTCCTTGCGCCTTCAGCCTGAGGTCTCCAAAGGAATTTGTGGACTTACTGCGGGGCGCACGGGCCACAGGGATAAGAGCCTCGTTGGACGTAGAATCGCTGTTTACCAACGTACCTGTGGACGAGACAATCGGAATGATAGCCGACAGAGTGTATCGTGATCCAGCCTGTACTCCTCTTGACATGCCAGAAAGTATTCTGAGGAAACTACTCCAAGCTTGTACTAAAGAGGCACCCTTCTTGAGCCCGGATGGGCACATGTATAAGCAAGTAGATGGGGTCGCCATGGGTTCTCCCCTAGGTGTCCTGTTTGCAAACTTCTACATGGGTACCATCGAGCAAAAAGTCTTAGTCGACATGAACTTGAAACCGGCCATATACTGCAGGTATGTTGACGACATTTTTACACAGGTACCTGATGTCAGACATCTGCAGGAGCTGAAGGAGGCATTTGAGCAGAGTTCCGTGCTGCGTTTCACTTACGAGACGGAAAAGGATGGGAAGCTGCCTTTTCTAGATGTAACAGTCATGGAAAAGGGCGGAGGTTTCCACACTGCAGTCTACACAAAGGAAACAAACATAGGAATGTGCCTAAATGCCAACAGCGACTGCCCTGACAGGTACAAGAGGAGTGTTGTTAACGCATACGTCGACCGTGCTCTCAGCCACAGCTCAGAATGGAAGCAAGTCGACGAAGAACTCTGTAGGGTAAGGCAGGTCCTAGTCAATAACGGCTTCTCCAATGGTTTCATCGAAGACATCATAAGAAGGAAAGTGAAAAGCCATGCAACCTCCGAAGAGACAACTAACACAACACCTATACCCCCTATTAGACTATTTTACAGGAACTTCTTTTCCACAGCTCATAAAACAGAGGAAAGGGTCCTGAAAGATATTGTTAATAGAAACGTTATCCCTACAGACAAAAATCAGAGGATACAACTGACGATTTACTATAAAACCAGAAAAACGGCCAGCCTACTCATGAGAAACTCTCCAGACACAAAACAGAACGCTTTAAAAGAGACTAACGTCGTCTATGCCTTCAAATGCCCACTTGGGGACTGTAAGCTCCAAAAAAACCAGTATATAGGCAAGACAACAACATCTCTTTCTAGGCGTTTAACGATGCATAAACAACAGGGCTCCATTAAGGAACATATAATCTCTTCCCATAACCAAACCATCGCCAGAGAAATCCTAGTAAACAACACAGAAATCATCGATAGATACAGCGATAGCAGGCGGCTTGACGTTTGCGAGGCACTACACATCAAGAAGTCAACACCAGCAATCAACAGCCAATTATTGCACAACTATATTCTACCCACCTCAAGACTCCGCTCCAATATAGAAGCATCAAGAAATATGGACCAATAGGCTTTCTACAAACACTTCTATTCAATACCCATTGTTTCTGTTCTGTCTTGTGTTGATACTTTTAATACCCTATTAATATCCCCTAGTGTTCTGTCTTGTGTTAATGCCACATCACCCTTCCCACCTCACTCAAATGTAATGCCACATCACCCTTCCCACCTCACTCAAATGTAGATATAAAATCAGGGAAACGCAAGTTCTAATCAGTTGTGTATTTGTGAAGTCTTTGAAAATGTAATAAGTTTTACGAAACGCGCCCGTGTCGCGTCAGACTAGAAATAAAAATGAATTTTGGAGAAGTGATTTTTTATTTACCTCCAACAGTGAAGCGTAATGTACGAAAGATTGAGAAAATTCGTGTTAGAATTATTAATCTTACTTTTTCGGTCATATTTAATAATATATGTCTACAGGAAAGACTGCTACCAAAATATACTAATATATATATATATATATATATATATATATATATATATATATATAGTATGATGTTTTCTCAACTTTATTTTGTTATAAATTAGATGCCATTGTTAAGTCTACTACCATTTGTATTTTTACAGTGCTTGTCATAAGAGTTCATTAATGTTCTAGCAATCACATTGTGGCCAGTGATTCCTGACTGCTTTCACGCAGATGTTAGTCTTCTTGATCCAGGTCTTGTATATAGCTTGTAAATATATTGAACATTAAATATATTGTACATTGGTCTTGTAAATATATTGTATATTTCAGAAAAAAAAGAGAAAAAAATCCACATTATCTAACCTTAAAATTCATTTGTGGTTGTTAGGTCAGAACTTTGTTCCATTAATGTAATAATTCTTTAATTTTGTATGGTTTTCAAACACATGCCATTGACACATGTTAATAATTTTGTTTAGGCAATACCTTTAGTTGTATTGTTCATATCTGATCAGTAGACATCCACATGTTCTTAATACTCTGGTTTAATCAAAGCATTGTTACCATGATTTTCACCTATTATGATGATTTTTTTTTTTTTGGTGCATATGCTGAGTTGTTAGTATTACGCACACCTGATCTTCTTTCAATGTTTTATTATGCAAATTTCACATGTAAGCCATTATTGAATGCCACCGAGGTCCTTTCAGTATCATTGTAACTATATAGCTAGCCAGAGCTTATCGACAAGGGACGTCGACTTGGTAGCGTGTCCGAGCGGTGTTATACTCAAATTCTATGTCAGTTGGAATATAACCAATCACAGGCAAGTAGGCCTCTGACGTCATGCCAGACAGAGGAGCATCAGCCATGCTCCCAGCAGCATCAGTTCTCTAGACAGACCCAGAGTAGGTGGACCTCGGCTAGCCAGATATATACCTTGTTGTCTCGGTCAATAAATATACAGAAGCGACTACTGTGTCTACATTCAACCCAAACAAGGCAAACGAATATATATATATATATATATATATATATATATATATATATATATATATATATATATATATATATATATATATATATATAACTTTAGAACACTTTCCCACCAGGAGACTCGAACCCTAGCCAGCACAGAAGCCTTCCAGCAACTGGCATAACAGGTACGCCTTAACCCACTCCACCACCCACTCAGACTCTTAAAAGAGATGGTAATTTCGGAGTATTTAAATACACCAAAGATCATCACCTCCCAAGAGCACCAGAGCAAGTGAGGGGTCATTTAGACGTTAATTTCATCAAGTCCCTGTTAATATGGGAAGACACAGTGTCTATGCTTAAGGCACAACTCTTCTAAACACGAGAGTGAAGTATACAACTTTAGAACACTTTCCCACCAGGAGACTCGAACCCTAGCCAGCACAGAAGCCTTCCAGCAACTGGCATAACAGGTACGCCTTAACCCACTCCACCACCCACTCAGACTCTTAAAAGAGATGGTAATTTCGGAGTATTTAAATACACCAAAGATCATCACCTCCCAAGAGCACCAGAGCAAGTGAGGGGTCATTTAGACGTTAATTTCATCAAGTCCCTGTTAATATGGGAAGACACAGTGTCTATGCTTAAGGCACAACTCTTCTAAACACGAGAGTGAAGTATACAACTTTAGAACACTTTCCCACCAGGAGACTCGAACCCTAGCCAGCACAGAAGCCTTCCAGCAACTGGCATAACAGGTACGCCTTAACCCACTCCACCACCCACTCAGACTCTTAAAAGAGATGGTAATTTCGGAGTATTTAAATACACCAAAGATCATCACCTCCCAAGAGCACCAGAGCAAGTGAGGGGTCATTTAGACGTTAATTTCATCAAGTCCCTGTTAATATGGGAAGACACAGTGTCTATGCTTAAGGCACAACTCTTCTAAACACGAGAGTGAAGTATACAACTTTAGAACACTTTCCCACCAGGAGACTCGAACCCTAGCCAGCACAGAAGCCTTCCAGCAACTGGCATAACAGGTACGCCTTAACCCACTCCACCACCCACTCAGACTCTTAAAAGAGATGGTAATTTCGGAGTATTTAAATACACCAAAGATCATCACCTCCCAAGAGCACCAGAGCAAGTGAGGGGTCATTTAGACGTTAATTTCATCAAGTCCCTGTTAATATGGGAAGACACAGTGTCTATGCTTAAGGCACAACTCTTCTAAACACGAGAGTGAAGTATACAACTTTAGAACACTTTCCCACCAGGAGACTCGAACCCTAGCCAGCACAGAAGCCTTCCAGCAACTAGCATAACAGGTACGCCTTAACCCACTCCACCACCCACTCAGACTCTTAAAAGAGATGGTAATTTCGGAGTATTTAAATACACCAAAGATCATCACCTCCCAAGAGCACCAGAGCAAGTGAGGGGTCATTTAGACGTTAATTTCATCAAGTCCCTGTTAATATGGGAAGACACAGTGTCTATGCTTAAGGCACAACTCTTCTAAACACGAGAGTGAAGTATACAACTTTAGAACACTTTCCCACCAGGAGACTCGAACCCTAGCCAGCACAGAAGCCTTCCAGCAACTGGCATAACAGGTACGCCTTAACCCACTCCACCACCCACTCAGACTCTTAAAAGAGATGGTAATTTCACGTAGGGTTCGAGTCTCCTGGTGGGAAAGTGTTCTAAAGTTGTATACTTCACTCTCGTGTTTAGAAGAGTTGTGCCTTAAGCATAGACACTGTGTCTTCCCATATTAACAGGGACTTGATGAAATTAACGTCTAAATGACCCCTCACTTGCTCTGGTGCTCTTGGGAGGTGATGATCTTTGGTGTATTTAAATACTCCGAAATTACCATCTCTTTTAAGAGTCTGAGTGGGTGGTGGAGTGGGTTAAGGCGTACCTGTTATGCCAGTTGCTGGAAGGCTTCTGTGCTGGCTAGGGTTCGAGTCTCCTGGTGGGAAAGTGTTCTAAAGTTGTATACTTCACTCTCGTGTTTAGAAGAGTTGTGCCTTAAGCATAGACACTGTGTCTTCCCATATTAACAGGGACTTGATGAAATTAACGTCTAAATGACCCCTCACTTGCTCTGGTGCTCTTGGGAGGTGATGATCTTTGGTGTATTTAAATACTCCGAAATTACCATCTCTTTTAAGAGTCTGAGTGGGTGGTGGAGTGGGTTAAGGCGTACCTGTTATGCCAGTTGCTGGAAGGCTTCTGTGCTGGCTAGGGTTCGAGTCTCCTGGTGGGAAAGTGTTCTAAAGTTGTATACTTCACTCTCGTGTTTAGAAGAGTTGTGCCTTAAGCATAGACACTGTGTCTTCCCATATTAACAGGGACTTGATGAAATTAACGTCTAAATGACCCCTCACTTGCTCTGGTGCTCTTGGGAGGTGATGATCTTTGGTGTATTTAAATACTCCGAAATTACCATCTCTTTTAAGAGTCTGAGTGGGTGGTGGAGTGGGTTAAGGCGTACCTGTTATGCCAGTTGCTGGAAGGCTTCTGTGCTGGCTAGGGTTCGAGTCTCCTGGTGGGAAAGTGTTCTAAAGTTGTATACTTCACTCTCGTGTTTAGAAGAGTTGTGCCTTAAGCATAGACACTGTGTCTTCCCATATTAACAGGGACTTGATGAAATTAACGTCTAAATGACCCCTCACTTGCTCTGGTGCTCTTGGGAGGTGATGATCTTTGGTGTATTTAAATACTCCGAAATTACCATCTCTTTTAAGAGTCTGAGTGGGTGGTGGAGTGGGTTAAGGCGTACCTGTTATGCCAGTTGCTGGAAGGCTTCTGTGCTGGCTAGGGTTCGAGTCTCCTGGTGGGAAAGTGTTCTAAAGTTGTATACTTCACTCTCGTGTTTAGAAGAGTTGTGCCTTAAGCATAGACACTGTGTCTTCCCATATTAACAGGGACTTGATGAAATTAACGTCTAAATGACCCCTCACTTGCTCTGGTGCTCTTGGGAGGTGATGATCTTTGGTGTATTTAAATACTCCGAAATTACCATCTCTTTTAAGAGTCTGAGTGGGTGGTGGAGTGGGTTAAGGCGTACCTGTTATGCCAGTTGCTGGAAGGCTTCTGTGCTGGCTAGGGTTCGAGTCTCCTGGTGGGAAAGTGTTCTAAAGTTGTATACTTCACTCTCGTGTTTAGAAGAGTTGTGCCTTAAGCATAGACACTGTGTCTTCCCATATTAACAGGGACTTGATGAAATTAACGTCTAAATGACCCCTCACTTGCTCTGGTGCTCTTGGGAGGTGATGATCTTTGGTGTATTTAAATACTCCGAAATTACCATCTCTTTTAAGAGTCTGAGTGGGTGGTGGAGTGGGTTAAGGCGTACCTGTTATGCCAGTTGCTGGAAGGCTTCTGTGCTGGCTAGGGTTCGAGTCTCCTGGTGGGAAAGTGTTCTAAAGTTGTATACTTCACTCTCGTGTTTAGAAGAGTTGTGCCTTAAGCATAGACACTGTGTCTTCCCATATTAACAGGGACTTGATGAAATTAACGTCTAAATGACCCCTCACTTGCTCTGGTGCTCTTGGGAGGTGATGATCTTTGGTGTATTTAAATACTCCGAAATTACCATCTCTTTTAAGAGTCTGAGTGGGTGGTGGAGTGGGTTAAGGCGTACCTGTTATGCCAGTTGCTGGAAGGCTTCTGTGCTGGCTAGGGTTCGAGTCTCCTGGTGGGAAAGTGTTCTAAAGTTGTATACTTCACTCTCGTGTTTAGAAGAGTTGTGCCTTAAGCATAGACACTGTGTCTTCCCATATTAACAGGGACTTGATGAAATTAACGTCTAAATGACCCCTCACTTGCTCTGGTGCTCTTGGGAGGTGATGATCTTTGGTGTATTTAAATACTCCGAAATTACCATCTCTTTTAAGAGTCTGAGTGGGTGGTGGAGTGGGTTAAGGCGTACCTGTTATGCCAGTTGCTGGAAGGCTTCTGTGCTGGCTAGGGTTCGAGTCTCCTGGTGGGAAAGTGTTCTAAAGTTGTATACTTCACTCTCGTGTTTAGAAGAGTTGTGCCTTAAGCATAGACACTGTGTCTTCCCATATTAACAGGGACTTGATGAAATTAACGTCTAAATGACCCCTCACTTGCTCTGGTGCTCTTGGGAGGTGATGATCTTTGGTGTATTTAAATACTCCGAAATTACCATCTCTTTTAAGAGTCTGAGTGGGTGGTGGAGTGGGTTAAGGCGTACCTGTTATGCCAGTTGCTGGAAGGCTTCTGTGCTGGCTAGGGTTCGAGTCTCCTGGTGGGAAAGTGTTCTAAAGTTGTATACTTCACTCTCGTGTTTAGAAGAGTTGTGCCTTAAGCATAGACACTGTGTCTTCCCATATTAACAGGGACTTGATGAAATTAACGTCTAAATGACCCCTCACTTGCTCTGGTGCTCTTGGGAGGTGATGATCTTTGGTGTATTTAAATACTCCGAAATTACCATCTCTTTTAAGAGTCTGAGTGGGTGGTGGAGTGGGTTAAGGCGTACCTGTTATGCCAGTTGCTGGAAGGCTTCTGTGCTGGCTAGGGTTCGAGTCTCCTGGTGGGAAAGTGTTCTAAAGTTGTATACTTCACTCTCGTGTTTAGAAGAGTTGTGCCTTAAGCATAGACACTGTGTCTTCCCATATTAACAGGGACTTGATGAAATTAACGTCTAAATGACCCCTCACTTGCTCTGGTGCTCTTGGGAGGTGATGAACTTTGGTGTATTTAAATACTCCGAAATTACCATCTCTTTTAAGAGTCTGAGTGGGTGGTGGAGTGGGTTAAGGCGTACCTGTTATGCCAGTTGCTGGAAGGCTTCTGTGCTGGCTAGGGTTCGAGTCTCCTGGTGGGAAAGTGTTCTAAAGTTGTATACTTCACTCTCGTGTTTAGAAGAGTTGTGCCTTAAGCATAGACACTGTGTCTTCCCATATTAACAGGGACTTGATGAAATTAACGTCTAAATGACCCCTCACTTGCTCTGGTGCTCTTGGGAGGTGATGATCTTTGGTGTATTTAAATACTCCGAAATTACCATCTCTTTTAAGAGTCTGAGTGGGTGGTGGAGTGGGTTAAGGCGTACCTGTTATGCCAGTTGCTGGAAGGCTTCTGTGCTGGCTAGGGTTCGAGTCTCCTGGTGGGAAAGTGTTCTAAAGTTGTATACTTCACTCTCGTGTTTAGAAGAGTTGTGCCTTAAGCATAGACACTGTGTCTTCCCATATTAACAGGGACTTGATGAAATTAACGTCTAAATGACCCCTCACTTGCTCTGGTGCTCTTGGGAGGTGATGATCTTTGGTGTATTTAAATACTCCGAAATTACCATCTCTTTTAAGAGTCTGAGTGGGTGGTGGAGTGGGTTAAGGCGTACCTGTTATGCCAGTTGCTGGAAGGCTTCTGTGCTGGCTAGGGTTCGAGTCTCCTGGTGGGAAAGTGTTCTAAAGTTGTATACTTCACTCTCGTGTTTAGAAGAGTTGTGCCTTAAGCATAGACACTGTGTCTTCCCATATTAACAGGGACTTGATGAAATTAACGTCTAAATGACCCCTCACTTGCTCTGGTGCTCTTGGGAGGTGATGATCTTTGGTGTATTTAAATACTCCGAAATTACCATCTCTTTTAAGAGTCTGAGTGGGTGGTGGAGTGGGTTAAGGCGTACCTGTTATGCCAGTTGCTGGAAGGCTTCTGTGCTGGCTAGGGTTCGAGTCTCCTGGTGGGAAAGTGTTCTAAAGTTGTATACTTCACTCTCGTGTTTAGAAGAGTTGTGCCTTAAGCATAGACACTGTGTCTTCCCATATTAACAGGGACTTGATGAAATTAACGTCTAAATGACCCCTCACTTGCTCTGGTGCTCTTGGGAGGTGATGATCTTTGGTGTATTTAAATACTCCGAAATTACCATCTCTTTTAAGAGTCTGAGTGGGTGGTGGAGTGGGTTAAGGCGTACCTGTTATGCCAGTTGCTGGAAGGCTTCTGTGCTGGCTAGGGTTCGAGTCTCCTGGTGGGAAAGTGTTCTAAAGTTGTATACTTCACTCTCGTGTTTAGAAGAGTTGTGCCTTAAGCATAGACACTGTGTCTTCCCATATTAACAGGGACTTGATGAAATTAACGTCTAAATGACCCCTCACTTGCTCTGGTGCTCTTGGGAGGTGATGATCTTTGGTGTATTTAAATACTCCGAAATTACCATCTCTTTTAAGAGTCTGAGTGGGTGGTGGAGTGGGTTAAGGCGTACCTGTTATGCCAGTTGCTGGAAGGCTTCTGTGCTGGCTAGGGTTCGAGTCTCCTGGTGGGAAAGTGTTCTAAAGTTGTATACTTCACTCTCGTGTTTAGAAGAGTTGTGCCTTAAGCATAGACACTGTGTCTTCCCATATTAACAGGGACTTGATGAAATTAACGTCTAAATGACCCCTCACTTGCTCTGGTGCTCTTGGGAGGTGATGATCTTTGGTGTATTTAAATACTCCGAAATTACCATCTCTTTTAAGAGTCTGAGTGGGTGGTGGAGTGGGTTAAGGCGTACCTGTTATGCCAGTTGCTGGAAGGCTTCTGTGCTGGCTAGGGTTCGAGTCTCCTGGTGGGAAAGTGTTCTAAAGTTGTATACTTCACTCTCGTGTTTAGAAGAGTTGTGCCTTAAGCATAGACACTGTGTCTTCCCATATTAACAGGGACTTGATGAAATTAACGTCTAAATGACCCCTCACTTGCTCTGGTGCTCTTGGGAGGTGATGATCTTTGGTGTATTTAAATACTCCGAAATTACCATCTCTTTTAAGAGTCTGAGTGGGTGGTGGAGTGGGTTAAGGCGTACCTGTTATGCCAGTTGCTGGAAGGCTTCTGTGCTGGCTAGGGTTCGAGTCTCCTGGTGGGAAAGTGTTCTAAAGTTGTATACTTCACTCTCGTGTTTAGAAGAGTTGTGCCTTAAGCATAGACACTGTGTCTTCCCATATTAACAGGGACTTGATGAAATTAACGTCTAAATGACCCCTCACTTGCTCTGGTGCTCTTGGGAGGTGATGATCTTTGGTGTATTTAAATACTCCGAAATTACCATCTCTTTTAAGAGTCTGAGTGGGTGGTGGAGTGGGTTAAGGCGTACCTGTTATGCCAGTTGCTGGAAGGCTTCTGTGCTGGCTAGGGTTCGAGTCTCCTGGTGGGAAAGTGTTCTAAAGTTGTATACTTCACTCTCGTGTTTAGAAGAGTTGTGCCTTAAGCATAGACACTGTGTCTTCCCATATTAACAGGGACTTGATGAAATTAACGTCTAAATGACCCCTCACTTGCTCTGGTGCTCTTGGGAGGTGATGATCTTTGGTGTATTTAAATACTCCGAAATTACCATCTCTTTTAAGAGTCTGAGTGGGTGGTGGAGTGGGTTAAGGCGTACCTGTTATGCCAGTTGCTGGAAGGCTTCTGTGCTGGCTAGGGTTCGAGTCTCCTGGTGGGAAAGTGTTCTAAAGTTGTATACTTCACTCTCGTGTTTAGAAGAGTTGTGCCTTAAGCATAGACACTGTGTCTTCCCATATTAACAGGGACTTGATGAAATTAACGTCTAAATGACCCCTCACTTGCTCTGGTGCTCTTGGGAGGTGATGATCTTTGGTGTATTTAAATACTCCGAAATTACCATCTCTTTTAAGAGTCTGAGTGGGTGGTGGAGTGGGTTAAGGCGTACCTGTTATGCCAGTTGCTGGAAGGCTTCTGTGCTGGCTAGGGTTCGAGTCTCCTGGTGGGAAAGTGTTCTAAAGTTGTATACTTCACTCTCGTGTTTAGAAGAGTTGTGCCTTAAGCATAGACACTGTGTCTTCCCATATTAACAGGGACTTGATGAAATTAACGTCTAAATGACCCCTCACTTGCTCTGGTGCTCTTGGGAGGTGATGATCTTTGGTGTATTTAAATACTCCGAAATTACCATCTCTTTTAAGAGTCTGAGTGGGTGGTGGAGTGGGTTAAGGCGTACCTGTTATGCCAGTTGCTGGAAGGCTTCTGTGCTGGCTAGGGTTCGAGTCTCCTGGTGGGAAAGTGTTCTAAAGTTGTATACTTCACTCTCGTGTTTAGAAGAGTTGTGCCTTAAGCATAGACACTGTGTCTTCCCATATTAACAGGGACTTGATGAAATTAACGTCTAAATGACCCCTCACTTGCTCTGGTGCTCTTGGGAGGTGATGATCTTTGGTGTATTTAAATACTCCGAAATTACCATCTCTTTTAAGAGTCTGAGTGGGTGGTGGAGTGGGTTAAGGCGTACCTGTTATGCCAGTTGCTGGAAGGCTTCTGTGCTGGCTAGGGTTCGAGTCTCCTGGTGGGAAAGTGTTCTAAAGTTGTATACTTCACTCTCGTGTTTAGAAGAGTTGTGCCTTAAGCATAGACACTGTGTCTTCCCATATTAACAGGGACTTGATGAAATTAACGTCTAAATGACCCCTCACTTGCTCTGGTGCTCTTGGGAGGTGATGATCTTTGGTGTATTTAAATACTCCGAAATTACCATCTCTTTTAAGAGTCTGAGTGGGTGGTGGAGTGGGTTAAGGCGTACCTGTTATGCCAGTTGCTGGAAGGCTTCTGTGCTGGCTAGGGTTCGAGTCTCCTGGTGGGAAAGTGTTCTAAAGTTGTATACTTCACTCTCGTGTTTAGAAGAGTTGTGCCTTAAGCATAGACACTGTGTCTTCCCATATTAACAGGGACTTGATGAAATTAACGTCTAAATGACCCCTCACTTGCTCTGGTGCTCTTGGGAGGTGATGATCTTTGGTGTATTTAAATACTCCGAAATTACCATCTCTTTTAAGAGTCTGAGTGGGTGGTGGAGTGGGTTAAGGCGTACCTGTTATGCCAGTTGCTGGAAGGCTTCTGTGCTGGCTAGGGTTCGAGTCTCCTGGTGGGAAAGTGTTCTAAAGTTGTATACTTCACTCTCGTGTTTAGAAGAGTTGTGCCTTAAGCATAGACACTGTGTCTTCCCATATTAACAGGGACTTGATGAAATTAACGTCTAAATGACCCCTCACTTGCTCTGGTGCTCTTGGGAGGTGATGATCTTTGGTGTATTTAAATACTCCGAAATTACCATCTCTTTTAAGAGTCTGAGTGGGTGGTGGAGTGGGTTAAGGCGTACCTGTTATGCCAGTTGCTGGAAGGCTTCTGTGCTGGCTAGGGTTCGAGTCTCCTGGTGGGAAAGTGTTCTAAAGTTGTATACTTCACTCTCGTGTTTAGAAGAGTTGTGCCTTATATATATATATATATATATATATATATATATGCGAACAAGCCTGAATGGTCCCCAGGACAATATGCAACTGAAAACTCACACCCCAGAAGTGACTCGAACCCATACTCCCAGGAGCCACGCAACTGGTATGTACAAGACGCCTTAATCCACTTGACCATCACGACCGGACATAATGAGGTGATAGCCGAGGCTATTTGAACCACCCCACCGCCGGCACTCGGATAGTAATCTTAGGCATAGCATTTTACCAAATCACCTCATTCTTTGGGGCACACGTGAGGAACACAAATGCGAACAAGCCTGAATGGTCCCCAGGACAATATGCAACTGAAAACTCACACCCCAGAAGTGACTCGAACCCATACTCCCAGGAGCCACGCAACTGGTATGTACAAGACGCCTTAATCCACTTGACCATCACGACCGGACATAATGAGGTGATAGCCGAGGCTATTTGAACCACCCCACCGCCGGCACTCGGATAGTAATCTTAGGCATAGCATTTTACCAAATCACCTCATTCTTTGGGGCACACGTGAGGAACACAAATGCGAACAAGCCTGAATGGTCCCCAGGACAATATGCAACTGAAAACTCACACCCCAGAAGTGACTCGAACCCATACTCCCAGGAGCCACGCAACTGGTATGTACAAGACGCCTTAATCCACTTGACCATCATGACCGGACATAATGAGGTGATAGCCGAGGCTATTTGAACCACCCCACCGCCGGCACTCGGATAGTAATCTTAGGCATAGCATTTTACCAAATCACCTCATTCTTTGGGGCACACGTGAGGAACACAAATGCGAACAAGCCTGAATGGTCCCCAGGACAATATGCAACTGAAAACTCACACCCCAGAAGTGACTCGAACCCATACTCCCAGGAGCCACGCAACTGGTATGTACAAGACGCCTTAATCCACTTGACCATCACGACCGGACATAATGAGGTGATAGCCGAGGCTATTTGAACCACCCCACCGCCGGCACTCGGATAGTAATCTTAGGCATAGCATTTTACCAAATCACCTCATTCTTTGGGGCACACGTGAGGAACACAAATGCGAACAAGCCTGAATGGTCCCCAGGACAATATGCAACTGAAAACTCACACCCCAGAAGTGACTCGAACCCATACTCCCAGGAGCCACGCAACTGGTATGTACAAGACGCCTTAATCCACTTGACCATCACGACCGGACATAATGAGGTGATAGCCGAGGCTATTTGAACCACCCCACCGCCGGCACTCGGATAGTAATCTTAGGCATAGCATTTTACCAAATCACCTCATTCTTTGGGGCACACGTGAGGAACACAAATGCGAACAAGCCTGAATGGTCCCCAGGACAATATGCAACTGAAAACTCACACCCCAGAAGTGACTCGAACCCATACTCCCAGGAGCCACGCAACTGGTATGTACAAGACGCCTTAATCCACTTGACCATCACGACCGGACATAATGAGGTGATAGCCGAGGCTATTTGAACCACCCCACCGCCGGCACTCGGATAGTAATCTTAGGCATAGCATTTTACCAAATCACCTCATTCTTTGGGGCACACGTGAGGAACACAAATGCGAACAAGCCTGAATGGTCCCCAGGACAATATGCAACTGAAAACTCACACCCCAGAAGTGACTCGAACCCATACTCCCAGGAGCCACGCAACTGGTATGTACAAGACGCCTTAATCCACTTGACCATCACGACCGGACATAATGAGGTGATAGCCGAGGCTATTTGAACCACCCCACCGCCGGCACTCGGATAGTAATCTTAGGCATAGCATTTTACCAAATCACCTCATTCTTTGGGGCACACGTGAGGAACACAAATGCGAACAAGCCTGAATGGTCCCCAGGACAATATGCAACTGAAAACTCACACCCCAGAAGTGACTCGAACCCATACTCCCAGGAGCCACGCAACTGGTATGTACAAGACGCCTTAATCCACTTGACCATCACGACCGGACATAATGAGGTGATAGCCGAGGCTATTTGAACCACCCCACCGCCGGCACTCGGATAGTAATCTTAGGCATAGCATTTGGTAAAATGCTATGCCTAAGATTACTATCCGAGTGCCGGCGGTGGGGTGGTTCAAATAGCCTCGGCTATCACCTCATTATGTCCGGTCGTGATGGTCAAGTGGATTAAGGCGTCTTGTACATACCAGTTGCGTGGCTCCTGGGAGTATGGGTTCGAGTCACTTCTGGGGTGTGAGTTTTCAGTTGCATATTGTCCTGGGGACCATTCAGGCTTGTTCGCATTTGTGTTCCTCACGTGTGCCCCAAAGAATGAGGTGATTTGGTAAAATGCTATGCCTAAGATTACTATCCGAGTGCCGGCGGTGGGGTGGTTCAAATAGCCTCGGCTATCACCTCATTATGTCCGGTCGTGATGGTCAAGTGGATTAAGGCGTCTTGTACATACCAGTTGCGTGGCTCCTGGGAGTATGGGTTCGAGTCACTTCTGGGGTGTGAGTTTTCAGTTGCATATTGTCCTGGGGACCATTCAGGCTTGTTCGCATTTGTGTTCCTCACGTGTGCCCCAAAGAATGAGGTGATTTGGTAAAATGCTATGCCTAAGATTACTATCCGAGTGCCGGCGGTGGGGTGGTTCAAATAGCCTCGGCTATCACCTCATTATGTCCGGTCGTGATGGTCAAGTGGATTAAGGCGTCTTGTACATACCAGTTGCGTGGCTCCTGGGAGTATGGGTTCGAGTCACTTCTGGGGTGTGAGTTTTCAGTTGCATATTGTCCTGGGGACCATTCAGGCTTGTTCGCATTTGTGTTCCTCACGTGTGCCCCAAAGAATGAGGTGATTTGGTAAAATGCTATGCCTAAGATTACTATCCGAGTGCCGGCGGTGGGGTGGTTCAAATAGCCTCGGCTATCACCTCATTATGTCCGGTCGTGATGGTCAAGTGGATTAAGGCGTCTTGTACATACCAGTTGCGTGGCTCCTGGGAGTATGGGTTCGAGTCACTTCTGGGGTGTGAGTTTTCAGTTGCATATTGTCCTGGGGACCATTCAGGCTTGTTCGCATTTGTGTTCCTCACGTGTGCCCCAAAGAATGAGGTGATTTGGTAAAATGCTATGCCTAAGATTACTATCCGAGTGCCGGCGGTGGGGTGGTTCAAATAGCCTCGGCTATCACCTCATTATGTCCGGTCGTGATGGTCAAGTGGATTAAGGCGTCTTGTACATACCAGTTGCGTGGCTCCTGGGAGTATGGGTTCGAGTCACTTCTGGGGTGTGAGTTTTCAGTTGCATATTGTCCTGGGGACCATTCAGGCTTGTTCGCATTTGTGTTCCTCACGTGTGCCCCAAAGAATGAGGTGATTTGGTAAAATGCTATGCCTAAGATTACTATCCGAGTGCCGGCGGTGGGGTGGTTCAAATAGCCTCGGCTATCACCTCATTATGTCCGGTCGTGATGGTCAAGTGGATTAAGGCGTCTTGTACATACCAGTTGCGTGGCTCCTGGGAGTATGGGTTCGAGTCACTTCTGGGGTGTGAGTTTTCAGTTATATATATATATATATATATATATTATATATATATGTATATATATATATATATATATATATATATATATATATATATATATATACATATATATATATATATATATATATATATATATATATATATATATATATATATATACTGTTTATATATATATACATATATATATATATATATATATATATATATATATATATATATATATATATATATATATATATTGGTGTATACTGGCAGCAGGTTTTCTTTCAAACATGTTTCATTGAATATGACCGCATATTCTGTATTTATTATTTTCTGGTTTAGGGCTTCTATCCCTCTAACTATTTTCTTAGCATCAGGGCTTATTTGAAACAGGAGTTCTCCAAAACTCATTTTCGTAATTTTAAGGTGAAGAAAAGAAGTGATTTACTATAGAGTGTATTACACTTATTTGTATAATTTGCACGACGTTTCGAACCTCCATGGTTCATTCTCAAGTGAACAGATCTTACAATACTAGTTGATTTTATACCCGCATTAGGTCAGGTGATAATATAATGAAGGTGAAAACATGGGGGGATACATAAGGGATAAACATAGGGGCTGCAGAAGGCTTATTGGCCCATACGAGGCATCTCCTATCTAAACACAAAGATTAATCCAGTGTAATTGGCTTGTTATGTTGGACATTGTCTTCTGTGTTGGCATCGATATGTTCTTGTCTTGTCCTTACTCTCATGGTGGGTAGAGTAAATAGTTCCGTGATTTGGGTGTTCGTGGTAGGTCGCTCTATTCTTATGTGAATTGCCTCAAGAATTTGTAATCTTCTTGAATCTTGGGTTTTGTCTATTATGCAAGTATTCTTGTTCAACATTTCTCTTGTTAGAGTAATGTCATGGGCTTGACAAGCCCATGACATTACTCTAACAAGAGAAATGTTGAACAAGAATACTTGCATAATAGACAAAACCCAAGATTCAAGAAGATTACAAATTCTTGAGGCAATTCACATAAGAATAGAGCGACCTACCATGAACACCCAAATCACGGAACTATTTACTCTACCCACCATGAGAGTAAGGACAAGACAAGAACATATCGATGCCAACACAGAAGACAATGTCCAACATAACAGGCCAATTACACTGGATTAATCTTTGTGTTTAGATAGGAGATGCCTCGTATGGGCCAATAAGCCTTCTGCAGCCCCTATGTTTATCCCTTATGTATCCCCCCATGTTTTCACCTTCATTATATTATCACCTGACCTAATGCGGGTATAAAATCAACTAGTATTGTAAGATCTGTTCACTTGAGAATGAACCATGGAGGTTCGAAACGTCGTGCAAATTATACAAATAAGTGTAATACACTCTATAGTAAATCACTTCTTTTCTTCACCTTAAAAGTACGAAAATGAGTTTTGGAGAACTCCTATTTCAAATAAGCCCTGATGCTAAGAAAATAGTTAGAGGGATAGAAGCCCTAAACCAGAAAATAATAAATACAGAATATGCGGTCATATTCAATGAAAAAAAAAAATATATATATATATATATATATACATATATATATATATATATATATATATATATATATATATATATATATATATATATATATATATATATATATATATATATATATCTGAAAACTCACACCCCAAAAGTGACTCGAACCCATAGTGCCAAGAGCAACGCAACTGGTATGTACAGGGACGCCTTAATCCGCTTGACCATCACGACCGGACATAAGGAAGTGATAGCCGAAGCTATTTGAACCACTTCCCCACCGGCACTCGGATGGTAATCTTGGGCATAGCATTTTATCAAATCACCTCATTTTTTGGGGCAACACCTGAGGAACACATATGCGAACAAGCCTGAATGGTCCCCAGGACTATATGCAACTGAAAACTCACACCCCAAAAGTGACTCGAACACATAGTGCCAGGAGCAACGCGACTGGTATGTACAGGGACGCCTTAATCCGCTTGACCATCACGACCGGACATAAGGAAGGGATAGCCGAAGCTATTTGAACCGCTTCCCCGCCGGCACTCGGATGGCAATCTTGGGCATAGCATTTTATCAAATCACCTCATTTTTTGGGGCAACACCTGAGGAACACATATGCGAACAAGCCTGAATGGTCCCCAGGACTATATGCAACTGAAAACTCACACCCCAGAAGTGACTCGAACCCATACTGCCAGGAGCAACGCAACTGGTATGTACAGGGACGCCTTAATCCGCTTGACCATCACGACTGGACATGAACATGTCTGGTTGTGACACGAAAGTCGACATGAACTTGAAACCAGCCATATACTGCAGGTATGTTGACGACATTTTTACACAGGTACCTGATGTTAGACATCTGCAGGAGCTGAAGGAGACATTTGAGCAGAATTCTGTGTTGCGTTTCACTTACGAGATGGAGAAGGATGGGAAGCTGCCCTTTCTAGATGTAACAGTCATGGAAAGGAGCGGAGGTTTCCACACTGCAGTCTACACTAAGGAAACAAACATAGGAATGTGCCTAAATGCCAACAGTGACTGCCCAGACAGGTACAAGAGGAGTGTTGTTAACGCTTATGTCGACTGCGCTCTCAGCCACAGCTCAGGATGGAAGCAAGTCGATGAAGAACTCTGTAGGGTAAGGCAGGTCCTAGTCAACAACGGTGTTATAAATAAATGGTGGGCTTGCTATGGGGGAATCTAGTGCTATTCAGGGGTAAGGTCAGTCAGAATAAAGATGTATCTGTTAGGGGAGATCAGTAAGGCCCGGCCCCCATGGAAACTAGAAGTAGTGCTGACTACTTGGCTACACAACAAGGTCAGTCTAGGGAATGATCAAGATCTCCTACACAGGAAGAACGATACTCTTATAATTCATGTACTTATTTATTAACCCCTTAACAGCCCCCCATATACATTCACACCAATAACAATAATAATAATAACTTTACCACCCTACCTTACGTTAAAAGCCTTGGTCCACATAAGCAGGATACAAGGTTTTACACTGAACACAAGCTAGGGTAAAGCTCTACTATTGAATAACTTGAAGTTAGAGTCAGCTTAGGGTAGGGGACCACGTGGTTCCAATGGGACCTCCTTTAGAATAACTAGTAATATAAACAAAAAATCAAAAATCAAAATCAAAATGTTTATTTAGGTAAGGTACATACATAAAAGAGATTTTACAAAGAGTGATGGATTAATAGTTAGGGCTAGTACATACAATTCCTAAAGCCACTATTACGCAAAGCGTTTCGGGCATAAAAAACTTAAATGACTAAAGCTTAATACAAATTGAGCATAAAGAGTAAAATGAAAACATGGAATGAAAACATAGCTGAAAAAGCAGCACAAATACAATTCTGTCGACAAACAGCGCTCTTTAAAAAAAAAACAGACATTGGATGACATTAGAGGGGTAAGGTAGGTTACAGGGAATTTATTAGGTAGTGCTTCGTTTTTATCTTAAACTGGTTGAGAGAGGTACAGTCTTTAACATGGTTGGGAAGGTCATTCCACAATCTGGGTCCCTTGATTTGTAGAGCATTTCTAGTTTGATTAAGTCGTACTCTAGGAATATCAAAACTGTATTTATTTCTGGTGTGGTGCTCATGGGTTCTGTTACGACCTTCTATGAAGCTTTTGAGGTCAGGATTGGCATTACAGTTTAGCGTTTTATATATGTATAATACACATGAGAGAATGTGCAGTGATTTAATGTCTAACATAATCAGAGATTTGAGTAGGGGTACCGAGTGATGTCTACGGCCAGAGTTGGATATTGTCCTAATAGCAGCTTTGTGTTGAGTAATTAGAGGACGTAAATGATTTTGGGTAGTAGAACCCCAAGCACAAGTACCATAGTTGAGATATGGATAGACGAGTGAGTAATAGAGAGTCACCAGGGCAGGGCGGGGTACATAATATCTGATCTTAGAAAGAATGCCAACAGTTTTTGAAACTTTTTTTGATATATTTAGAATGTGGCCCTGGAAATTCAGTTTGTGGTCAATGAGAATGCCAAGGAATTTGCCATCTAATTTGTTACAAATTTGGGTATTGTTTATTTTGAGATTTATTTGATTAGAGGATTTATTGCCAAACAGAATATAGAAAGTTTTGTCAATGTTAAGGGTGAGTTTGTTGGCAGTTAGCCAAAGATGGACTTTCTCTAGCTCAGTATTTACTGTGGCATTTAGAGCAAGGGGGTCAGGACTGGAGTAAATGAAGGTTGTGCCGTCAGCAAATAGAATTGGTTTGAGGTGTTGGGAGGCATTTGGAAGGTCATTAATGTAGATGAGAAAGAGGAGAGGGCCAAGTATGCTGCCCTGAGGAACACCAATGTTGACGGGTAGGGTGGGAGAAATTGAATTATTCACAGAAACATACTGGAGCCTGTCAGTAAGGTAGGATTTGAGGTATTGCAGGGAGTGTCCTCTGACTCCATAATGATGTAGTTTAAGAAGGTTTTGGTGGTTGACAGTGTCAAAAGCTTTATGCAGGTCCACAAATAACCCAACAGGGAACTCATTTTTATCAAGAGCTGCATGAATCGAGTTAAGCATACTAATAAGTGCATCGTTAGTGCTTTTTTTTTGGGTTTGAAGCCATATTGGCAAGGGCTAAGTATATTGTGTTTGGCTAGATAAGAGTAAAGCTACTTATAGATTAGTTTTTCAAAAAATTTTGACAAGTTTGGGAGGATTGATATAGGTCTGTAGTTGTTAACATCTGTGGGATCACCACATTTGTGGACAGGCGTCACTCTCGCTTTTTTTTAGAACATCTGGAAAGGTTTGGAGTTCAAGTGACTTGTTGAAGAGCAATGCAATAACAGGGGCTAAAGATCTGGAGGCTTTTTTGTAAATTAAAGTTGGTATCTCCTCAAGGGCACTAGACTTGGTTTTAAGGGAAAGGATTATCTCATTGACGTCAGTGGAATTGATAGGCTTTAGGTACAGAGACTGTGGATAGTTACCTGAGAGATAGTCCTTAATGTCAGTACTGGAAGATGGAATATCATTTGCAAGGGATGACCCAATGTTAGAGAAGAACCTATTAAACTCAATAGCAGAATCTGAGGCTGAAAGCTGACCATCGTTATTGGAAAGGAGTGTTGGTTTATTATTTAGAGTCTTCTTTGTTCCCAATATTTGTGAAATTGTGCTCCAAGTTTTTTTAATGTTGCTCTTTATTTGGGTAAATTTGTCTTCGTAGTATTTAGTTTTGGCTCGTCTAATTATCTTAGATAGCAATAATGAGTAATTCTTTGAGAATTCTTTGGAGACGGTTCCTAACCTATACTTCTTCTCAATGTCATGTTTTTTATTAATGGATTTAAGTATTCCCTTTGTAAGCCAGGGATTGTTAAGCCTTTTGGCTGTGATTTTTTTTTTTTTTTTAGATATATACAAGAGTTGTTACATTCTTGTACAGCCGCTAGTACGCGTAGCGTTTCGGGCAAGTCCTTAATCCTATGGTCCCTGGAATACGATCCCCTGCCGCGAAGAATCGTTTTTTCATCCAAGTACACATTTTACTGTTGCGTTAAACAGAGGCTACAGTTAAGGAATTGCGCCCAGTAAATCCTCCCCGGCCAGGATACGAACCCATGACATAGCGCTCGCGGAACGCCAGGCGAGTGTCTTACCACTACACCACGGAGACGGCTAAGATTTGCAGCTAAGATAAACCCGCAGACTGCGGGTTTTGTAAGCATAGGACAGTGGGTGTTATAAAGGCTAAGAGTTTTTTGAAGAAAAGATTGCACTTATTATTATTAGTATATATTATTATATATAATAATATATACTATCAATATACTATATATATATATATATATATATATATATATATATATATATATATATATATATATATATATATATATATATATATATATATATATATATATATATATATATGTCGTACCTAGTAGCCAGAACGCACTTCTCAGCCTATTATGCAAGGCCCGATTTGCCTAATAAGCCAAGTTTTCCTGAATTAATATATTTTCTCTAATTTATTTCTTATGAAATGATAAAGCTACCCATTTCATCATGTATGAGGTCAATTTTATTTTATTGGAGTTAAAATTAACGTAGATATATGACCGAACCTAACCAACCCTACCTAACCTAACCTAACCTATCTTTATAGGTTAGGTTAGGTTAGGTAGCAGAAAACGTTAGGTTAGGTTAGGTTAGGTAGGTTAGGTAATCGAAAAATCATTAATTCATGAAAACTTGGCTTATTAGGCAAATCGGGCCTTGCATAGTAGGCTGATAAGTGCGTTCTGGCTACTAGGTACGACATATATATATATATATATATATATATATATATATATATATATATATATATATATATATATATGTCGTACCTAGTAGCCAGAACTCACTTCTCAGCCTACTATGCAAGGCCTGATTTGCCTAATAAGCCTAGTTTACATGAATTAATGTTTTTTCGACAACCTAACCTACCTAACCTAACCTAACCTAACGTTTTCGGCTACCTAACCTAACCTAACCTATAAAGATAGGTTAAGTTAGGTTAGGTAGGGTTGGTTAGGTTCGGTCATATATCTACGTTAATTTTAACTCCAATAAAAAAAAATTGACCTCATACGTAATGAAATGGGTAGCTTTATCATTTCATAAGAAGAAAATTAGAGAAAATATATTAATTCAGTAAAACTTGGCTTATTAGGCAAATCGGGCCTCGCATAGTAGGCTGAGAAGTGAGTTCTGGCTACTAGGTACGACATATATATATATATATATATATATATATATATATATATATATATATATATATATATATATATATATATATATATATATGCAACAATGATCACAAAAACACTGATCCAAGTATGCAGAATAACCACATATGAAAAATAGAAAATGCTTAACGCGTTTTCGGCTAATTCGCCTTCATCAGAGCAAAGTAGAATCAAAGCAGAATAGAAAAGTAGAAAGGTTCTACTTTGCTCTGATGAAGGCGAATTAGCCGAAAACGCGTTAAGCATTTTCTATTTTTCATATGTGGTTATTCTGCATATATATATATATATATATATATATATATATATATATATATATATATATATGGGATATTACCAAAAGGGTGAGCTTAATGATTCTAACACGAATGTTCTCAATATTTCTTATGTTTTCTTCTCTGTTGGGGGAAGTTGAAAAATGAACTCTGCAATGTTCATTTTTAGACTATATTGCGTAGATATATATATGCAAACATATGTTAATGATAATGTTTTTTAGAGCAAAGTACATACAAACATACATACATACATACATACATACATACATTTATTGAACACATGTGGTACACGCACAAGGGGACACCGGTGGAAGCTGAGTACCCAAATGAGCCACAGATTTTTTCAGTGTCAGAGTAGTTAATAAATGGAATGCATTAGGCAGTAATGTGGTGGATGCTAACTCCATACACAGTTTCAAATGTAGGTATGACAGAGCCCAGTAGGCTCAAGAATCTGTACATCAGTTGACTGATGGTTGAGAAGCGGGACCAAAGAGCCAAAGCTCAACCCCCGCTACCTCAACTAGGTCAGTACATACATACTGTGACGGTGTTCCCCCCCTTATATTTCTCCCACGCCTGCTGTAAGAGTCATGTCCACTTTACCCGAGCGTTCTCTATGTCGCAGGCATCAGTTTGATGTATGTGGGAGAGTGTAGTGTTCTCGAGGTGGCGAGAAATTTGTAAAAGAAGAGTATTTTGGCCTGTGGTATAGGCCGTTTAGGAAGCCGATATGGCGCTGGCCCCACCGTTTTGCCGCCAAAACTGTGTGACGTCAGTGGCGCCAGATTGGTCACCGACAGCGACGTGACACAGGGAGCCAATGAAAACCTCCCATGGCGAATATGACGTCACGAAGGAAGGGGGGTCCGGTCAGTGCGCGACTCTGGCACCATCAGTCTAAGACAGCACGTCAAGGAGGTTGGACGTGCGCTGGGGGGTCCTGTCAGTTGGACAGTTTACCCCGTCTCCGGAGGACTTACGCATCACCCGTGGTCTGACAGCACCTGTGGGGTCTTCCTTCGTTCATGTGTTGGACCAGAGAAGGAATTGACAGAATATTGAGCATCAAGTGCTCCATGGACAGGTGTTGTGCAAGAGTGGAGTCTAGGCAGCAACGTTTGCGACGGCTGATAGCTTCACAGTGATGACGTAATGGCTGGGCCAATCCTCCGTGAGGGAATCAGTCTGACACGACACGTCAAGGTGGACGGATGTGTGAAGGTTGATCCTGTCAATCTGTCAGTAATACGCCACTCCCGTGGATCTTACGCGTCACCCGTAGTCTGCAAGTACACCGGGAGGTCTTCCTTCATTCCATGTGTGGACCGAAGACGGAATTGACGGAATATTGAGCATCAAGTGCTCCAGGGTCGGGTGCTGTGCAGGTGAAGTCTAGGCAGTATCGTCTGGGACGTCTGATAGCTTCACAGTGACGACGTAGTGGCTGGGCTAATCCACTGGGAAGCAGTGAAAGAAGATACTAATTGGGAATCCGTACGACTGCAGCCGAGACGTAGGCAGGCAGCCGTAGTTGGGAGGAGAAGTTGACGGCCGGGAGACCGACTCCAACCCTACAAGACGTGGAGGAGGGGCACGGACCCGCGGAGGACAGAACACGGAGACGACGCGTTTATTTTGGGAAGTTGATTGGGTTCCTGGAGGATACGACAGGGTGTGTGTGGGGGCGTTCCCTACACGAGGCGGGAGCCTGGACCAGGAGCTACAACTCAACTCTCACTGGAGGATAGGTGGAAGTAGGTGATTCTAGTTTCCCTCCCAATTCCCCTTTAGTCAGCTATGTACATAGATTTGGACTGAGTATCTTTCATGTTGTGAGCAGGTCTCACCTAGGTCTATGTCACAGTAAGGCACAAGTGTGCAGAGTGGGGCTACATAGAGCACTCATGGTATTTATTACTATTATTGGTGTGTGCAGGCACCCGGAGTAATTGAAGAATTTACTGTGTTGATAATGTCTTTCATGAGACTTTAATATGATCATTTAGTGAGGGAATATATATATATATATATATATATATATATATATATATATATATATATTCACTATCAATAATTCACACAATAATTCACTATCATGGTATAACACACTGCACCTCATTTAATGATAACGCATGCAAGTATATATTACTGGAGTTCTCAGTAATTCCTTTCGTGGGCGAATATTCAATTGATCACTGCACACATGAATGGTTATTCAATACACAAGCATAGACATATATATATATAGAGAAATCATAGATATCAATAATAGTAATAATATAGTTACTGGGCACATAGCCTAACACCAAATACTGGTACATTTATATATATATATATATATATATATATATATATATATATATATATATATATATATATATATATATATATATATATATATATATATATATATATATATATATATATATATATATATATATACGGCAGGATCCCCAAGGATCCTGCTGGATATATATATATACGGATCTCCAAGGATCCCCAAGGATCCTTGGGCAACGGCAGGATCCTCAAGGATCTCCTGTATGGAGAGCTGAGGCAGGGAAAGCGTCCAGTAGGCAAGCCCCAGCTACGGTACAAAGACGTATGCAAAAGGGACCTGAAAGCCATGGACGTCGATCTTGCTATATGGGAGACACTGGCTGCAGACCGTTCAGCCTGGAGGCAGTCTGTTCAACGAGGTCTCTCCAAGTTCGAGGAGTCACTTGCCAAGGAATCGGAGGCAAAGAGACAGAGAAGGAAAGCCGGTAACCAGGAAGACAGACCAGAATCGGAATTCGTTTGTGCTCGGTGTGGGATGGACAGCCACTCTCGGATTGGCCTCATCAGTCACACCAGACGCTGCACCAGGATTGACAACTAGGGCGCAACTCCATAGTCTCCCGAGACTGAAGGATGCCTACTTTATATATATATATATATATATATATATATATATATATATATATATATATATATATATATATATATATATATATATATATATATATATATACATATATATATATATATATATATATATATATATATATATATATATATATATAAATGTACCAGTATTTGGTGTTAGGCTATGTGCCCAGTAACTATATTATTACTATTATTGATATCTATGATTTCTCTATATATATATATGTCTATGCTTGTGTATTGAATAACCATTCATGTGTGCAGTGATCAATTGAATATTCGCCCACGAAAGGAATTACTGAGAACTCCAGTAATATATACTTGCATGCGTTATCATTAAATGAGGTGCAGTGTGTTATACCATGATAGTGAATTATTGTGTTCATTAATATAGAAATGTTTGATTGAGCTCAAGATTAGTGCAGCGAAGTATTTATATATATATATATATATATATATATATATATATATATATATATATATATATATATATATATATATATATATATATATATATATATATATATATATATATATATATATATATATATATATATATATTGGTGTATACTGGCAGCAGGTTTTCTTTCAAACATGTTTCATTGAATATGACCGCATATTCTGTATTTATTATTTTCTGGTTTAGGGCTTCTATCCCTCTAACTATTTTCTTAGCATCAGGGCTTAATTGAAATAGGAGTTCTCCAAAACTCATTTTCGTACTTTTAAGGTGAAGAAAAGAAGTGATTTACTATAGAGTGTATTACACTTATTTGTATAATTTGCACGACGTTTCGAACCACCATGGTTCATTCTCAAGTGAACAGATCTTACAATACTAGTTGATTTTATACCCGCATTAGGTCAGGTGATAATACAATGAAGGTGAAAAACATGGGGGGGATACAACATGGGGGATTGTATCCCCCCCATGTTTTTCACCTTCATTGTATTATCACCTGACCTAATGCGGGTATAAAATCAACTAGTATTGTAAGATCTGTTCACTTGAGAATGAACCATGGTGGTTCGAAACGTCGTGCAAATTATACAAATAAGTGTAATACACTCTATAGTAAATCACTTCTTTTCTTCACCTTAAAAGTACGAAAATGAGTTTTGGAGAACTCCTATTTCAATTAAGCCCTGATGCTAAGAAAATAGTTAGAGGGATAGAAGCCCTAAACCAGAAAATAATAAATACAGAATATGCGGTCATATTCAATGAAATATATATATATATATATATATATATATATATATATATATATATATATATATATATATATATATATATATATATATATATATATATATATGTGTATATCACGAAAATAAACACGTGATTAAGAATGTGACAATGTCAGACCACGGAGGAAAAATGAAACAGGAAATTTCCTTAAGTACTTTCGTATATTAAATACATCTTCAGAAGGTCCTTCAGATGGACCTTCTGAAGATGTATTTAATATACGAAAGTACTTAAGGAAATTTCCTGTTTCATTTTTCCTCCGTGGTCTGACATTGTCATATATATATATATATATATATATATATATATATATATATATATATATATATATATATATATATATATATATATATATATATATATATATATATATATATATATATATAATATATATATATATATATATATATATATATATATATATATATATATATTTATATATATATATATATATATATATATATATATATATATATATATATATATATATATATATATATATATATATAGGGGTACCACCTCTGGTGCAAGTGTAGGGACCCATAGCCTCGGAGAAGAAAATAAAGAGTACTCAGAGAAGACCTTGTGGATCCTCACTGAACACTTAGATATTTTCTTCTCCTACCACCCCTATTCTTTTGGTAAGTGTGTATATTTATCTAACTTTATTTGAAAATGTCATTACACAAAAAAAGTTACAATATTGATTACATGCAGGGTACAAGGCTGCTTGTCACAGGTTGAACAGCTCCTCCAGCTCCTCAGATGGCGGGCAGGAACCGTGGATGCAGTGAGCATTTCCTCTCTGGATTGCCACACTAAGGCGCTGAAAAAGAAAACTGGCAGCTCTAGGCCGGGTCTCTAGTTGTTTCGATTAACTTAAACCCCAACTCCTTCAAAAAGCTAGCAGCACTTTTACCCCAGGCACCAAGTGTCTCTGAGGCAATGGGGACAAAATTGTAGTGGTGCTCAAGGTCTCTGTATTTACGTGACTTGGCCGCTTCCCGGTGATTGGCAGCTCCTCCTGCTTGTGTAGCACTGAAGTCAACATAGGTATTGGCTAAAGTTGAAACGCAAGTGTAGTCCCACGCCAACTGTCTACCATTCTTCCAGGGGTTCACCGTAGTTCCATCTGGGCGACCGACAGGCTCATCAGAGTTGCGGGACATTAGGTAACGGGGCTCTCTCTCTGCTAGACAACCGGCTGTGGTAAGGCTTCTCTTAATAATGTCATTAACCTCGCTGTGTCTTGCATGCCATCCTCCCGTCATATATATATATATATATATATATATATATATATATATATATATATATATATATATATATATATATATATATATATATATATATATATATATATAAACGTGTACAAGGAAAATCAGCATGTGAATGCAATAACATATATCTGTATAAATGTTCCTTGATGCACAACAATGATCAATCGATCACCCTATTAGTCCTAGAACATATACATCTGTATGTAATCCAGCCTACGACTGTAACTCTATGCTTCAGTATAAACACTCCTTGGTACAAAAATGTCAAACTATCACTTGCCTTTCACTGCGTCTTACACACTAAAGCCGAACACTCAATCAACTCCCTACAAGTGATCATTTAGAACTTTCCTTCCACATCTGGAAGTTCACTACCCTGATCTCTTCAGGTTCTTCCGGGTTTAACCACCAGGATCCTCTGCAGCTCCTCCAGGCTGCTACACCATTAAGTTTTCCTTGGGCAACTATGGTGCTTCACTACCTCTACTAGGGTCCTCCACAGCTTTACTGGCTGCTACATCATGAAGTTCCCTCGAGCTACTATGGTGCTTCACCACCTCTTCTGAAGCACGTGACACTCCTCTTCACTGCTTCTCCTCACAGCTCGAGGTCCTCTCCTCCACTACCTTGGAGTCTCATCAATTACTCCCTCTGTGCTGGCTTCGAAGTTCTCAGCAACTTCTTTCCCAAAGACAAACCTTCAACCCATTGACACTCCAATAAAAATGTTTCCTTATAAACACATAGACGAAATAATCCACACAATGTGTTTACATCTAACATCTATCCGCTCTCTACATGCAGTGAGATTGGACTCCCCCATTGGGCTGGTCCATGCTCCACCTCGCCCGGCGGGCCTCACTCACTCAGGGAGGGTCCTCCACCGCCAGGAGCTGGGCTCCGTCAGTTGGCTTCAGGTGGTCGGTGGGAGAGGACACGCTGCTCGTCCCTCCAGCTGTCTCTCTCATCTCCGTCCTCTCATTTAGGCTTCCTGATTTACCAAAACATGTCTAACATATAAATAAACATTGCTACTGTCGCTGGGCACACGACCAACTACAAGCAATCACTATGAACTGGCTTAAATCGTGCTTTACCACAGATTGTCTAGTCGAGGGCGCTATCTCTCTGACGGCGTCTGGTCAGGGCACTCCACACAGCCCACGAAAATGTCTCTGGGCGGCTTAATACTCTCCTCGCCGTCCAGGACCTGAGACCACAACGTTCCCAGCTCAGTTCCACAGCTGGCACGTCTACACACTTCTCTTCTCTTGGAGATATATCACTAGGGGTTCCTTCCTGACGGGAGCTCAAACGAAGCGTGGCTTTCCCCCTGCGATGTCTGGCCTCAAGTGAGGTCAAAGCCCTCCAGAAGCGAGCCTTGCGCCTCCAGCAAATTGTCCACATCTCCTAACCAGTCATTTATCTATTTTCTTATTCACTGCCCATAATCTCAAATTGTTCATTGAATCCAACAAACTATTTTACATCTGTGTTATTGCCTCTATATATCCTATACTTTCTAGTTAGGTCAGGCTTGTTGAATAACTCTCAAAGGGGAGACTCGTTTCTCCTGTAGGCTGAGATCATAACAACATCCCCTGGCTCACAAGTGGCATACTTAAAGCAATTACCAAGAAACACGAATATGAAACAAAACATAGAATTGGCCTAATTACAAAAGAAGAAGTTAAGAGATATTCATCAATGCTTACCAATATAATATGAAGAGCCCAAACTTTATTTTATGAGAATAGATTTAAAGAAGCAAAAGGAAATATGATATTGAAAAAAATCCACAAGGGCCGTGACGAGGATCGAACCTACGTTCGAGAGCATCCCAGACACTGCCTTAATCGACTGAGCTACGACATGGATAAGGGCCTCGTCATGGCCCTTGTGGATTTGATCATTTGATGCATCACGCTATTGTGATTTCTGTGTGTAGTGAAATATGAAAAGTACATGGAAAGCCATCTCTAACATCCTAGAGTCTAAACAACAATCACATAACAAGCAGATAAAACTCTCCAATGATGGTTACACACCTGCAACAGACAGATATTGCAACTGAATTCAATAGCTTCTTTTCATCAATTGGTACAAACCTTGCCAGAAAAATCCCAGAGACCCAGACACATGTTACTACAAATCTCACAGGCAGCTGTCCTAACTCTCTACTCCTTTTGCCAGTCAGCCCGAAAGACATTATATCCATAATTCAATCACTTAACACTAAGCTGGGAACATTTTTTAAATACAATCTATGATATATATATAAAAGTGTTGCCCCTGCTCTTGCACTACCCATAGCTCTGCTATTCATCAAATTTCTAGAGCGTCATACTTTTCCTGATATCCTTAAGAAAGCAAGAGTGATGCCAGTTCATAAAGGAGACAAGACAGCTGACAAAAAATATTACAGACCAAAATCAAATCTACCAATACTTTCAAATAATATATGAAAAAAAAATATTTACAAACAGCTCTATTTGTACTTTGTAAAACTCAACATACTACTGATTAAATCCACAACGACCGTGATGAGGGTTCGAACCTACGTCCAGGATGATCCCAGATGCGCCTTAATCGGCTGCGCCATGACATGGTAATAGAAACTGCAACCGGCTTTGCTACTGCTCACACAGTCTCTCTGAGACACAAACTGGGGTTTTACACAATTCCCCCATGCACATGAGCTCTGTCAACAAGCTGTTCTGCCTCTTAAGAGGTAGACTATATTGCTCTGGACTATATACATTCCTATCTCAGTGACAGACATGTACATGTGGTCATCAATAGCATAACCGTCCTTACTCTACTCACTTGAACAAAGGGGTGCCACAGGGCAGCATCTTGGGACCTCTCCTATTTCTTATATACATCAATGATGTACCAAATGTTTCTAGCGTTCTTACATCTATACTATTTTCAGACTTTACTACCATTGTCTATTCTCACCCTACCCCCACACACTAAATAATATTGTCAACAGTGAATTAAAAAGAGTCCTCTCATGGATGTCAACCAATAAACTTACACTAAACATAGAAAAGACCTTCCTCAGTTTATTTGGGAGTAAGTAAGTATCAAAAGAAGGCACCAAACCTTATTTTGTAGTAAATTATCAAATCAGATTCAACTTCAGATAGACAATGTTAACATTACCCATAAAAATGATGGGAAGTTCCTTGGCCTATACATAGTCATGGGACTGAACTTTAGCACCCTCATACAACACATAGCTAAAAAAGTCTCAAAAATAGTCGGTATACTTTCTAAAATCAGAAATTATGTTCTCCTCTCAGCTTTCACCCCCATTATGCTACCTAATAATCTATCCATATTTTATTTATTTATTTATTTATTTATTTATTTATTTATTTATTTATTTATTTATTTATTTATTTATTTATTTATTTATATATACAAGAAGGTACATTGGGTTTGTGAGAATACATTGAATAGTACAGTATTTACATTCTTGTAAAGCCACTAGTACGCGCAGCGTTTCGGGCAGGTCCTTAATCTAGCAGATAATTTTAAGTAGGTAATTTCTATCAGAATTGATAAATGATAAAGATGCATTGCAAGAAAAAAATGAGATGAGAGAGCTTAGTAAGTATATTAAAGCACATTGTTATATTAAAGCTCTGATTGATTACATTGACAGCTTGATTAGTAATTTAAACAAGATTAATAGACACCATACAGCAGATTGACAGCACATATAAGACAGCAATGATCACAATGGTAAAGATGTTCAGATTGGGTACATAAAGATTGGGAGACTGGGTAGCAAAAGATACAGATAAACAAGATTTATAAACACCATACAGCAGATTGGCAGCACATATAAGAAGACAGCAATGATCATAATGGTAAAGATGTTCAAATTGGGAACATAAAGGTTGGGAGATTGGGTAGCAATAGATACAGTGCAATTTTAAGGCAAAAAGTGAAAAACTATGAAGATGAAATTAGGTACTTTTTAGTATTGATTTTGAATGATGTAAAAGTTGGACAGCTTTTCAATTCAGTAGGGAGTGAGTTCCATAAACTGGGTCCCTTTATTTGCATAGAGTGTTTACACAGATTAAGTTTAACTCTGGGGATATCAAAGAGATATTTATTTCTGGTGTGGTGATAATGGGCCCTATTACATCTGTCCAGGAAGAGTTTCAGACAAGGATTTGCATTTAAGAACAGGGTTTTGTAAATGTAGTTGACACAAGAGAATTTGTGGAGTGAGATTATGTTTAGCATGTTTAGGGAGTTAAACAAGGGGGCTGTGTGTTGTCTGAAAGCAGAATTTGATATTATTCTGATAGCAGATTTTTGCTGGGTGGTGATGGACTTGAGGTGGTTTGCAGTGGTTGAACCCCATGCACAGATACCATAGTTGAGATAGGGATAGATTAGTGCATAATATAGAGAGATGAGAGAAGAGTTAGGTACATAATATCTAATTTTGGAGAGTATACCAACTGTTTTAGAGACTTTCTTAGTTATGTGTTGTATGTGGGTACTGAAGTTGAGTCTCTTGTCTAGGAATATGCCAAGAAACTTTCCATCATTTTTATTGCTAATGTTTACATTGTCTATCTGAAGCTGAATTGCATTTGTAGATTTGCTTCCAAATAGGATGTAGTAGGTCTTTTCTATGTTAAGTGTTAGTTTGTTGGTTGACATCCATAAGTGGACTTTTTTTAGTTCATTATTAACAACATCATTTAGTGTATGTGGGTTGGGGTTGGAGTAGATGAGGGTAGTATCATCAGCAAACAAAATAGGTTTCAGAATGTTAGAGACATTAGGCAGATTATTGATGTATATAAGAAATAGAAGAGGTCCCAAGATGCTGCCCTGTGGCACTCCAACGGTTATTGGTAGAGTAGGAGAGGTTATATTATTGATGTCTACACATTGGTGTCTATCAATAGGATAGGATTGGATATAGTCCAGTGTATGGCCTCGGATTCCATAATGATGGAGTTTACATAAAAGGCAATCGTGATTAACAGTATCAAAGGCCTTTCTCAGGTCAATGAAGAGTCCAATTGGAAACTCATTTTTGTCAAGGGCTGGGTAAATTATATCAAGGAGACTAATAATTGCATCGTTGGTACTCTTTTGAGAGCGGAAGCCAAACTTACAGGGGCTAAGAATGTCGAATTTTACGAGATAGGAGTAGAGCTGTTTGTAGATAATTTTTTCAAATATTTTTGATAGTATGGGTAGGTTCGATAGTATGGGTAGGTTCGATAGTATGGGTAGGTTCGATATTGGTCTATAGTTGTTTATGTTTGCCGGATTACCTCCTTTATGAACTGGCGTTACTCTTGCTTTTTTAAGGATATCAGGGAAGGTATGACACTCAAGGGATTTGTTGAACAGCAGAGCTATAGGTGGCGCAAGGGCATGGGAGGCGCTCTTGTATACAATGGATGGGATTTCACTGATGTTCCCAGCTTTGGTTTTTAGTGAGTGTATGATGGACACAACATCTGTCGGGCTGACTGGTGAGAGGAGAAGAGAGTTTGGATAGCTGCCTGAGAAATATGTGTTGATATGTGTCTGAGTCTGTGGGATTTTACTTGCACGGTTAGCACCAATCGATGAAAAGAAGGTATTAAATTCATTCGCCATTTCTAAGTCAGATGACGGTGTAAGGCCATCCTTAGAGAGTGTTATCTGGTTGTGGGAGTGTTGTTTAGTTCCCAGGATATTAGAGATGGAATTCCATGTGCTTTTCATGTTGCCTTTTGATTCTTTGAATCTAGTCTCATAATATGAAAGTTTTGCTTTTCTTATGATACTGGTAAGCACTGATGAGTACCTTTTAACTACTTCCTTTGAAACTAGGCCACTCCTAAATTTCTTTTCGTATTCATGTTTTTTGTTGATTGATTTAATTATGTCACTTGTGAGCCACGGGTTATTTTTTCTTTTATCATTTACTTGTTTGGTAAGGAGGGGACAGTGAGTGTTGTAGAGGCTTAGAGTTTTGGAGAGAAAGAGGTTAGTTGATGAGTTTATATCCTGTGAATTATTAAATTCAGATTCCCAGTTAATATTGTGAAGTGCATTAGAGAGATTGCCTAAAGCTGATTCACTATGTAGCCTGAATGAAAGTTTCTTGGTTTCTGGTGGTGATGTGTCAATGTTTGCTATGAGCAAAGTAGGATAGTGGTCAGTTGTTCTGTCATAAATTACCCCAGATGTAAGGGGAGCTGTTATATTAGTCCATAGGTGATCCAGGGTAGTGGCAGATGTTTGAGTGACTCGGGTGGGCTTTGTGATTGTGGGGATTAGCATACAGGAGTGCATGCTGTTACGGAAATAGTCAACGTGAGGGTTGTTTTGAAGACCCAGGTCAATATTGAAATCACCTCCCATAATGATGTGATTTTTGTTGAGATTGTTATTTATGATAAGATTCCTTACATTGTCAGAGAATAAAGCTATGTTGGTATTAGGAAATCTATAGATGGCACCGATAGTCAGGGAGGATTTAAGGGATTTACTGGAGAACTTGGCAAAGGTGTATTCACAATAGTCATCTCTATCACTAATAACACTATTGCAAATGAAGGTATCTTTGTAATATATTGCTGTACCACCACCTTTTTTATTAGGCCTGCAGTTATGAATGGCTTTATAACCAGCTAAATTGTAAAGTTGGGTATAGTCATTACTTAGCCTAGTTTCTGTTAAAATGATGAATGATAATTTAGTACCTAGTGCTGTAAGTAGTGCATTTATATCATCAAAATGTTTACCAAGTGACCTAACATTTTGGTTGTAAACTGATAAGCAGGTGCTATTTAGGAGTTTGTTTTTTGCAAGATTTGCTGTGTAATACCTGCAATAATGATGATCAATGTGCTGATTTATGTGGATATGGGACAGAAGATTTCGATCTGGAACAATATCAGTAAGCATATAGATAAGATAATGTCACGATACAATAAGATAAGCAATTACAGGAACAGATAAATACTAAATCTGCTGTAAAATAGAAAGTAATTATAGCAAAACAACAATACAATAATATAACAATACAATAAGAGCTTACAAAGTATTAAGTCTGCTAAAATTAGAGAATAATTATGGCAAAACACAACAATAAATGCAAGTAAACAAAAGAATTGAAACAATTAGAGGTAGAATAAAGGTCACTAGATAGCCATGGAGGATACATAAGTTTGGTGGAGAGAACAAAAAATCAGTAGAGACTGTCAAGATGAATATATAAAAAAATTGACAAATGATAATTGTAAAGTAAAATAATCTTAAAGATAATAAATTTTATTTAGCTTAGTTTTTAACCTATAATTAGTATGAACTTAATTAAAAGAACAAAATGAGATCAATAATTGATTTCAATAAATGACATAAATCAATACAATTAAATTTAAAATTTAAATGGAATAGGGTAAGATTAGATTTAAGAGTAAAATTTTACACTGAAACTGAGGAAGATGCTTGCATAAGTGCATGGAGACTTGACGGATTATTTAGGAAATTATATGAATGAGAGAACATTAGGTAAATGGTAAGGCAGAGACAGCACCTTGGACAAAGTTAGATTAAGTTAGGTTAGGCCCAGGCACTGAAAGAGTTATTTTAAGTACTAGCATTGGTCGGGTTCTGGTTTTCAGATATACCACAATCTCTAAAGAAGACCAGTAGTTGTTGGTCACACTTTATTTCATATCTTTTTCCTGCACTTTCCTTCTTCGCAATAATCGTTCCATTCCTAGTGTAGCACTGCTTGATAACACCAAGGTTTAGTTTGCGAATTTGGCGCAGCCTGAAGAGGAGGGATCCACGTTGCTTTGTAAGACACTCATTTATATAGAGGTTGGTTTTATGCTTAGCAGCTGATTGTATGAGGTCAAACTTCACAGAGGTATTTGCAAGTTTGATGAGCATTCACCTACTGCTACGGGGACTGTTTTTATCTATCCTGATAGCTGATTTGATATCAACATTGACTCTGATCTTTGAATTAATTAGGGTGTGGGCTATGTTACAACAATTCTCACCTTGTTGTTCATCAGGTAGATCAGTAGAGCTAATTATCAGGGAGTCATGAAGTGGTTGTTGCTCTTGGTCATCTTCGGAAACCGCCTGGTGAATCTGAAGGAGATTGATTTGTTTTTCCAGCTTTTGAAGGAGGTCACTTTGAGCTGAGAGGGTTTCCTCGGCCTGAATCTTATGTATTTGATCCATTGCATCATTTGCAACAGTTTGTAAGTTGAGAATTTCTTGGTTGTTGTTCGTCGACGATTCAAGGAGGCGGTCTATGGTTTGTTGTTGTCGGGTGACTGTGGCTTGGAGGGCCGAAATAGCTTCAGATTGCATTAGCACAAGGTTGTGCAGTTTCTGCAGCCATGGGTTACTTCTGAGAGGTTTGAAGTTTAGACAGGGAGCCATAGATTGAATGAATTCTAGAGCTTGAGATTCGAGTTGAGTTGAAGGGGGGGAGTGAGGAGGGGGAGCAGATGCTGTGTTTACCAACATCGGCGAGGATTGCAGCGCTGCCAGTGTTCCATTCAGATCTCTAGGAGTAATGGATGCAGAGCGAGAGGCACCCCTACCTTGCTTGTTGCTATGTTTGGGCATGTTTTCGGCGATAGATTCTTGGTAGTGTTTCTAAACGTAGATACTTGGAGAATTATAGTAGGGATAGGCGTATGGGGAACGCTTGGCAGAAAGGTCGTAGATAGGCAGGCGAAAATTGGTTAATTTTGGTTGATTACTGTTAAGGTTCACTGTGAGTTATGGCATATTAAGTCTCCATGCACTTAACTCGTGCTGGGCAGCAGTTAGGCCATGCAACGTTGAGTGGAGACGAAATTAACACGAATTTTCTGCAGCAGTGTCGGAGCCGGTGCCACCCGCCAGCGTTTCCCGCCAACATATCTTTCATACATTATCTGTACATGGGGTTCAACCACTGCAAATTACCTCAAGCCCATCATCACTCGGCAAAAATCTGCTACCAGAACTGTAATGAACCCTAGTCTTCAGACAACACACAACCCTCTATTTAAGTCCCTTAACAAGCTAAACATACTGTCATACTATAAACATACTACAAACATACTATTATCTGTCTATTGTTACTTACAGTGTACCTGAGAGTACCTGTAAGCAATCTACCTCATTTTTCATTTTTGCTCAATTTGTTTTTGTATTGCTTAGTCTTGTTTATATTTTTGCTTTGTATATCTATATCTTGTGTTTTGTATAGTCCATGTTTATATATTTTTTCTTTAATCTCATTTATTACCTAGGTTTCCTAGCCTAGCCATACTCCCTTACTCCATTGTACCCCTGTAAGCCCCTTTTGTGTCTGTTTTGTACAGTATTGTGTACATTTTTTTTTTGTTTTTCTTGTTTTCCTGCATTCAGCTTTTTTTATGCAGTCAAGTATAGACCCAGAACTTAACCTCTTATCCACTATCTATGACAATAATCACTAATCAATAATCAATAATCAATTTGAACATTAGATCCCTAGGTAAACACTTAGATGATGTTAGTGCCTTGATTGAAGCTATTGACAACAAATTCTCTTTTATTATACTTACTGAAACATGGTTGAAAGAGGATACTACTCAACTCTTTAACATGCCTAACTACTCAGCAATTCACAACTGTCGTCAACTTCAGAGAGGTGGTGGCACTGCTCTTTACTACCACCAAGAACTAACATGCTTAAAAGAAATTAGAACTAGAGACTGCTATGGGGAGTATATCTTCGCCAGCTTCAGAGTCAAGGGTGCCGAGTCTATCCTGTCTGTGGGTGCAGTTTATAGAATTCCTAACACTGATGTGTCCGAATTCAACTCAAACCTTAGAAATCTAATACTTGATAACAGACTGAACAAAAACCACCTAATTATCGCAGGGGACTTTAATATTGACCTCTGCGAGCCAGAACACCCTACTGCTGTTAGCTTCCTCAACTGTATGAATTCCTGCTTCCTCATACCCTTAATCACTAGACCTACTAGAATCACTGAGAGCACTGCCACGACTCTAGATCACATCTGGACAAACATAACCTCTCCGCTTACTTCAGGTATAATCACCGATAGCACTACAGACCATTACCCCACATTTCTCTTAACTAACATTAGCAAACCACCTCTTGAGTCAAGAGAGATACGTTTTAGACTACACAATGAAACTGCTATAGACAATTTTATAACTGCTACTGATAATGTCAACTGGGAGTCCAAGCTAGGTAACATAGAGGACATCAACCTAGCAGTTCAATCTTTTCTTCAAAAAACTCTTAGCCTTTATAATACCCACTGTCCTATGCTTACAAAACAAGTCACAACCAAAAGGCTTAACAATCCCTGGCTCACAAAGGGAATACTTAAATCTATTAATAAAAACATGATCTTGAGAAGAAGTATAGGTTAGGAATTGTCTCCAAAGAATTCTCAAAGAATTACTCATTATTGCTATCTAAGATAATTAGACGAGCCAAAACTAAATACTACGAAGATAAATTTACCCAAATAAAGAGCAACATTAAACAAACTTGGAGAACAATTTCACAAATATTGGGATCAAAGAAGTCTTTAAATAACAACCCGACTCTCCTGTCTAATAACGATGGTCAGCTTTCAGCCTCTGATTCTGCTATTGAGTTCAATAGGTTCTTCTCTTCCATTGGTTCATCCCTTGCTAATGATATTCCATCTTCCAGTACTGACATTAAGGACTATCTTACAGGGAACTATCCACAGTCTCTGTACCTAAAGCCTATTAATTCCACTGACGTCAATGAGACAATCCTTTCCCTTAAAACCAAGTCTGGTGCCCTTGAGGAGATACCAACTTTAATCTACAAAAAAGCCTCCAGATCTTTAGCCCCTGCTATTGCTTTGCTCTTCAACAAGTCACTTGAACTCCAAACCTTTCCAGATATTCTAAAAAAAAGCGAGAGTAACGCCTGTCCACAAATGTGGTGATCTCACAGATGTTAACAACTACAGACCTATATCAATCCCGCCAAACTTGTCAAAAATTTTTGAAAAACTAATCTATAAGCAGCTTTACTCATATCTAGCCAAACTCAATATACTTAGCCCTTGCCAATATGGCTTCAGGCCCAAAAAAAGCACTAACGATGCACTTATTAATATGCTTAACTCGATTCATACAGCTCTTGATAAAAATGAGTTCCCTGTTGGGTTATTTGTGGACCTGCGTAAAGCTTTCGATACTGTCAACCACCAAAACCGTCTTCTTAAATTACATCATTATGGTGTCAGAGGACACTCCCTACAATACCTCAAATCCTACCTTACTGACAGGCTCCAATGTGTTTCTGTGAATAATACAATTTCTCCCACCCTACCCATCAACATTGGTGTTTCCCAGGGCAGCATACTTGGCCCTCTCCTCTTTCTGATCTACATTAATGACCTTCCAAATGCCTCCCAACACCTCAAACCAATTCTATTTGCTGACGACACAACCTTCATTTACTCCAGTCCTGATCCCCTTGCTCTAAATGCCACAGTAAATACTGAGCTAAATAAAGTCCATCTGTGGCTAACTGCCAACAAACTCACCCTTAACATTGACAAAACTTTCTATATTCTGTTTGGCAATAAATCCTCTAATCAAATAAATCTCAAAATAAACAATACCCAAATTTGTAACAAATTAGATGGCAAATTCCTTGGCATTCTCCTTGACCACAAGCTGAATTTCCAGGGACACATTCTAAACATATCAAAAAAAGTTTCAAAAACTGTGGGCATTCTTATTAAGATCAGATATTATGTACCACGCCCTGCCCTGATGACTCTCTATTACTCCCTTATCTATCCATATCTCAACTATGGTATTTGTGCTTGGGGCTCTACTACCCAAAATCACTTACGTCCTCTAATTACTCAACACAAAGCTGCTATAAGGACAATATCCAATTCTGGCCCCAGACATCACTCGGTACCCCTACTCAAATCTCTGAATATGTTAGACATTAAGTCACTGCACATTCTCTCATGTGTATTATACATATATAAAACGCTAAACTATAATGCCAATCCTGATCTCAAAAGCTTCATAGAAGGTTGTAACAGAACCCATGAGCACCACACCAGAAATAAATACAGTTTTGATATTCCTAGAGTACGACTTAATCAAACCAGAAATGCTCTACAAATCAAGGGGCCCAGAATGTGGAATGACCTTCCCAACCATGTTAAAGACTGTACCTCTCTCAACCAGTTTAAGTTAAAAACGAAGCTATACCTAATAAATTCCCTGTAACCTACCTTACCCCTCTGTTGTCAACCCATGTATGTTTTTTGTTTTGTTTTTTTGTTTTTCAATTCAACGCTGTTTGAATGTAATTTTCTGTAATAATTTGTAATTGTATTTGTGCTGCTTTTTCAACAATGTTCCCCCCTCTTTTACCTCTATTTTTATTTGTACTCAACACATTTTATTCTTTTTACCCATTAGTTTTAAGCTTTAGTCATTAGTGTTTTTTCCTGCCCGAAACGCTTTGCGTAATAGTGGCTTTAGGCATTGTATGTACTAGCTCTATCTATAAAGCCAACAAACTTTGTAAAATCTCTTTATGTATGTACCTTTACCTAAATAAAAATTATTATAATTATTATTATTATTATTATTATACACTCTGTCCACACATTCTCATGTGCTATCTACATGTATAAAACCTGGTTTATAAAAACCCTGGTTTCCTGGAAACCACGTATGAAACCTGGTTTTCTAAACACTAATCTAGATCTGAAACTTTTCCTTGATAGATGTAATAGAACCCAACGCCACACCAGAAATAAATATTTCTTTGATATCCCCAGAGTCAGCCTAAACTTGTGCAAACATTCCATGCAAATAAAATGGCCCAGTCTTTGGAACTCACTCCCTGATGAATTAAAAAATTGCCCAATCCATGCCCTGTTCAAAAGTAAAGAAAAAAAAAAGTACCTAATTTCATCCTCAGTTTCCTACTTTGTGCTTCAAAGTTACACTGTATATCTGAAAGGGTACACTGCTACAATGTACCCTTTCATCTTTAAGGACATGCCTGAAATGGTATGCAAGCTAGTGGCTTTGCATTTATGTAAAAATACCAATCTTATGTAATGACACCAACCCATTGTACCTTCTTGCAAATAAATTATTATTATTTTTATTATTACCCAGGACAAAAACATCGCGGAACACCAGGCAAAGCATCTTAACCACTACAACACGGAAGCGGTTCATAACTGAACTTTTTAGTTATATTTTATATATGGCAATGGAAATTTTGTTTGTTGTCAAAGTGAACACCGAGGAACTTCCCATCAACTCCGCTCATAATTTGGTATTGTTAAGTCTTAGACAATGAATCACAATAGATATGGGGCCGGATTCAGGAAGGTACTTACGAAGGTTTTTTCCTCTTAGCTAAGAACGTTTTCCTTCTTAGCGCCTTCGTGGCGGCTACGTCCGTATTCAATTAACTACCCTAAGTGGAAAAACCTTCGTAAGTTCATTCCGGGATTTAAGTGTGGTTTCGACCACTCGTAGCTTTACGTAAATTGAATATAAGTCATTTTTTCTCTACTACATAACACTGGGATCGATTTATGATATTGGAACATGACCAAAATATTATAGCTGGTGAATCTAGTGAAGAGGAGTCCTTCGTGTTAGTTATATATTCATTCTCTGCTTGAAACTTGAAGTAAATATGTGTTTGATGATAGTAGAATTAGTTTTGTAATAGCAACATATTATACCCGTAGTTATTAAGTAAATAAACACTGGTGAACATGAAGTATGAGAGAAGGTGATGAGCCCTGCCTGATGGGATCATTTACTATCACCAAATGCCCCTGTTCAAATAGTAGTAAGGATGTACCTTAGCTATACATACCCATTTCTAATTTATTTAGTTTGGTTTTATTTTTAAATTAAATCTGGGTGAGACATAAAATAAAAATATGCTGCACAAATGATGTTAGGTAAGAAGGGTAAAAATGTCAAAAACTTTATTCATTGAATACTTAAAAGCTATAATTATGACTATATAGACTTAAAAAAGAGAGAGGGAAGTAGGGGTCCAAGACCTCTTCATGTTATACAATTTGGGTGTGGAACAAGTAATTATCAAAAGAAGGCACCATGCCGGGAAGGATATGTAGCAGTGAGGTGAGGCAGCTACTTATTTGAGAAATGCTTATTTTATTTACCTTATAAGGTGAGGCAACTTATTTTATTTGAGGAATACTCAGCTGATTCCTCTACATTTAGCATGAAACAAATTTGTGTCCAAGACCTCTTCCTGTTACACAATTTGGCTGTGTGTAACCAAACTAGAAGTGCTCTACAAATCAAGGGACCCAGAATGTGGAATGACCTCCCGAATCATGTCAAAGGCTGTACCTCTCTCAACCAGTTTAAGAGTTAAACCAAGTACTGCCTAATTAACTCCATGTAATGTACCATGTACATTACATGTAGTTAATGTACTCCATGTACTCCTAATTAACCTAATTACTTACCTCCTAAATGTCAACCCATGTCTTGCTATTTTTTAAACAACGCTGTTCACCAACATGTGCAATTGCTGATTTATGCTATGTTAACCCACTTTTTGTATTTTTTATTCCTTCTTTCAACACAATTTATACCTAATCCCGATTACTATTTAGTTTTAGTCTGTGTTTTTTTTCCCCCACACCTTGCCCGAAATGCTATGAGTATTAGTGGCTTTAGATATTGCATGTACTAGCTCTGCCTATAAATCCAACATTATGTTTGTAAATCAACTGTATGTACTTTTCCTGAATAAAACCAACGTTGAATGTAATGAAACGCCATTTTCTGGGTGAGTCCCGGAGGCTCCCCGGAGCTATCCCAGGCTGATATGCTAATGTCAGTCTTTGGCATCAGTCATGTGTATGGAGTTCTTAGGCCTACTGGGGACCACGGCCAGAACCGGGCCCCCTCAGAGAGGCAAGGGGAGCAATGGCCTATAGAAGCCCCCGTGTGGTTGGAAGCATTCTATATCTGCCATCGACCGGAACAGGCACCCAGAAAAGTAAGCGCCTCAAAACAAACCCCTATTCTGGTTAAAATTGCTACCAAAAACCGAACTAGTGGATAAAACTCCCCAACCGAAAACAAGCAAACTAGTGTGACGTCACACACCGCCGCGCCGCTGTCTGCGCAGCTCCCCCGTCCCCGGGAGGGGGAAGAGGGACCCCCAGACCCCCCGCGCCGGCTACCCACACCTCAGTTCTTGAGGCCGGATGTCAAAAACGCGAAAAACCGGCGACCGGAGGGAGGGAGGGATGCCGAGGAGCCTCCGGGACTCACCCAGAAAATGGCGTTTCATTACATTCAACGTTGGTTTCTGGGGGGAGCCCCATCGGCTCCCCGGAGCTAACTACCCACAGACAGAAAAAAGAGGGACTTACCCGAGAGGCGGTCGTCGCTCACACCTCAACTCGAAGCCGAGACAACTGGCTGCAACCGCCGACCCAAAGCAACACAGGCCCGACGAGGCCCAGGGACATTCACAAGGTAACGAGCAGCCAGGACGCTGTTCGACCGCCAAAAACCCCTCGCCCGAATATCAGACCAAGACATATTCCCAAAGACGGCAGCAAGAGCCGCGAACTTACGAACGTCATGGGCACGGGGATAGACTGCAGGCTGGCTGGACTTAATAACCCTGCGGACGACCTGAGAGACCGACCTGAGAGACCGACCTGAGAGACCCGAACCCGCGAACAGGGAAGAAGGGAAACCGGATCAACCCACAGCGCTTCCCCGGACACAGAAGCTGTGGCGCGCAAATAATGGCGAAGCGCCGCAACCGGACACAAAACATGATGCACCCCCGGCCTGACCAACCAAGCATCAACCACCCATGGACCCCTCCAGAACGCAGCAGTCTCATTCTTCGCCAGAAAAGAAGGAGACGGCTGCAAACGAACAAAACAATCACCACGACCAAAAGAGCAGAAACCCCTGCGCCGGAGGAGAGCATGAAGCTCCCCTACCCGATCCCCAGAGGCCAAAGCCAACAAGAAAAATGCCTTGGAAAAACAATCCTGGACCGAAGGGGCCACAACGAAACGAGGAGATGAAAGGAAAGCGAGCACTCTGTCCAAAGACCAGGACGGCTCAGGCGACGCATGAGCAGGCCGGAGGTGAAACAATGCACGAGACAGCTTGTGAAACGGCGCAGACGTAACATCGATACCGAAAGCAAGCTGAAGTGGCTCCGCCAGCGCCACACGATACGAAGCGACAGTGTTAGGCATAAGATGACGGTCCTGAAACAACCACGAGAGGAAGGACAAGACCACCCGAACAGACAAGGAACTAACACGACGAAGACGCAAAAAGAAACGGAAGGACCGCCAGGAAACTTCATACTGCCGCCGAGAAGATGCCCTCAGGTGGGACACCAACAATGACGCCACCTGATCACCATAGAGATGATGATAGACTCGAGTAAAAAAAAACATACGCGAAGACTCGAGAAGATCGAACCAGCCACGTGACGTACCGGCCCGATCTGCTGAAAGAGGCGGAGCCGCGGGAAAACCTTCGGGATCGGACACCGAGCAACCAGCGCCTGAAACCAAGGCTGGGCCGGCCACCAAGGGGCCAGAAGGACAACACTCCCCTGGTAAGTCTATAAGCGAGTCAGGACCTGGAGCAACAGCCGAACCGGGGGAAAGAGGTACCAGAGAGGACCAGAGAGAGGACCAGAACGAACAGAAGGGGAAGGACGAGGAGGTGCGGACTGAACCAGGATCGAAGCGACCCCCACCCCCAAGTCCGGGTCTCGAAAAGCAAAGCGGGGCAGCCCCGGGGCATCCGGGGAAGCAACCAACCGAGCTCGTTGCAACAGACAAAACCTAGACTGCAACGCACGCGCCGCCTGTACCCGAATAGAATCATCAGAGGATTGGGTAAATTGAGTCACAAGCAAGCAGCAACACTCACAGGACTCAGGGTCGAAGGTATCACCGACCCAACAGGCAGTGTGGCAGAGGCAAAAACAATGAGGGTCACCCTGAGACAAGGGGACCGAGCAACCCTCAAACTCGCACACAGCGAGTGGGGACTCCGGGGTCACATCCATCGGACCCACGCGCCCCCTAGGGGATTCCCAGGGTCCTGAGCGTTTACTTTAAGAGGACTCGCGCTCAGGTAGTCCCAGGCAGGGTGCTGCAAACCGGCACCCAAAACTACCAAGCAAACTTCTAAAGCTGAACCCCAGGGACGTGTACACTCACGGGGACCTAGCAGGGGGCGCCACCGAGGAGAACAGTGGAAGGGCAAAAACAAACTGAATAAAATGACAGAACCCCCCACCAGGCAAAAAGAAAAACAAAACCCCGCAAGAGGACAGCGAATCCCAAGGAACAGAGCCGGCCGCGATGTCGGGAAATACAAGCTGAGCATGCAGCACCCTGCGCCCCTACCAGTGCAAACTGCCTCTTACCTGCCGGTAACAAGGGAGAACAGAACACCCAAGAGCCCAACAGGCGGCCGAAAAACCGAAAGGTAAAACGGACCAGCAGAGGCAGACCCCGAGGAGCCTGTGGAAGGTGACCCCAAGCCCCAAGGGCAGTACTTACAGGGCACCTAGGGAAGGCAGCCCTAGGCGCATGCAGCCCGAGTACTGAAGATAACTCCTGGCTCTCGCACCCACAAAACCAACACCACACGCAAAGCACAGTGCAGTAGCGACACCGGAGCCAGAGTACACGACCATCGCCCCTAGCATCAGCCTCAAGAACTGAGGTGTGGGTAGCCGGCGCGGGGGGTCTGGGGCTCCCCCTTCCCCCTCCCGGGGAGGGGGGAGCTGCGCAGACATCGGCGCGGCGGTGTGTGACGTCACACTAGTTTGCTTGTTTTCGGTTGGGGAGTTCTATCCACTAGTTCGGTTTTTGGTAGCAATTTTAACCAGAATAGGGGTTTGTTATGAGGCGCTTACCTTTCTGGGTGCCTGTTCCGGTCGATGGCAGACATAGATCGAATGCTTCCAACCACACGGGGGCTTCTATATAGGCCATTGTTCCCCTTGCCTCTCTGAGGGGGCTCGGTTCTGGCCGTGGTCCCCGGTAGGCCTAAGAACTCCATACACATGACTGATGCCAAAGTCTGACATTAGCATATCAGCCTGGGATAGCTCCGGGGAGCCGACGGGGCTCCCCCCAGAAAATGTATTTATTATTTATTTTTTAATCAGTAAGTATTAAAAGAAGGCACCAAGCTGGGAAGGCTATGTAGCACCATTGTGTGTAACAATAAACCAAATTTTTTTTAACAAATAATGCACCTGTATGGTAAAATAAATCCTGTCAGCTGTAAAAATATTGATGCAGTTATTTAAATGAAAAATATAATGAAAGAAATATTACTGGTTTATTTTTATCCTATCTTTTTGTACTGTACAGTATATCCAAGGAAGTGAAAAATTGAGACAATGCACAATTTAATGAATGATTAGCATGGATTAGCAGTTCAAAAGAAATATGACTATTACATATCAACATGAAATCTTAATGATCCATGGTCAACATGATTTAATAAGGATATTACAGTACTGTATTTGTAATAATACAAACTATAATTTAAAATCTTTATTACTGATTTTATTTATTAATAAGATTAGGTATACACAGCAATGTGCTGCTACCCTATTCTATATGGAATATTACACAGTGTAGATAAAAAACTAGCTATAAGTTTATCTAATACTCCCATCTCACAGGATGGTTAGACATACTGTACATGGAATCAATTTAGAAAATACCAGCCTCAATACAAAAAACAAATCAACTCTGACTAAACAACTCTAAGCAATTTTCACAAAAGGTAAGCACTGAATCATGGAAACATTATATTATAATTACTCTTACCAGTTTCTACAAAACTCCTCTCAAACAAGGTATTTTTAAACATGTTTAGGTATACACAGCAATGTGCTGCTTCCCTATTCTGTATAAAGGACCACACAGTGTACGTAGATCAAAAACCAGCTACAAGCTCATCCAACATCCTCACCTCACAGGATGGCCAGTCATACATGGAATTAGGAGAGAACAAAATACTTAATGCTGATCTATTAGCCTCCACTGGCAAAATCTGGGTGCAGCACAAGAATATCTTCCAATATTCCTGAGTGTATATGAAGTAATTACAGAGCTCAAAATACCTCATACCATTTGGTATGAAGTCACTGATAACAGGACAATCACAGATATAGTGTTGGAGAGTATGTTCTCTCAAGTAGGACTGAAAACAGATGTTTTTTTTCCACCAAGAGGGCTATAAACCCATGGAACCGCCTACCCGATGAAGCCGTAAATGCCAAATTCCAGCTAAAAAATATCATTAAGACAATTGGCGGGCCCTTTAACAAGCCGCCGGCTTTCTGTCCTCTTCAAGGTCACTAGTTAGTTAGTGGCCCTTGGGTAAATTCAGTAAATATATACAATAATTGTCAGCGCATCTTCCGAGCAACAAGGACAGCTACACAGTATCTCTTAGAATTACGTAGGTAAACAACAGATGTAACATATTTGTTTACTACAGTGCCGGTGCTGGCTGTAGAAGTTGAAAAAATATTGTTTTACTTCGAAATATACTAATTTTATAAGAAAATTCGACGAAAATAGGAGGCAGTAGAGCTCCGATAAGCCAGCGCTAAATCTTCAATATGAAGAATGTTGCTGCTCTCTGATTGGCCAAACGAAACACAGTAGTGACCTCTATCGGCATGCAGGTGAACCAACAATTTTCTTCCTAAGTGGACCTTATTGAATCGCACCTAAGCATCTTCTTAGGGCGCACTTAGGAACCTTCGTAGCAAACCCACTTACGAAGAAATACACAGAGCTTCCTGAATCTAGGTCCTGGTCCAGATATGATGACCAAACCACACACCAGAAGATGAGGAGACGACGACATTTCGGTCCGTCCTGGACCATTATCAAATCGATTATGATAATGGTCCAGGACGAACCGGGACGTTGTCGTCTCATCTTCAGGTGTGTGGTTTGGTCATCATAGTCTTAAGATTAATTTGATTGTTGAACTTCTTTCCAAATAAAAATGCAAAATGCCTTGTCGATGTTAAGGGTAAGTTTGTTAACAGTCAATTTAATGGACTTCATTTAGTTCAGAATTCACTGTGTCATTTAGAATAAGTGGGTTAGCATGTGAGAAAACATGATGTTTCTTCTTCATGTGATATAGAGAAAATATGAAGGTACTTGGAAGATATATATGAGAAAAACAACTGGACTAAGTATGCTACCCTTGCCGAATGCCAATGTTAATTGAAAAAGAGGGAGAAGTAACAGCGCTCACTGACATATACTGCTGACAGAGATAAGATTGCAAGTACTGAAGGGAGTGACCTCTAACTCCATAGTGTTGGAGTTTGAGAAGAAGGTTATTGTGGTTAACAGTGTCAAAACCCTTGCATAAGTCAACAAACAAACCTATGGGGAGCTCATTTTTGTTAAGTACTGCATGTAATAATTTAAGCAATATTTATAAGAGCAGTGTTGGTGCTTTTATGGGTCTGAAGCCACACTGTATTATCACACGAGGATAATCTCAATAAATTCCTCTCCCAATGTGATCTATCTGAACAAACTGACCCTATTAGTACCTCAACTTAATTATCCCATTGTTACCAATAATGTAAGTTATTAATAGGAGTTAGCTAAGTTCTATAACATATTGTTACTGTAAGTGGACAGTGACCTTGTATGTTAAGATAATTGTCAAGTTAATAATATTAATAATAATTTATTCACAAGCAAGTACAATGGGGTTGGTGAGATTACATAAGACTGGTATTTTTACATTCTTGTAAGGTCACTAACATGCACAGTGTTTCCTGCAAGTTCTATAGCATATAGTTACTGTAAGTGAACAGTTACTTTGTATGTTGAGATAATTGTCAAGTAAGTTCTGTAACACTTCCAGTTACATGAGAGTGGACAGTGACCTTTTATGTTGAAACAATCGTCCAGTTCTTTATAATTAATAGGTAATAGGTAAGAGCCAAGTATTACACCATATTCTATCTATAAATAATATGGGCCAATGATTGATCCTAAGCAAATAACTACACATCATTCACATCCATCAACACAACACGAACCTAAACTGCCAATCAAAACAAACTATATTGTTTTGGTTTGCCTAGATGACAAATTACAAGCCGTGGTTTGGCCACAGGGTGGCAAAAACCGTAGCTCTTTGACCTTTAATATGCGGCTAGTAAAAAATTCTTGAGAATGTGAATATTCTAGAAGTTTCTACCCGAATCCAGGGCAAGAAATGCATGACTATATAAAAAGTTCCGATACTTGTGGAACAAAGTTTGCATTTGCAGTTAAAGGAGGTAAACCTTTAATTGTGTCTTGTTTGCCAAGTGCCATTCAGTCATTACAAAGCCAGGAACTTGAAACGCCAGTATGAACCCAATCACAAAAACTTTTCATATGATTATCCACCTAAATCAGACTTAAGGAAAAATAAGTTAAATGAGTGAAAATCATCAATAAATTGCCAGCAGACACTGTTGACATTATTCAGTAAGGAAGCTGTGGCTCTCAAATAGTTCTCCTGCAGCTCTCAAACATCTAAGGTTTATCATTTGCAGCTCTTACAGTAAGCAAGTTTGGCCACCCCTGCCATAAAGGCTACTCCTATACCTGGTAAAACAGGCCTATAATAATCATACATACCAATTATGCAATGATTAAATTTAGGCTTATATCTACAAATTAAAAATCATTACACTAATTTATAGTTAGAAATACTTATTATTCAAAGATATTGAGAATAATGGAAATATAGACAACTCATGTAAATACTAGCAGTAATTAAGCCTAGGCTAACTATATTCAATGACATACTCCAAAAAATATTATAAATTATAGTCATGGTAATATACTATAAATGAAAAATGCCACTTTATAAAATGGGTTAATACAAGTGGCAGAGTCAGGCTAATATTATTGTCAGATAAGATAATATAATTGCCAGTATTCTAATATAATTGTGTCAAGATAATATTATTGTCATTCAGGATAATATATTTACCAGCACGCTAATGTAACTGCCAGTGTCAGGCTAATATAATTGCCAGTCAATTTAATTTCCCTCTGCTAAGTTTGACCTCATACAATCAGCTGCTAAGCAAATAACCAACCTCTATATAAATGAGTGTCTTACAAAGCAGCGTGGATCCCTCCTCTACAGGCTGCGCCAAATTCGCAAACAAAAACCTGGTCTTATCAAGCAGTGCTACACTAGGAATGGTACGATTTTTGCGAAGAAGGAAATTACAGGAAAAAGATATGAAATAAAATGTGACCAACAACTCCTGGCCTTCTTAAGTGATTGTGGTATATCTGAAAACCTGAACCCGACCAATGCCAGTACTTAAAATAACTCTTTCAGTGCTAGAGCCTAACCTAACTTAATCTAACTTTGTCTAAGGTGCTGTCTCTGCCTTACCTTTTACCTAATGTTCTCTCATTCATATAATTTCCTAAATAATCCATCAAGTCTCCATGCACTTATGCAAGCATCTACCTCAGTTTCATTGTAAAATTTTACTCTTAAATCTAATCTTACCCTATTCCATTTATATTTTAAATTTATTTGTATTGATCTATATCATTTATTGAAATCAATTATTGATCTCATTTTTGTTCTTTTAATTAAATTCATACTAATTATAAGTTAAAACTAAGCTTAATAAAATTTATTATCTGTAAGATTATTTTACTTTACAATTATCATTTGTCAAATTTTTTTATATATTCATCTTGTCAGTCTCTACTGATTTTTTGTTCTCTCCACCAAACTTGTGTATCCTCCATGGCTATCTAGTGACCTTAATTCTACCTCTAATTGTTTCAATTCTTTTGTTTACTTGCATTTATTGCTGTGTTTTGCCATAATTATTCTCTAATTTAGCAGACTCAATACTTTGTAAGCTCTTATTGTATTGTTATATTATTTTATTGTTTGTGTTTTGCTGTAATTACTTTCTATTTTACAGCAGATTTGTTTTCATCTGTTCCTGTAACTGCTTATCTTATTGTATCGTGACATTCTTATCTATATTCATATATATTATCTATCTATTGTTTCTTACAGTGAACCTGAGAGTACTTGTAAGCAATCTACCTCATTTTTTCATTTTGCTCAATTTGTTTTTGTATTGCTTAGTCTTGTTTATATTTTTGTTTTGTATATCTATATCTTGTGTTTTGTATAGCCCATGTTTATATGTTTTTTCTTTAATCACATTTATTACCTAGGTTTCCTAGCCTAGCCATACTCCCTTACTCCATTGTACCCCTGTAAGCCCCTTTTGTGTTTGTTTTGCACAGTATTGTGTACATTTTTTTCCCCTATTTTATAGCTTATTTCTACCTTGTAATTTGCCTTTCTTTCCTTGTTTTCCTGCAATCAGCTTTTTTTATGCAGTCAAGTATAGACCCAGAACTTAACCTCTTATCCACTATCTATGACAATAATCACTTTAATGATCTAAATTGCAGATATTTTGCAGCACATGATGTAAACAATGTAGTAACTCATAATCACAATATCTCTGTAATCAATTTGAACGTTAGATCCGTAGGTAAACACTTCGATGATGTTAGTGCCTTGATTGAAGCTATTGACAACAAATTCTCTTTTATTATACTTACTGAAACATGGTTGAAAGAGGATACTACTCAACTCTTTAACATGCCTAACTACTCAGCAATTCACAACTGTCGTCAACTTCAGAGAGGTGGTGGCACTGCTCTTTACTACCACCAAGAACTAACATGCTTAAAAGAAATTAGAACTAGAGACTGCTATGGGGAGTATATCTTCGCCAGCTTCAGAGTCAAGGGTGCCGAGTCTGTCCTGTCTGTGGGTGCAGTTTATAGAATTCCTAACACTGATGTGTCCGAATTCAACTCAAACCTTAGAAATCTAATACTTGATAACAGACTGAACAAAAACCACCTAATTATCGCAGGAGACTTTTAATATTGACCTCTGCGAGCCAGAACACCCTACTGCTGTTAGCTTCCTCAACTGTATGAATTCCTGCTTCCTCATACCCTTAATCACTAGACCTACTAGAATCACTGATAGCACTGCCACGACTCTAGATCACATCTGGACAAACATAACCTCTCCGCTTACTTCAGGTATAATCACCGATAGCACTACAGACCATTACCCCACATTTCTCTTAACTAACATTAGCAAACCACCTCTTGAGTCAAGAGAGATACGTTTTAGACTACACAATGAAACTGCTATAGACAATTTTATAACTGCTGCTGATAATGTCAACTGGGAGTCCGAGTTAGGTAACATAGAGGACATCAACCTAGCACTTCAATCTTTTCTTCAAAAAACTCTTAGCCTTTATAATACCCACTGTCCTATGCTTACAAATCTATTAATAAAAAACATGACCTTGAGAAGAAGTATAGGTTAGGAATTGTCTCCAAAGAATTCTCAAAGAATTACTCATTATTGCTATCTAAGATAATTAGACGAGCCAAAACTAAATACTACGAAGATAAATTTACCCAAATAAAGAGCAACATTAAACAAACTTGGAGAACAATTTCACAAATATTGGGATCAAAGAAGTCTATAAATAACAACCCGACTCTCCTGTCTAATAACGATGGTCAGCTTTCAGCCTCTGATTCTGCTATTGAGTTCAATAGGTTCTTCTCTTCCATTGGTTCATCCCTTGCTAATGATATTCCATCTACCAGTACTGACATTAAGGACTATCTTACAAGTAACTATCCACAGTCTCTGTACCTAAAGCCTATTAATTCCACTGACGTCAGTGAGATAATCCTTTCCCTTAAAACCAAGTCTGGTGCCCTTGAGGAGATACCAACTTTAATCTACAAAAAAGCCTCCAGATCTTTAGCCCCTGCTATTGCTTTGCTCTTCAACAAGTCACTTGAACTCCAAACCTTTCCAGATATTCTAAAAAAAGCGAGACTAAGGCCTGTCCACAAATGTGGTGATCTCACAGATGTTAACAACTACAGACCTATATCAATCCTGCCAAACTTGTCAAAAATTTTTGAAAAACTAATCTATAAGCAGCTTTACTCATATCTAGCCAAACTCAATATACTTAGCCCTTGCCAATATGGCTTCAGGCCCAAAAAAAGCACTAACGATGCACTTATTAGTATGCTTAACTCGATTCATACAGCTCTTGATAAAAATGAGTTCCCTGTTGGGAACCTGCGTAAAGCTTTCGATACTGTCAACCACCAAAACCTTCTTCTTAAATTACATCATTATGGTGTCAGAGGACACTCCCTACAATACCTCAAATCCTACCTTACTGACAGGCTCCAATGTGTTTCTGTGAATAATACAATTTCTCCCACCCTACCCATTAACATTGGAGTTCCCCAGGGCAGCATACTTGGCCCTCTCCTCTTTCTCATCTACATTAATGACCTTCCAAATGCCTCCCAACACCTCAAACCAATTCTATTTGCTGACAACACAACATTCATTTACTCCAGTCCTGATCCCCTTGCTCTAAATGCCACAGTAAATACTGAGCTTAATAAAGTCCATCTGTGGCTAACTGTCAACAAACTCACCCTTAACATTGACAAAACTTTCTATATTCTGTTTGGCAATAAATCCTCTAATCAAATAAATCTCAAAATAAACAATACTCAAATTTGTAACAAATTAGATGGCAAATTCCTTGGCATTCTCATTGACCACAAGCTGAATTTCCAGGGACACATTCTAAACATATCAAAAAAAGTTTCAAAAACTGTGGGCATTCTTTCTAAGATCAGATATTATGTACCACGCCCTGCCCTGGTGACTCTCTATTACTCCCTTATCTATCCATATCTCAACTATGGTATTTGTGCTTGGGGCTCTACTACCCAAAATCACTTACGTCCTCTAATTACTCAACACAAAGCTGCTATTAGGACAATATCCAATTCTGGCCCCAGACATCACTCGGTACCCCTACTCAAATCTCTGAATATGTTAGACATTAAGTCACTGCACATTCTCTCATGTGTATTATACACATATAAAACGCTAAACTATAATGCCAATCCTGATCTCAAAAGCTTCATAGAAGGTTGTAACAGAACCCATGAGCACCACACCAGAAATAAATACAGTTTTGATATTCCTAGAGTACGACTTAATCAAACCAGAAATGCTCTACAAATCAAGGGGCCCAGAATGTGGAATGACCTTCCCAACCATGTTAAAGACTGAACCACTCTCAACCAATTTAAGTTAAAAACGAAGCTATACCTAATAAATTCCCTGTAACCCACCTTACCCCTCTGTTGTCAACCCATGTATGTTTTTTGTTTTTTTTTGTTTTTCAAATCAACGCTGTTTGAATGTAATTTTCTGTAATAATTTGTAATTGTATTTGTGCTGCTTTTTCAACAATGTTCCCCCCTCTTTTACCTTTATTTTTAATTGTACTCAACACATCTTATTCTTTTTACCCATTAGTTTTAAGCTTTAGTCATTAATGTTTTTCCTGCCCGAAACGCTTTGCGTAATAGTGGCTTTAGGCATTGTATGTACTAGCTCTATCTATAAAGCCAACAAACTTTGTAAAATCTCTTTATGTATGTAACTTACCTAAATAAAAAATTATTATTATTATTATTAATGCAATTGTCAGTCAAGATATATGTAATATAATTGCAAATCAGTATAATATTATTGAAAGTTAAGTTAATATAATTGTCAGTCAGGCTATTATAATTGTCATATTCAGGCTAATAAAATTGCCAGTCATACTCACATAATTTACAGTCAGGATAGTATAATTGATAGACAAGCTAATGTAATTATCAGTCTGGATACATATAATATACCTAGTAATTGCAAGTCTGATTAATACAATTGCCAGGCAAGATAATATAATTGCCAGGCAAGATAATATAATTGCCAGAGTCAGGATAATATAATTGCCAGTCAGGATAATATAACTGCTAAACATAAATATCTCAGTCTGGCAAATATTGTTTAACAGCTGAGTAATATATATTACTGTACATCGTTGGGCTAGAGTAATATATATTTCCAACTCAGAAAATTATAAATGCCAGTCAGGCTAATATGATTACTGAACTAAGGTTAGTCTTTTATCAGAATCTATCTTAATGCACACAATAATGCAAGTTAGATCACTATAACTACAGTAGATAAGCCAGACTACTAAAAAATCTGATGCAAATATAAATGAAGAGGTTTAGCTGAAATAAATTCCAGTCTAATATATATTTGTTAGTAATTTATATATTTCAATCATTAAGCAAAATAACAAAAAATATTTTAATATTTCATAAAAATAGTACAATAGTATATATATATGTATATATAAAATCACAGTTAAAAGTTAACAATCAACTAGAGTGCTTTTGGCTTGCTTTCAAACTTTCAAATGTGGTGGCAGTGATGGCACTGCCAATGCCAGCACTGTAGCTGTGGAACATTGCCACGTTTCTTCAGTGGCAGAGAAGAAAGTGGAACGAAAGCTATGAGGTACACAGATATCAAAGAAGACAATTGGTACCAGTTGTACATACACAATCATGACAACAGGAAGGAAAACAGGGCAGTGGTTGGAGAGTGAGAAACAAGTTAACGTGAAGTAGCAACACCATGTTTTTTAATACAGTATATGGAATTGGGTAAGCTAAAACAGTATAAAAATATATAATAAAATAATGGTTGAAGCTATGGAGAGTGCAAGATATTTTCCTGATAAAGTTTACAATTTCCAACAATTTTAAAATTGGAAAAATGGTATTATAAGTTAATGAACTAATATGTGCTTTATTACACATTATACTTATAACATTTTCTGATTTATCTCTCACACTCAAAATGTTTTATCTATCACCCACATGCACCGTCTTGTGAGTTTTCATACTACAAAGATGATCGAATCTCTTCCAAAATTCTGGACACTCATGAAGGTTTATCATTCAAATGTACTAAAATGTGTGCTTTTATTTCTCTACGTGACTTAAATAATCTGCCACATTTATCACACTCGAAAGGCCTTTCTTCTGTATGTACTAACATGTGACGTATTATAGAGCCACGATCTCTAAACGTTTTGCCACACTCATCACACTCAAAAGGTCTTTCATCAATGTGCATCATCAAGTGAGTCTTCATACTTCCAAGGTGTCTGAACCTCTTCCCACACTCTGGACACTTATGAGGTTTTTCACCCGAATGCACTAACATGTGAGTCTTCATACTTTCAAGGTGTCTGAACCTCTTCCCACACTCTGGACACTTATGAGGTTTTTCACCCGAATGCACTAACATGTGAGTCTTCATACTTCCAAGGTGTCTGAACCTCTTCCCACACTCTGGACACTTGTGAGGCTTTTCACCCGAATGCACTAACATGTGAGTCTTCATATCTCCAAGACGTCTGAACCTCTTCCCACACTCTGGACACTTATGAGGTTTTTCACCCGAATGCACTAACATGTGAGTCTTCATACTTCCAAGCTGATTGAACCTCTTCCCACACTCTGGACACTTATGAGGTTTTTCACCCGAATGCACTAATATGTGAGTCTTCATATGTGAAAGATAAGTGAATACCTTCCCACACTCTGGACACTTGTGAGGCTCTTCACCCGAATACACTAACATGTGAGTCTTCATATCTCCAAGACGTCTGAACCTCTTCCCACACTCTGGACACTTATGAGGTTTTTCACCCGAATGCACTAGCATGTGACGCTTCATACTTCCAAGCTGATTGAACCTCTTCCCACACTCTGGACACTTATGAGGTTTTTCACCCGAATGCACTAACATGTGCGTCTTCCTATGTCCAAGACGACTGAACCTCTTCCCACACTCTGGACACTTATGAGGTTTTCCACCCGAATGCACTAACATGTGAGTCTTCATATTTCCAAGACGAGTAAATACCTTCCCACACTCTGGACACTGGTGAGTCTTCATCTTCTTTATGATAGGTGCAATTTGTGGGAAGGTTTTTTCCATGGATGACTGCATGAGTGGTGATGCTGGGTGACGCCTCACGGTGGGACGTCAATGTTTAGGCTTAAGCAAGGCTTGAGTGTTGTTTCTTAGGCTGTTGTAGAGTTAGACTTGATGTGAGCACTTGAAGGTCAGTGGTGGGCTTCTTCTTTATGATAGGTACAGTTTGTGGGAAGGTTGTTGTGTTGATTTAGGGACGACGACGATCGTACGTGGGAAGGTTTTATGCTCATGTCTGGACACTCACCGTCCCGTGTTGTGATAATGGCGGCGACGCTCACCTAGGCGTTCCAGTGTTCTTTCTGGTGCCACACTTTATTTCTCCTACTTTTTACTATTGTTTGTAACTGGTTCTCTACATTTAACTCTTATGATTTCCTCATTTGTTTTAATTAAAGAATATGCTTGCAATTCCCTTTTTAAAATACAATGGTACACATTTATATACTTTCTGAAGGAAACATTGCTCCCATGGTGAATACACTACTTTGCATTCTTTTTTTTTTTCAATCAAATATATAATCAATAAGTAAATATGAAAGGTAATGAACAAGTTGTAATAAACAGAATACAAGCAGATCCACAAAAATAGGCAAGACAATAAGCAAATACATTCATAAACAAATTTGTAATAGGGAAGGAGCACCACCGTTAGCTTGAAGGATTCAAGACGCTTTGTACACTGACTACATCGCACACAAGTTCAAGTTCAAGTTCAAGTATGTTTATTGAGATAAGCAATAAATACAATTAATGCTATTTACAATTAAAATCTTCTATTTAGCAGGCATATAGTTATTAAATGAGGTTTAGTGATGTGATGGACATAATCCGGAGTTGGTAAGGACGCCGCCCGCCAGCGTAAACACAACACAACGCAAACAACACGATTCTTCGCGGCGGGGATCGTATTCCAGGACCTAGATTCAGGAAGCTCTGTGTATTTCTTCGTAAGTGGGTTTGCTACGAAGGTTCCTAAGTGCGCCCTAAGAAGATGCTTAGGTGCGATTCAATAAGGTATACTTACAAAGAAAATTGTTGGTTCACCTGCGTGCCGATAGAGGTAACTACTGTGTTTCGTTTGGCCAATCAGAGAACAGCAACATTCTTAATATTGAAGATTTAGCGCTGGCTTATAGGAGCTCTACTGCCTCCTATTTACGTCGAATTTTCTTATAAAATTAGTATATTTCGAAGTAAAACAATGTTTTTTCAACTTCTACAGCCAGCACCGACATTGTAGTAAACAAATATGTTACATTTGTTGTTTACCTACGTAATTCTAAGAGATACTGTGTAGCTGTCCTTGTTGATCATGCAAGAGGAGCCACACATCTATGGATCATCCAATAAAATCAGCAGACTTCTAGATGTTACTACTGCTCGGCTTAGACTCGGTTACAAGTATCTCTGGGAATTCTCATTATCTGCTGATGTAGACCTGACCAAATGTAAACTGTGTCAACAAAATTATTCGCACACCCTTCGTCACTATGTGATGGAGTGCGAAAAGATACGTGAATTTAGAGACAATTCTATAACCAATGTTCCAGCGATGTGTCAATATTTCATTCAAAATGATCTGCTACCAGAAATTTTAGCCAAATATCCCCAGTTTGCTAACTGTAGGTAGTAACTAAGTGATTGTAACCTATCCACCGCTGCCCACTGGATGGGGGGCGGTGTGCAGGACAAACATATAAATTTTGACACTAGCTCTCCACATATGTCAGTTGCTTAATTTAGAACCTGTACTTGAGGTCGATCTCGAACCCATTGTTGATGTGATGACTTATATTGAATTTTGTAACTAGCTCATCAAGATTGTAACTTGCTTAGCTAAATGAATTGTGGGGTTCAGTCCCTGAGCCCATTATGTGCCTCTGTAACCCTTTCCACTACCGCCCACAAGATGGGTATGGGGTGCATAATAAATGAACTAAACTAAAAAAACTGTCCTTGTTGCTCGGAAGATGCGCTGACAATTATTGTATATATTTACTGAATTTACCCAATGGCCACTAACTATCTAGTGACCTCGAAGAGGACAGAAAGCCGGCGGCTTGTTAAAGGGCCCGCCAATTGAATTAAGGTTATTTTTAGCTGGAATTTGGCATTTACGGCATAAGCGGGTACGCGGTTCCATGGGTTTATAGCCCTCTTGGCGGAAAAAAAAACATCTGTTTTCAGTCCTACTTGAGAGAACATACTCTCCAACACTGTATCTGTGATTGTCCTGTTATCAGTGACTTCATACCAAATGGTATGAGGTACTTTGAGCTCTGTAATTACTTCATACACTCAGGAATATTGGAAGATATTCTTGTGCTGCACCCAGATTTTGCCAGTGGAGGCTAATAGATCAGCATTAAGTATTTTGTTCTCTCCTAATTCCATGTATGACTGGCCATCCTGTGAGGTGAGGATGTTGGGTGAGCTTGTAGCTGGTTTTTGATCTACACTGTGTACTTGGTCCTTTATACAGAATAGGGAAGCAGCACATTGCTGTGTATACCTAAACATGTTTAAAAATACATTGTTTGAGAGGAGTTTTGTAGAAACTGGTAAGAGTAATTATAATATAATGTTTCCATGATTCAGTGCTTACCTCTTGTGAAAATTGCTTAGAGTTGTTTAGTCAGAGTTGATTTGTTTTTTGTATTGAGGCTGGTATTTTCTAAATTGATTCCATGTACAGTATGTCTAACCATCCTGTGAGATGGGAGTATTAGATAAACTTATAGCTAGTTTTTTATCTACACTGTGTAATATTCCATATAGAATAGAGTAGCAGCACATTGCTGTGTATACCTAATCTTCTTAATAAAAAAAATCAGTAATAAAGATTTTAAATTATAGTTTGTATTATTACAAATACAGTACTGTATTATCCTTATTAAATCATGTTGACCATGGATCATTAAGATCTCATGTTGATATGTAATACAAGTCATATTTCTTTTGAACTGCTAATCCATGCTAATCATTCATTAAATTGTGCATTATGTCTTAATTTTTCACTTCCTTGGATATACTGTACAGTACAAAAAGATAGGATAAAAATAAACCAGTAATATTTCTTTCATTATATTTTTCATTTAAATAACTGCATCAATATTTTTACAGCTGACAGGATTTGTTTTCCCATACAGGTGCATTATTTGTTAAAAAAAATTTGGTTTATTGTTACACACAATGGTGCTACATAGCCTTCCCAGCTTGGTGCCTTCTTTTAATACTTACTGATTAAAAAATAAATAATAAATACATTTTATTCAGGAAAAGTACATACAGTTGATTTACAAACATAATGTTGGATTTATAGGCAGAGCTAGTACATACAATACCTAAAGCCACTAATACTCATAGCATTTCGGGCAAGTTGTGGGGGGAAAAAACACAGACTAAAACTTAATAGCAATCGAGATTTGGTATAAATTGTGTTGAAAGAAGGAATAAAAAATACAAAAAGGGGGGTTAACATAGCATAAATCAGCAATTGCACATGTTGGTGAACAGCGTTGTTTAAAAAATAGCAAGACATTGGTTGACATTTAGGAGGTAAGTTAGGTTACATGGAGTTAATTAGGCAGTACTTGGTTTAACTCTTAAACTGGTTGAGAGAGGTACAGCCTTTGACCTGATTTGGGAGGTCATTCCACATTCTGGGTCCCTTGATTTGTAGAGCACTTCTAGTTTGGTTACACACAGCCAAATTGAGTAACAGGAAGAGGTCTTGGACACAAATTTGTTCCATGCTAAATGTAGAGGAAACAGCTGAGTATTCCTCAAATAAAATAAGTTGCCTCAGCTTATAAGGTAAATAAAATAAGCATTTCTTAAATAAGTAGCTGCCTCACCTCACTGCCTTACTGCTACATAGCCTTCCCGGCATGGTGCCTTCTTTTGATAATTACTTGTTCCACACCCAAATTGTATAACAGGAAGAGGTCTTGGAACCCTACTTCCCTCTCTCTTTTTTAGTAGTCTATATAGTCATAATTATAGCTTTAAGTATTCAATGAATAAAGTTTTTGACATTTTTACCCTTTTCCTTACCTAACATCATTTGTGCAGCATATTTTTATTTTATGTCTCACCCAGATTTAATTTCAAAATAAAACCAAACTAAATAAATTAGAAATGGGTATGTATAGCTAAGGTACACCCTTACTACTAGGTGAACAGGGGCATTTGGTGATAGTACATGATCCCATCAGGCAGGGCTCATCACCTTCTCTCATATTTCATGTTCACCAGTGTTTATTTACTTAATAACTACTGGTATAATATCTTGCTATTATAAAACTAATTCTACTATCATCAAACACATATTTACTTCAAGTTTCAAGCAGAGAATGCATATATAACTAACACGAAGGATTACTCTTCACTAGATTCACCAGCTATAATATTTTGGTCATGTTCCAATATCATAAATCGATCCCAGTGTTATGTAGTAGAGAAAAAATAACTTATATCCAGTTTACGTAAAGCTACGAGTGGTCGAAACCACACTTAAATCCCGGAATGAACTTACGAAGATTTTTCCACTTAGGGTAGTTAATTCAATACGGACGTAGCCGCCACGAAGGCGCTAAGGCGGAAAACGCTCTTAGCTAAGAGGAAAAACCTTCGTAAGTACCTTCCTGAATCCGGCCCCAGGGACCTGCCCGAAACGCTATGCGTACTAGTGGCTGTACAATTGAAATTGAAATTGAAATAAGTTTATTGAGGTAAAATATACACAAAGGGATGAGGTAGCTCAAGCTATTCTCACCCCGTTCAGTACAACGTGTTAGTACATACATAGACACACATCACAAACAATAAACCTGTTACCAAACATTCTGAGAGATAAACATGTACATTTCCTCCTTCACAAGTAGTATGGTATCAGACGTACACAAATACTTTTATGACCTAGTTATACGGATAATTCAACAAAATATTACAGTCTTGGTGCAAAATTCTTATATCTCTCAAGAATATCATCAACCTTTCCTTTGTGACACATCCAGGCTATTTGCTCAGGAACAGTCCTTATCTCAGTGTTTCTATATACATTAATCAACGGACAATCAAGAGCATAATGGGCAAGGGTGTGAGACCTTAACATACCACATAGTTTACACTTCGTGTCATTATCATGAACACCTATCCCATATTCCCAGTAATATTTATACCCAAGCCTGAGCCGCATGTACACAGAGTCACTCCAAGCATTTCTCCTTTTACCATAAGTGAAATGGGTGTTTTGACTCACATACATGTAGTGTTGCATGGTTAGACTTCTCTCATACATTATCCCTCTCCTCTCCACTCCTGCCTGTGCCTGAATATTTCTGATTTTGCTTCTTATTTGTCTCATTGTGAATTCACATTCAATGTCAATTTGTGGTTTTGATGTGGCACGTTTGGCCAAGTCATCCGCCACCTCGTTGAGCACTATTCCAACATGAGATGGAATCCACATGAATTTCACACTATGACCTTTCAGCTGTATCTCAGTTATTCTTCTCTTACAATCCTCAACTATAGACATGAAGACTGGGTTTCGACTGTTTAAGGACTCCAGTGCTCCTAGGCTATCGACAAATACAAAAACATTTTTGTCGTCATGATGTACTTCCTCCAAACACGCCAGAATGGCCTGCAGTTCAGCTTGTGTGGATGATATATAATTACTAAGCCGGAGTTCAATTATCCTGTCCACAGTCCCAAACTCCGTATATTCCCTTATTTGGACACCACACCCTGCCCTGCCATCCTCCACCACCGACCCGTCGCAATATACATGTAAACTGTTGCCTCTTGGTAACCGAGATATCATGCTTCCATACAAACACCGTAATTGTCCCGGTTCATGATGAATCTTTTTCACCTTGAGGGGTACAATTTCGACGTCTATTTTCTGTACTTTCCAGGGAGCAGACACATTACACTGTCGAGAGGGTTTACAGCAGTCAAGTACATCGTATTCCCTGAGGTCATGAGCTAATCCCCTCGTGTAGCGTGTCTCCCTCAGTTTCCTGGAAGTGTGTACGTACGTCACTCAAGCAGGTCTGAACGCTCTCAAACAACTTATCCCCTCCTTTTCTCCGCATGAAACGAATAGCTACTCTAGTGGCTGTACAAGAATGTAACAACTCTTATATATATCTAAAAAAAAAAAACACACACCACGAATGACCACAAACACGATACAACGCACAAAACACAACACTTTTGTCAGTTTTTGGACAGACTCCTTTTATATTTATTATGTGATAGTTATACTTGCATATAATGATAACTATTGTAGGTAAGCACCTAATATGTAATATTAATTAATAAAAAAGAAGGCAGAAGTTACACGCCTGTCTGTACATGTCTTTTGTGTAAAAGTATTTTGGGCGCTCATGTACTTGTGCGCTAGGTGGCGTTCACAACGGTTCTCGCCTACAAGCATTAGAATATATGAAAACAACATTTTCCCCCTTCTTTTAACTGCTTAAATTAATTACCGCCGTTATTAGAATAATGTGTGGTATACTGTAAAGGATGGGGTGGAACAGGGTTGAATGAGTGAGGTCTTATAGCGGTATAAAAGCGGGTTCACATCCGGCCTTCAACTCAGTCACAGCCCCCCACTGCTACTGGCCTCTTGCCGTTACAACCTAAAGGCTCACTATATTATAGCCTGTGGACTGTGAAGTACGACCAGGCTCGCCTTATAATTTGTTTTAATTTAAACTTATATTTCCTGTTGCAGAAGGTGAATGCTGTCATACAACACGAGACTGCACAATGCCACGCAAGTCGAAGGCTCTAAAACTAAAACAAGCACGAGTGGCACGTTGGCTACCTGCCCTGGTGACACTATTACTCTCTCATCTTATCTCAACTATGGTATTTGTGCTTGGGGTTCTACTACCCAAAATCATTACGTCCTCTAATTACTCAACACAAAGCTGCTGTTAGGACAATATCCAACTCTGGCCCCAGACATCACTCGATACCCCTACTCAAATCTCTGAATATGTTGGATATTAAGTCACTGCACATCCTCTCATGTGTATTTATAAACTCATCAATATTTGTGTCACACCTATTACTTTACCTGAATAAACAGTTTTCCTAAGGATGATAACACCATTGTAAAATGCCCAAGCTCCTCTCGTTGATTCCATTTGGATGACGCCAACAGCACAAACTCGTTGAGCTCATGAAGTATGTATGACAGCCGACATCATGACTCCATTTGAATTGAATCTGGAATTTGAATGATCTTAACCCACCCCAAGAGAGCACAGAAAATCGATTGGATCGGCAGAAACAACAAATTATTATCTAATCTACTTTCATCCGTCTTAAAATAGCTTTTCTGGAGGTTATGTAAAGAAGAAGAGTCCCCATAATCCATGTTACTTGAAACCTGTTGGTTTTGGTTTTCCTGAATTAACAACTAATTATACAAATTACTATATTTTAGAGATAGAGCAGCATTCAAATGCTGGGATCAAAAGGAAACTTAACGACTTCTAAATAGACTGCTCCATATTCTTTATGTAGCAGGTAACGCCATAGGAAGTTGACTGTTCAAGCGACAAAATTGTGGAGCGACTTATCCATCCGGTCGGCCGAGCGGATAGCACGCTCGACTTGTGATCCTGTGGTCCTGGGTTCGATCCCAGGCGCCGGCAAGAAACAATGGGCAGAGTTTCTTTCACCCTATGCCCCTGTTACCTAGCAGTATAATAGGTACCTGGGTGTTAGTCAGCTGTCACGGGCTGCTTCCTGGGGGTGGAGGCCTGGTCGAGGACCGGGCTGCGGGGACACTAAAAAGCCCTGAAATCATCTCAAGATAACCTCAAGATCCAAGATATATTATATGGTCGCCTGACTGCCTTAATCAGCCTCCTGTACATAGCAATTCAGTCGTCACACTTCTTTGCTCCAATTGTCGCATTAACAAGTAGAATGGGTATTTGTAATAGCAACAAAATAAATGTATTTGGAAGTTAAATTATTTAACTCTACAGGACAATAGTTTTGTTATATAGATACTACTAACCCATTATTCGTTTGTATGGTCGCTACCTAAATTACTCATGTCCTTTTCGTTCACAGAACACCGAACCCTATATGCTTTCTGATATATATTGTTTAATTAATAGAGATTCACAAATAAAACTTATATTTTGTATATGTTATCAGAAACGTATAAGTTATCAGAAAGGAAGGGATAAAATAGTTTTTGTGAATCCATCACAGACAAAATTATGAGAAGGATTCAGACAGAGGAGGACAGCCTAGGCTTCAAGAAGACCTGGACAAGCTGCAGAAATGGTCGAATAAATGGTTGATAGAGTTTAACCCAAGCAAATGTAATATAATGAAGATTAGTGTAGGGAGCAGGAGACCAGATAAAAGCACCATGACATAAATGCTGCTAGACCTATTTGCTTCCATCCTGTTTAAGTTTGGTGGCCTGTATATAACTCCTATTATAAGATTATTTGCTCTTTCGTTTAATTCTATTCAAATAGTTTCTGTATGTGGCTCAGTTTTGGTTCCTTCATTTCAAATTTTCCCTAACATATATGGCTACTCCCCCTCCTCGTCTAATATATCTATCTGTGTGAATTAGTTTAAATCCATTTATTTTGATATTCAGCGAATCCATTTATTTGATATTCAGCGAATAGTTCTCTATTTTCTACATTCATCCACGTTTCGGTAAGTGTAATAATATCTATTGTTTCTGTGCAGACAAGAGCATTTAACTCGCTTATTTTGTTTTTACTTCTACTGTTAGTATTATATACCCTCAGTGAATTGTTATTTTGAGGCCTTTCTCTTTCCCTGATCATTTTGCCAATTTGTTTCTCCCACAAACACATACTTTTATTACCTCCTTCCTTCCTATCAATTCCCATACCACTATCAACTAATAGTTTAAACCCAAACAAATGCCACTAACCACTGGTTCCAACGAGTTCGCAACAGCAACAACCCCAGCCCTCGATAGATTCACCCCATCACGAGAATACATTTCATTTCTTCCATAGACGTGTTCCTAGTTGTCTATGAAAGAGAATGCATTTGATTTGCAATATCTTTCCAACTGGCAATTTACACCAAGTGTCCTCGACATTCATTCCCAACGCTCTTTCTTGGAAGAATGCAATATATGATCGGGATTCCTCCCTTGCTCCTAACTAATTCTATGTCTTTGTTAAATTTCTGCATCAGTTCCTCACTCCTAACTCGTCCAATATCATTATCCCCTGCACTAAAATAATAGGTTTGATCCCATTTCCCGTCATAATATCTTTCATGTTGTCAACAATATCTCCCATTCCAGCTCCCGGATAGCAAACCCTTTACCTGGTCCCTCTATCTCTACCACAAAACGTCCTGTTTAAATACCTCAACTGGGAATCTCCCACAACCTAACCCCAGGAGCAGGAGACAGTAGCTCTCTTAATTGCTTTACGTCCAGTATAACGGATTCCTTGAATCCTTCCTCGGATCTTGTAAGGTTCTTTGTGTATGTAAGTGAACGAAGAACTAATTAAGCTTGTCATTTAATTAAGTCATCTAATTAAGCTTGTCATTTAAGTTTATCATGCCCGAAACGCTTTGCGTAATAGTGGCTTTAGGCATTGTATGTACTAGCTCTACCTATAAGTCAACCAATCTTTGTAAAAAAATTATTGTATGTATGTACTTTACCTAAATAAACATTTTATTTTATTTTTTTTATACAAATTTAATGTGTGGCATATAAGCACAAATGTTCCATTGTTCAGAGGTTCAATGTATGCAGCAAGTTCTGTTGTAGTGTATATCCGTCTGTCAACGGCTTCCTTAACAGCTATATACCTATTCTCAGTACAAAATTTATTCCTCGGTGTGAAGTGAAGCAGGCTCCTATGTTATATTATGATGAGCGGCAATCTCAAGCAAGGAGATAAAACATTGACATCTAACCATTTTTTTCATTTATGTCCTTGCCTCCACTGGGTTACATATCTAGACAGTGCCCACAGCACTATGACATCCACATCTCTGAGTTTGTGTCGTGAGTGCCAGGAAAGTCAATGTTAAGATTCAAACTACGAAAATAGTAAATAGTTGTGAATATAAGCAAATGTCAGTTGTGAGAAGAGAAGACGCCAACAATGAAGCTAAGAGATATATACATACTTTAAAAAACAACAACCGTATTCGGTATAAAATGTATATATATATAAGTTAATATTTAGGGGTTACAAGTATCTCTGGGAATTCTCATTATCTGCTGATGTAGACCTGACCAAATGTAAACTGTGTCAACAAAATTATTCGCACACCCTCCGTCACTATGTGATGGAGTGCGAAAAGATACGTGAATTTAGAGGCAATTCTATAACCAATGTTCCAGCAATGTGTCAATATTTCATTCAAAATGATCTGCTACCAGAAATTTTAGCCAAATATCCCCAGTTTGCTAACTGTAGGTAGTAACTATGTGATTGTAACCTATCCACCGCTGCCCACTGGATGGGGGGCGGTGTGCAGGACAAACATATAAATTTTGACACTAGCTCTCCACATATGTCAGTTGCTTAATTTAGAACCTGTACTTGAGGTCGATCTCGAACCCATTGTTGATGTGATGACTTATATTGAATTTTGTAAATATCTCATCAAGATTGTAACTTGCTTAGCTAAATGAATTGTGGGGTTCAGTCCCTGAGCCCATTATGTGCCTCTGTAACCCTTTCCACTACCGCCCACAAGATGGGTATGGGGGGCATAATAAATGAACTAAACTAAACTATTTAGGGGTGTGTGGAACGGATTAATTCTGTTTACATTATTTCTTTTGGAGAAACTCGTTTCTAATTGCTAATTTTCGAATTACAACATGTATTTATCAACTGATTAAATTCATAAGTGGAGGTTCAACTGTATCAAGTTTTCAGTGTCGGAGTAGTTGCCAAAGGGAATCTGATAAGAACACATATGCCTTAGCATATACATCTGTTCACTTATACTTCAGAACCTTGAATCCACTACATTGATATGAGTATAGGATATTCCACAAACATGAATCCACTAAATTGACATGATTACCGGATTTTCCATAAACATGCCAGATAACCCTTTACATTGTGGGGTATAAGAGGGGGGTTTACATCCTGCCTAATGTTATATATACATGTGCACATACTCATTCATACATACATATACAAATATACACATACACATACATATTCAATCACCTACACAAATACACACAAGAATGAAACTATTCAACAAATACAAGGATGAACTATTCAACACTGGAGGGACGCGAACAAGGGGACACAGGTGGAAGCTGAGTACCCAAATGAGCCACAGAGACATTAGAAAGAACTTTTTCAGTGTCAGAGTAGTTAGTAAATGGAATGCACTAGGAAGTGATGTGGTGGAGGCTGACTCCATACACAGTTTCAAATGTAGATATGACAGAGCTCAGAAGGCTCAGGAATCTGTACATCAGTTGATTGACGGTTGAGAGGCGGGACCAAAGAGCCAAAGCTCAACCCCCGCAAACACAACTAGGTGAGTACAAGTAGGTGAGTACACATCAATAATCTTTTCTATCACAAGTGATTTAACAAGAGGCTCACAACAGTCACTATACAAGGCACTTTTCATCTATGGTGAGTTACACAGTTACTAGTTTTGCTACACACCCACCCAACTGGGCGGCAGCTTTACAGTCATGTTCCACACCCACCCAACTGGGCGGCAGCTTTACAGTCATGTGTTCCACACCCACCCAACTGGGCGGCAGCTTTACAGTCATGTGTTCCACACCCACCCAACTGGGCGGCAGCTTTACAGTCATGTGTTCCACACCCACCCAACTGGGCGGCAGCTTTACAGTCATGTTCCACACCCACCCAACTGGGCGGCAGCTTTACAGTCATGTGCTCCACACCCACCCAACTGGGCGGCAGCTTTACAGTCATGTGTTCCACACCCACCCAACTGGGCGGCAGCTTTACAGTCATGTGTTCCACACCCACCCAACTGGGCGGCAGCTTTACAGTCATGTGCTCCACACCCACCCAACTGGGCGGCAGCTTTACAGTCATGTGTTCCACACCCACCCAACTGGGCGGCAGCTTTACAGCCATGTGCTCCACACCCACCCAACTGGGCGGCAGCTTTACTAATATATGAGAGATACATCATTTTGACAATTCTCACATTTGCACCATAGCTTGGATGGTAGCCTGTCACAGCCTAGAGAGCATGGAGCCTCTCTCTACATTGACAACCCAGTCTGGTTACAACATTGTGGTACAGTGGAACTTCAAAACCAAGGTATTTGTATCTGGTTACATAGTCGATCATGTAACTGCCTTTTGCGAACGGCCCCACGCCGTCTGGGTGGGCGTCGGATCTTTGTTTTCTCTACTCGGATGACTAAGCATAGTTCCTGACATGTGCGCAATAGAGTTCAGAACATTTTGGGTGTTGGTATACCCATTGGTGTGGATCAGTATATCATCCGCATAGCTAATGATGTGTTCGCTGGGCCTTCTGGTTACTAAGTTTAAAAGTGCATTGATTAACACATTGAACAGAGTAGGACTAAGGACATCTCCCTGTGGAGTGCCAAGTTCAAAATATCTCGTTACACTTCTATGCCCTTGGAACAGTACAGATGACTTCCTCTTGCCACCGTTGAAGTCATCCTCCAACATTCAATTTAGGAAGTTCGCTCAGAATGACGTGTGGGTTAGCAATGTCAAAGACTGACTTAATATCTAGGAAATTGGTACATGACCTATCAGTATGCAGGGTGAGGAATGTGGTAATACACTCATTTCATGCGTAAAGCCATATATCTGGGGAGACAACATGTTATTAATTCTGTAAAGGAGACGGTTGAGAACCATCCTCTCAAGACACTTACAGAGACAACTAGTGAGGGAGATTGGGCGAAAAGCACTCTGCTGGTTTGGTTTAGGAATAGGAATAATAAGTCTGTTGGTCCATGACTTTGGAAGCTCCCCAGTTACATAGCTCATATTATATAATTGAAGCAAGGAATTCCCTGGAACTAGCAGAAGCATACGCAGTATGCCGTAAGTAACTCCATCCTCCCTGGGTGATGTAACTTTGCCTTTATGTAGAGCAGAGTCTAGTTCGTATTCAGTAAAAAGCATGTCACAGTCACCCTCTTGATGAAGCATGAAGTTAAGGAGCCTTGCTCTATCAGTATATCTATTATTTAATTCATTCTGTGTGGGTAGAGGAAGACTATCAAAGCTGGAAACAAGCTCATTTGCTCTGTGCAGAGGATTAGGGTATGAGATCTCTGCAGCATTTTTCCCTTTGATCTTGTTGATATCCTTCCATGCCCGACTTAGTGGCGTGTGAGAATTGAGACCACGGACAAAAGTGTCACCAGTCTGTCTGCCTCAGCTCTACCATACGTTCCCTGGCCTCTGCCAGAGCCGTTTGAAAGAGCCTAAGCATTTCAGCAGTGCGGATCCTTCTATAACCTAGTCTAGTTCTTCTGGCAGTGCGTTTTAGTGCATGCAATTTAGAATCATTATAATAAGCATAAGTGCTATGACCAGTGTCATTTGGGTTACGTGGCCTGGACGATGGATCAAGTGATTCTATAAACTGCTCGATAGTATCTGTGAGCTCATTGTTAAAATCTTCAACTGATGAAGGCTCAGATGAACTGCACATGAGCAACAAGATTGTCTCGTTAATCGATGGGCACAACCAGCCTCTTCCGCTTGAACATTCCGTCGGGGAGGATAGAGCTTCTAATGCTTACAGTGGCTAATATGGGCAGATGATCAGACGCCATATCTGGCACTATTGACGAGGCGCACACGGTGTGGGAGACGTTGACACCGAGACATAGATCAAGAATACCCCCGTAGATATGCGACGGTTCAAGGTCACCCACAATCTGTGCATCATCGTGACTACCTAATAGTGACACCAGTTGGTTGCCGTTACGATTACTGAACTGCAAATTACCAATATTGTTATGAGATAGGAAGGTCCGAATAATTAAAAGTTACATGGAATTTATTATATAGTACATAGTAGTTTTACTCTTAAACTGGATGATAGAGGGGGAGTCTTTAACGTTATTGGGAATACATACATACATACATACACATACATACATACATACATACATACATACATACATACATACATACATACATACATACATACATACATACATACATACATACATGCATGCATGCATGCATACATACATACATACATACATACATACATACATACATACATACATACATACATACATACATACATACATACATACATACATACATACATATATATATATATATGTACATGCATACATACATACATACATACATACATACATACATACATACATACATACATACATACATACATACATACATACATACATACATACATACATACATACATACATATATATATGTGTACATGCATACATACATACATACATACATACATACATACATACATACATACATACATACATACGTGGGTCTCAGGTCTCTGAGTGGCGGGGAGTCACCAGTGGAGTCCCACAGGGATCAGTCTTTGGGCCTATACTGTTTCTGATATACGTAAATGATCTCCCAGAAGGAATTGACTCGCTCCTCTCGATGTTTGCTGATGATGCAATAATAATGAGGAGGATCACGACAGAGGAAGATAGTATGAGGTTACAAGATGACCTAGACAAACTGAAGGAATTGTTCGACAAATGGCTACTAAAGTTCTTCCCAAGTAAGTATAAGGTAATGAAACTAGGAGGAGGAACTAGGAGGCCAGTCACTAGATACCGAATGGAAGATGAAGTCCTTCGCGAAACGGACAAAGAGAAAGATCTGGGAGTTGATATCACACCAAACCTGTCTCCTGAAGGCCACAGCAAAAGAATAACATCACCGGCCTATGCTAGGCTGGCTAACAACAGAACTGCTTTCAGAAACTTGTGTAAGGAATCCTTCAGAACCTTGTATACCAGGTATGTAAATCCAATCTTGGAGTATGCATTCCTACCATAAATCCCGTATCTAGTCAAGCACAAGACGAAGCTAGAAAAAGTTCAGAGGTATGCCACTAGACTAGTCCCAGAACTTAGAGGCATGAGTTATGAGGACAGACTACGTGAACTGCACCTCACGTCGCTGGAAGACAGAAGAGCTAGGGGAGACATGATTACCACAAACAAAATTCTCAAGGGAATTGACAGGGTGGACAAGGATGGATTATTTAACATGGGTGGTACAGGCACAAGGGGACACAGGTGGAAGCTGAGTACCCAAATGAGCCACAGAGACATTAGAAATTCTTTTTTCAGTGTCAGAGTAGTTAGTAAATGGAATGCACTAGGAAGTTATGTGGTGGAGGCTGACTCCATACACAGTTTCAAATGTAGATATGACAGAGCTCAGTAGGCTCAGGAATCTGTACATCAGTTGATTGACGGTCGAGAGGTGGGACCAAAGAGCCAGAGCTCAACCCCCACAAGCACAATTAGGTGAGTACATACAAGTCCAGTCAGCATATAGCTATTTCGGGACAAAATCCAATACAGGTACAGTTTATACTGGTGAGACGCCACTGTGATGAGTTTAAATATCACAGGAACTGTAGGTTAATGCGTGACATAAGTGAGGTTAGATGAGGCATCCACAAGCACCAGCTGGAGGCTGGGGGAGTGTTGCTGTGGAGGCTCCTTGTACTATGCCCAGATGTTGGAGGGTAGGTTTGACCCTCCAACTCCCCAAGTTTGACTTCAGAACGTCTAAGGTTACCTTCCACTCTCGCTTACCAAGGGTATCGCCCCCCCCCCCCCCCTACACACACACACACACACATGCATCAGATTCTTAACTTACAATATTTATGATTTACCAATTTATGTTACTACACTGACTCTCAATTTCACAATATTGTATAAACACTTAAAATTTGTCAATCTGTTTCATAAATTAATAACTTTGTTACCCATCTTGTGGTTGGTAGTGGACCCCATACCCATCTTGTGGTTAGTAGTGGACCCCCATACCCATCTTGTGGTTAGTAGTGGACCCCATACCCATCTTGTGGGTGCTATTGGACCCCAAACCCATTCTGTGGGTGCTAGTGGACCCCATACCCATCTTGTGGGTGCTAGTGGACCCCATACCCATCCTGTGGGTGGTAGAGGACCCCATACCCATCCTGTGTGGTCCCCATACCCATCTTGTCGGTGGTAGTGGACGCCATACTCATCCCGTGGGTGGTAGCGGACCCCATATCAATCCTGTGGGTGGTAGTGGACCCTATACCTATCCTGTGGGTGGTAGTGAACCCCTTACCCATCGTGTGGATGGTAGTGGACCATATACCCATCCTGTGGATGGTAGTGGACCCCATACCCATCTTGTGGGTGGAAGTGGACCCCATACTTATCCTGTGGGGGTAGTGGACCCCAGACCCATCATGTGGTTGGTAGTGGACCCTATACCCATCCTGTGGGTGGTAGTAGACCCCATACCCATCTTGTGGGAGGTAGTGGACCCCATACTTATCCTGTGGGGGTAGTGGACCCCAGACCCATCTTGTGGGTGGTAGTAGACCCATAGCCATCCTGCAGGCGGTAGTGGACCCCATACCCATCCTGTGGGTGGTACTGCACCCAATACCAATCTTTTGGGCGGTAGTGGACCCCATGCCCATCCTGTGGGTGGTATAGTGACCTCATACCCATTCAGTAGGTAGTAGTGCCCCCCCCCCCATACCACCCTGTGGGCGGTAGTGGACCCCATACTCATTCTGTGGGCGGTAGTGGAGCATATATCCATCCTGCGGATGGATATATTACATGTATCCAGACTGATAATTACATTAACTTGACTATCAATTATACAATCCTGACTGTGAATTATGTGAACATGACTCCGGCAATTATAATAGCCTGACTGACAATTATATTATCTTAACCTTCAATAATATTATACTGATTTACAATTATATTATATATATCCTGACTGATAATTGCATTAACTTGACTGGCAATTATATTATCCTGACTCAATTAAATGAGTCTGACTGGCAATTATATTAGCCTGACACTGGCAGTTACATTAGCGTGTTGGTAAATATATTATCCTGAACGACAATAATATTATCCTGACACAATTATATTAGAATACTGGCAATTATATTATCTTATCAGACAATAATATTAGCCTGACTCTGCCACTTGTATTTACCCATTTTATAATGTGGCATTTTTCATTTATAGTATATTACCATGACTATAATTTATGATATTTTTTGAAGTATTTCATTGAATATAGTTAGCCTAGGCTTAATTACTGCTAGTATTTACATCAGTTGTCTATATTTCCATTATTCTCAATATCTTTGATTAATAAGTATTTATAACTATAAATTACAGTGAAATGATTTTTTAATTTGTAGATATAAGCCTAAATTTAATCATTGCATAATTGGTATGTATGATTATTATAGGCCTGTTTTACCAGGTATAGGAGTAGCCTTTATGGCAGAGGTGGCCAAACTTGCTTACTGAAAGAGCTGCAAATGATAAACCTCAGATGTTTGAGAGCTGCAGGAGAACCATTTGAGAGCCACAGCTTCCTTACTGAATAATGTCAACAGTGTTTGCTGGCTATTTATTGATGATTTTAACTCATTTAACTTATTTTTCCTTAAGTCTGATTTAGGTGGATAATCATACGAAAAGTTTTTGTGATTAGGTTTATACTGGCGTTTCAAGTTCCTGGCTTTGTAATGACTGAATGGCACTTGGCAAACAAGGCACAAAGGTTTACCTCCTTTAACTGTGAATGCAAACTTTGTTCCACAAGTATCAGAACTTTTTATATAGTCATGCATTTCTTGCCCTGGATTCGGGTAGAAACTTTTAGAATATTCACATTCTCAAGAATTTTTTCCTAGCTGAATAATTAAATGTCAAAGAGCTGCAGTTTTTGCCGCCCTGTGGCCAAACCACGACTTGTAATTTGTCATCTAGGCAAACCAAAACAATATAGTTTGTTTTGATTGGCAGTTTAGGTTCGTGTTGCGTTGATGGATGTGAATGATGTGTAGTTATTATTTGCTTAAGAGCAATCATTGGCCTATATTATTTATAGATAGAATATGGTGTAGTACTTGACTTTTACCTATTACCTATTACTGTAATTATATTATATAGACCTGGATGATTGTTTCAGCATAAAAGGTCACTGTCCACTCTCAGTAACAAGAAGTGTTACAAAACTTACTTGACAATTATCTCAACATGCAAAGTAACTGTTCACTCACAGTAACTATATGTTATAGAACTTGCAGGAAACACTGCGCATGTTAGTGACCTTACAAGAATGTAAAAATACCAGTCTTATGTAATCTCACCAACCCCATTGTACTTGTTTGTGAATAAATTATTATTATTATTAATACTATTAATTTAGTTGACAATTATCTTAACATACAAGGTCACTGTCCACTTACAGTAACAATATGTTATAGAACTTAGCTAACTTCTATTAATAATTTACAATATTGGTAACAATGGCATAATTAATTAAATTGAGGCACTAATAGGGTCAGTTTGTTCAGATAGATCACATTGGGAGAGGAATTTATTGAGGTTATCCTCGTCTGATAATACAGTGTGGCTTGAAGACCCATAAAAGCGCCAACAATGCTCATATAAATAGGCTTAAATTATTATATGCAGTACTTAATAAAAATGAGCTCCCTATAGGTTTGTTTGTTGACTTACGCAAGGGTTTTGACACTGTTAACCACAATAACCTTCTTCTCAAACTCCAACACTATGGAGTTTGAGGTCACTCCCTTCAGTACTTGCAATCTTATCTCTGTCAGCAGTATATTTCAGTGAACGCTGCTACTTCTCCCACTTTGTCAATTAACATTGGCATTCTGCAGGGGTAGCATACTTGGTCCACTCCTATTTCTCATATATATCTTCCAAATACCATGCAACATTTTACCTCAGTTTTGTTTGCTGATGATACAATCTTCATATTTTCTCATATGCTAACCCACTTATTCTAAATGACACGGTGAATACTGAACTAAATGAAGCCCATTAAATTGACTGTTAACAAACTTACCCTTAACATCGACAAGGCGTTTTACATTTTTGTTTGGTAAGAAGTTCAACAATCAAATTAATCTTAAGACTATGATGACCAAACCACACACCCGAAGATGAGACGTCAACGTCCTGGTTCGTCCTGGACCATTATCATAATCGATTTGATAATGGTCCAGGACGGACCGAAATGTTGTCGTCTCCTCACCTTCTGGTGTGTGGTTTGGTCATCATGTCTCGACCATATCTGTTGTGATTCATTGTCTAAGACTTAACAACACCAAATTATGAGCAGAGTTGATGGGAAGTTCCTTGGTGTTCACTTTGACAACAAACAAAATTTCCATTGCCATATATAAAATATGACTAAAAAGTTTAGTTATGTACAGCTTCCGTGGAGTAGTGGTTATAACGCTTGCCTGGCGTTCCACGATCGCTTTGTCCTGGGTAATAATAATAATAATAATAATTTATTTGCAAGAAGGTACAATGGGTTGGTGTCATTACATAAGATTGGTATTTTTACATTCATGCAAAGCCACTAGCTTGAATACCATTTCAGGCATGTCCTTAAAGATGAAAGGGTACATTGTAGCAGTGTACCCCTTCAGATGTACAGTGTAAGTTTGAAGCACAAGGTAGGAAACTGTGAGGATGAAATTAGGTACTTTTTACTTTTGAGCAGGGCATGGATTGGACCCTTTTTTAATTCATCAGGGATTGAGTTCCAAAGAGTAGCGCATTTTCTTTGCATGGAATGTTTGCACAAGTTTAATCTGACTCAGATAATGTATGAAAGAAATGGATAGATTATTAGGTAGCATAATGGGAGAAGAGCAGAGGGGAACATAATTTCTGATTTTAGAAAGTATACCGACCGTTTTTGAGACTTTTTTAGCTATGTGTTGTATGTGGGTGCTAAAGTTCAGTCCCTTGACTATGTATAGGCCAAGGAACTTCCCATCATTTTTATGGGTAATGTTAACATTGTCTATCTGAAGTTATGCTATTGATGACCACATGTCTGTCACTGAGATAGGAATGTATATAGTCCAAAGAAATATAGTCTATCTCTTAAGAGGTAGAACAGCTTGTTGAAAGAGCCCAAGTGCATGGGGGAATTGTGTAAAACCCCAGTTTGTGTCTCAGAGAGACTGTGGGATCCGTGTGTGAGCAGTAGCGAACCTGATTGCAATTCATATTACCATGTCGCGGCGCAGTCGATTAAGGTGCATCTGGGATCATCCTGGACATAAGTTCGAACCCTCATCACGGTCGTTGTGGATTTAATTAGTAGTATGTTGAGTTTTACAAAGTACGAATAGAGCTGTTTATAAATAATTTTTCATATATTTTTTTGAAAGTATTGGTACATTTGATATTGGTCTGTAATTGTTTTTGTCAGCTATCTTGTCTCCTTTTTGAGCTGCCATCACTCTTGCTTTCTTAAGGATATCAGGAAAAGAATGATGCTCTAGAAAATTGTTGAATAACAGAGCTATGGGTAGTGCAAGAGCAGGGGCAGTACTTTTATATATATTATAGATTGTATCTCAAAAATGTTCCCAGCTTTGGTGTTAAGTGATTGAATTATCATATAATGTCTTTCGGGCTGACTGGCAAAAGGAGTAGAGAGTTAGGACAGCTGCTTGTGAGATTTGTAGTAACATGTGTCTGGGTCTCTGGGATTTTTCTGGCACAGTTTGTACCAATTGATGAAAAGAAGCTATTGAATTCAGTTGCAATATCTGTCTGTTGCAGGTGTGTAACCATCTTTGGAGAGTTTTATCTGCTTATTATGTGATTGTTGTTTAGACTCTAGGTTGTTAGAGATGGCTTTCCATGTACTTTTCATATTTCACTACATACAGAAATCACAATAGCATGATGCATCAAATGAACAAATCCACAAGGGCCGTGACGAGACCTTTATCCATAAAAAAAAAAAAAAAAAATGTCATAGCTCAGTCGATTAAGGCAGTGTCTGGGATGCTCTCAGAAGTAGGTTCGATCCTCATCACGGCCCTTGTGGATTTTTTCATTTTCATATTTCCTTTTGCTTCTTTAAATCTATTCTCATAAAAGGAAGCTTTGGCTCTTCATATTATATTGGTAAGCATTGATGAGTATCTCTTAACTTCTTTTGTAATTAGGGCAATTCTATGTTTTGTTTCATATTCGGGTTTCTTGTTAATTGCTTTAAGTATGCCACTTGTGAACCAGGAGTTGTTTAATCTTTTGGCAGTTTATATCCATTATGAATTTATATCCTGTGTATTGTTGAGTTCAGATTCCCAGTTTATATTGTGAGGTACATTTATGAAATTCCCTATCGCTGGTTTCCTAATTATCGGGAATGCTAAATTAATGCAGGTTATGGCTGGTTTCCTAATTATTGTGAATGCTAAATTAATTAAATTACTGTAATTTAATTAAAATTTGTATGCCTCCCAACCAGTTTAAAAGAGAGACTGTAATAACAAAACAAATACATAAATAAGTTTTATTTAGGTAAAAGTACATACAAAATTCTAAATTCAAAATATAAAATTTATTCAGAAAAAGTACATACATAGATGATGAGTTACAAACATAATGTTGGATTTATACATAGAGCTAGTACATACAGTACCTAAAGCCACTAATACACATAGCGTTTTGGGCAAACATACAAGATGAGTTACAAACAGAATTGTAGATTTCTAGTTTATCTACAGGTAGTACATACTATGCCTAAAGCCACTAATACCCACAGCGTTTCAGGCAAGATGAAGGAAAAACACTAGAACCTTAAAACTAATTGAGATCAAAAGAGTGAATTGAAAAATGAAAATCAAGAATGACAAAAGTTGTATGATGGATGGAACAGCAGAAATTGAAACAGAACAGCAGAAGTAATTTTAACTAAATAAACAGAAGACTACAATTTTCTTCAAGTTTATATATGGCAGATATCAGCAGTTAAACTAGTTGGTCAATAATCAATATTGTTAATAAAAAGCAAAACATAAGTTGACATTTAGGGGTATGGTAGGTTACATGGAGTTTATTAGGTAGCACTTGGTTATTCTCTTAAGCTGGTTGAGAGAGGTATACAGCCTTTGAAATGACTGGGAAGATCATTCCACATTCTGGATCTCTTGATTTGCAGAGAATTTCTAGTTTGGTTCAGTCGCACTCTTGGAGTATCAAATAGGTACTTATTCACCTAGTTGTTCTTGCGGGGGTTGAGCTCTGCTCTTACGGCCTGCCTCTCAATTGTCAATCAATCAACTGTAACTAACTACTAAATTATTTTTTTCCCCCACACACACAAACACCCCCAGGAAGCAACTCTGTAACAGCTGTCTAACTCCAAGGTACATAATTTACTGCTAGGTAACAGGGGCATCAGGGTGAAAGAAACTTTCCCCATTTGTTTCTGCCTGGTCCGGGAATCGAACCCGGGCCACAGAATTACGAGTCCTGTGCGCTGTCCACTTGGCTACCAGACACCCCTGGATCTTAAAACCACACAAGAAACAAGATTTGTTTCTGATGTGGTGTCCATGGGTTCTGCTACAATCTTCTGGGAAGCGTTTAAGGTCAGGATTGGCATTACAGTTCAGGGTTTTAAATATATAGAGTATACTTGAGAGGATGTGCAGTGACTTATTATCTTACATATTCAAAGATTTAAGTAAGCAGGTCGAGTGTAGTCTGGGGGCCAGGGTTTGTTATTATTCCAATAGCAGATTTGTGTTGAGGAATTAGCGGACGAAGATGATTTTGGGTAGTAGAACCCCTAAGCACTGATACCATAATTGAGATAAGGATAGATGAGAGAGTAATAGAGCGTCACCAGGTCAAGGTGAGGTACATAGTATCTGATTTTAGAGAGAATGCCAGTACAATATGGCATGGCAATACAGTGCCAAGCCTGAGGAAGGGACTTAATTACTTATGTACGCAGGATAAGTGGACATAAAAACAATAATATAATATAACCAGCTCATCCTAGCTGACTTAACTTAATAATCCAATGACAATAAGCGAAAGTTTAACAAACAGAATTGTAAAACCAATAATAACTCTACCAATAACCGTTGGAGTGCCACAGGGCAGCATTTTGGGACCTCTCCTATTTCTTATATACATCAATGATCTGCCTAATGTCTCTAACATTCTGAAACCTATTTTGTTTGCTGATGATACTACCCTCATCTACTCTAACCCCAACCCACATACACTAAATAATGTTGTTAATAATGAACTAAAAAAGTCCACTTATGGATGTCAACCAACAAACTAACACTTAACATAGAAAAGACCTACTACATCTTATTTGGAAGCAAATCTACAAATGCAATTCAGCTTCAGATAGACAATGTAAACATTAGCAATAAAAATAATGGAAAGTTTCTCGGCCTATTCCTAGACAAGAGACTCAACTTCAGTACCCACATACAACACATAACTAAGAAAGTCTCTAAAACAGTTGGTATACTCTCCAAAATCAGATATTATGTACCTAACTCTGCTCTCATCTCTCTATATTATGCACTAATCTATGCAGTGGCGGCTGTGGCGGACAGTGGCAGCGGTGGTGGACAGTGGCGGCGGGCGGACAGTGGCGGCTGTGGCGGACAGTGGCGGCAATGGTGGACAGTGGCGGCGGGCGGACAGTGGTGGCGGTGGTGGACTGTGGCGGCGGTGACGGACAGTGGGAGCGGTGGCAGATAGTGGCGGCGGGCGGACAGTGGCGGCGGTGGCAAATAGTGGGTGCGGGCGGACAGTGGCGGCTGTGGCGGACAGTGGCGGCGGGCGGACAGTGGCGGCTGTGGCGGACAGTGGCGGCTGCGGCGGACAGTGGCGGCTGTGGCGGATAGTGGCGGCGGGCGGACAGTGGCGGCTGTGGCGGACAGTGGCGGCTGCGGCGGACAGTGGCGGTGGGCGGACAGTGGTGGCGGTGGCGGACTGTGGCGGCGGTGACGGACAGTGGCAGCGGGCGGACAGTGGCGGCGGGCGGACAGTGGTGGCGGTGGCGGACAGTGGCGGCGGGCGGACAGTGGCAGCGGTGGCGGACAGTGGTGGCGGTGGCGGACAGTGGCGGCGGTGGCGGACAGTGGCGGCGGGCGGACAGTGGCAGCGGTGGCGGACAGTGGTGGCGGTGGCGGACAGTGGCGGCGGGCGGACAGTGGTGGCGGTGGCGGACAGTGGCGGCGGTGGCGGACAGTGGCGGCTGTGGCGGCGGTGGCGGACAGTGGCGGCGGGCGGACAGTGGCGGCTGTGTCTGGCGGTGGCGGACAGTGGCGGCTGTGGCGGACAGTGGCAGCGGTGGTGGACAGTGGCGGCGGGCGGACAGTGGCGGCTGTGGCGGACAGTGGCGGCTGTGGCGGACAGTGGCGGCAATGGTGGACAGTGGCGGCGGGCGGACAGTGGTGGCGGTGGTGGACAGTGGCGGCGGTGGCGGACTGTGGCGGCGGTGACGGACAGTGGCAGCGGGCGGACAGTGGTGGCGGTGGTGGACAGTGGCGGCGGGCGGACAGTGGCGGCGGTGGTGGACAGTGGCGGCGGGCGGACAGTGGCGGCGGTGGTGGACAGTGGCGGTGGGCGGACAGTGGCGGCGGTGGTGGACAGTGGCGGCGGGCGGACAGTGGCGGCTGCGGCGGACAGTGGCGGTGGGCGGACAGTGGCGGCAATGGTGAACAGTGGCGGCGGGCGGACAGTGGTGGCGGTGGCGGACTGTGGCGGCGGTGACGGACAGTGGCGGCTGCGGCGGACAGTGGCGGTGGCGGACAGTGGCGGCTGTGGCGGACAGTGGCAGCGGTGGTGGACAGTGGCGGCGGGCGGACAGTGGCGGCTGTGGCGGACAGTGGCGGCAATGGTGGACAGTGGCGGCGGGCGGACAGTGGTGGCGGTGGTGGACTGTGGCGGCGGTGACGGACAGTGGGAGCGGTGGCAGATAGTGGCGGCGGGCGGACAGTGGCGGCTGTGGCGGACAGTGGCGGCGGGCGGACAGTGGCGGCTGTGGCGGACAGTGGCGGCTGCGGCGGACAGTGGCGGCTGTGGCGGATAGTGGCGGCGGGCGGACAGTGGCGGCTGTGGCGGACAGTGGCGGCTGCGGCGGACAGTGGCGGTGGGCGGACAGTGGTGGCGGTGGCGGACTGTGGCGGCGGTGACGGACAGTGGCAGCGGGCGGACAGTGGCGGCGGGCGGACAGTGGTGGCGGTGGCGGACAGTGGCGGCGGGCGGACAGTGGCAGCGGTGGCGGACAGTGGTGGCGGTGGCGGACAGTGGCGGCGGGCGGACAGTGGTGGCGGTGGCGGACAGTGGCGGCGGTGGCGGACAGTGGCGGCTGTGGCGGCGGTGGCGGACAGTGGCGGCGGGCGGACAGTGGCGGCTGTGTCTGGCGGTGGCGGACAGTGGCGGCTGTGGCGGACAGTGGCAGCGGTGGTGGACAGTGGCGGCGGGCGGACAGTGGCGGCTGTGGCGGACAGTGGCGGCTGTGGCGGACAGTGGCGGCAATGGTGGACAGTGGCGGCGGGCGGACAGTGGTGGCGGTGGTGGACAGTGGCGGCGGTGGCGGACTGTGGCGGCGGTGACGGACAGTGGCAGCGGGCGGACAGTGGTGGCGGTGGTGGACAGTGGCGGCGGGCGGACAGTGGCGGCGGTGGTGGACAGTGGCGGCAGGCGGACAGTGGCGGCGATGGTGGACAGTGGCGGTGGGCGGACAGTGGCGGCGGTGGTGGACAGTGGCGGCGGGCGGACAGTGGCGGCTGCGGCGGACAGTGGCGGTGGGCGGACAGTGGCGGCAATGGTGGACAGTGGCGGCGGGCGGACAGTGGTGGCGGTGGCGGACTGTGGCGGCGGTGACGGACAGTGGCGGCTGCGGCGGACAGTGGCGGTGGCGGACAGTGGCAGCGGTGGTGGACAGTGGCGGCGGGCGGACAGTGGCGGCTGTGGCGGACAGTGGCGGCTGTGGCGGACAGTGGCGGCAATGGTGGACAGTGGCGGCGGGCGGACAGTGGCGGCTGTGGCGGACAGTGGCGGCTGTGGCGGACAGTGGCGGCAGTGGTGGACAGTGGCGGCGGGCGGACAGTGGTGGCGGTGGTGGACAGTGGCGGCGGTGGCGGACTGTGGCGGCGGTGACGGACAGTGGCAGCGGGCGGACAGTGGTGGCGGTGGTGGACAGTGGCGGCGGGCGGACAGTGGCGGCGGTGGTGGACAGTGGCGGCGGGCGGACAGTGGCGGCGGTGGTGGACAGTGGCGGTGGGCGGACAGTGGCGGCGGTGGTGGACAGTGGCGGCGGGCGGACAGTGGCGGCTGCGGCGGACAGTGGCGGTGGGCGGACAGTGGCGGCAATGGTGGACAGTGGCAGCGGGCGGACAGTGGTGGCGGTGGCGGACTGTGGCGGCGGTGACGGACAGTGGCGGCTGCGGCGGACAGTGGCGGTGGCGGACAGTGGCGGCTGTGTCTGGCGATGGCAGACAGTGGCGGCTGTGTCTGGCGATGGCGGACAGTGGCGGCTGTGGCGGACAGTGGCAGCGGTGGTGGACAGTGGCGGCGGGCGGACAGTGGCGGCTGTGGCGGACAGTGGCGGCTGTGGCGGACAGTGGCGGCAATGGTGGACAGTGGCGGCGGGCGGACAGTGGTGGCGGTGGCGGACTGTGGCGGCGGTGACGGACAGTGGCAGCGGGCGGACAGTGGTGGCGGTGGCGGACAGTGGCGGCGGTGGCGGACAGTGGCGGCGGTGGCGGACAGTGGCGGCGGGCGGACAGTGGTGGCAGTGGCGGCGGTGGCGGACAGTGGCGGCTGTGTCTGGCGGTGGCGGACAGTGGCGGCGGTGGCGGACAGGCGGCGGTGGCGGGCGGTAGTGGTGGGCGGCGGTGGTGAGTGGTGGCGGCTGTGATGGGTGGTGGCGGCTGTGGTGGGTGATGGCGGCTGTGGTGGGTGATGGCGGGCGGCGGTGGTGGGTGGTGGCGGCGGTGGTGGGTGGTGGCGGCTTGTGGCGGCTGGTGGTGGCGGCTGGCGGTGGTGGCAGCTGGTGGCGGCTGGTGGCGGCTGGTGGCGGGCGGTGGCAGCTGTTGGCGGCTGGTGGTGGCGGGCGGTGGCGGCTGGTGGCGGCTGGTGGCGGGCGGTGGCAGCTGGTGGCGGCTGGTGGCGGTGGTGGGTGGCGGCTGGTGGCGGGCGGTGGCAGCTGGTGGCGGTGGTGGCAGCTGTGGCGGCTGGTGGTGGCGGGTGGTGGCGAGCGGTGGCGGTGGTGGCGGCTGGTGGGGGCGGCTGGTGGTGGCGATTGTTGCAACGGGCGATGGCGGCTGGTGGTGGCAGCAAGTGGCGGGCGGTGGCGGCTGGTGGCGGGCGGTGGCAGCTGGTGGCGGTGGTGGCAGCTGTGGCGGCTGGTGGTGGCGGGTGGTGGCGAGCGGTGGCGGTGGTGGCGGCTGTGGCGGCTGGTGGTGGCGGGCGGTGGCGAGCGGTGGCGGCTGGTGGCGGGCGGTGGCAGCTGGTGGCGGTGGCAGCTGACGGCGGCTGGTGGTGGCGGTGATGGCGGTGGCGGCTGGTGGCGGGCGGTGGCAGCTGGTGGCGGTGGTGGCAGCTGTGGCGGCTGGTGGTGGCGGGTGGTGGCGGGTGGTGGCGAGCGGTGGCGGTGGTGGCGGCTGTGGCGGCTGGTGGTGGCGGGCGGTGGCGAGCGGTGGCGGCTGGTGGCGGGCGGTGGCAGCTGGTGGCGGTGGCAGCTGACGGCGGGTGGTGGTGGCGGTGGCAGCTGACGGCGGGTGGTGGTGGCGGTGATGGCGGTGGCGGCTGGTGGTGGTGATGACGGCTGGTGGTGGCGGCTGGTGGTGGCGGCTGGTAGCGGTGGCAGCTGGTGGCGGCTGGTGGTGGTGGTGATGGCGGCTGGTGGCGGCTGGTGGCGGCGGCTGGTGGTGGCGGCTGGTGGTGGCGGCGGTGGTGGGTGGTGGTGGCGGCGGTGATGGGTGGTGGCGGTGGTGGTGGGTGGCGGGGCGGTGGCGGCGGTGATGGCGGCTTGTGGTGGCGGTGGCGGCTGGTGGCGGTGGCAGCTGGTGGCGGCTGGTGGTGGTGGTGATGGCGGCTGGTGGTGGCGGATGGTGGCGGTGATGGCGGCTGGTGGCGGGCGGTGGCGGCTGGTGGCGGTGATAGCGGCGGCTGGTGGTGGCGGCGGTGGTGGGTGGTGGTGGCGGTGGTGGTGGGTGGCGGGACGGTGGCGGCTGGTGGTGGCGGTGATGGCGGCCTGTGGTGGCGGTGGCGGCTGGTGGCGGTGGCAGCTGGTGGCGGCTGGTGGTGGTGGTGATGGCGGCTGGTGGTGGCGGCTGGTGGCGGTGATGGCGGCTGGTGGCGGGCGGTGGCGGTGATGGCGGCAGCTGGTGGTGGCGGCTGTGGCGGCTGGTGGTGGCGGTGGCAGCTGATGGCGGTGGTGGCGAGCGGTGGCGGCTGGTGGCGGTGGCAGCTGATGGCGGCTGGTGGTGGCGGTGGCAGCTGATGGCGGCTGGTGGTGGCGGGCGGTGGCAGCTGATGGCGGCTGGTGGTGGCGGTGGCAGCTGGTGGCGGCGGTGGTGGGTGGTGGTGGGTGGTGGTGGTGGGTGGTGGTGGCGGTGGTGGTCGGTGGCGGGACGGTGGCGGCTGGTGGTGGCGGCTGGTGGCGGTGATGGCGGCTGGTGGCGGGCGGTGGCGGCTGGCTGCGGTGATGGCGGCGGCTGGTGGTGGCGGCGGTGGTGGATGGTGGCGGCTGGTGGTGGCGGTGGCGGGCGGTGGTGGTAAGTGGTGGCGGCTGTGGTGGGTGGTGGCGGTGGTGGTCGGTGGCGGCCAGCTGGGACACACCCTTCCCCACTGAAAGTCTGAGCCAGGGTTGCCAGATTCAAATTGCTAAAAGTAGCGAGCTGACGGTCTAAAAGTAGCGAATTTGTAATAAGAGTAGCCCAATTTTTTGTTTAGTGACTGATATGGGTTTCAAAGTAATCTATTATGATAGAGTACATTAAACGATTTTAATTGTTTTATTAACATTATCTCTGCATATATATATTTAACCAATATGATAATAGGATAACTTACCAATATTTACTGTTTGAAGCTTAATGGGTGTGAAGTCCTTCCACGTCTTTACAGTTGAAGATTACCAAGATCTTGATCTGCATCCACAACCTCGTTCTTGTATATTGCAGACTCATATTTAAGCATTGACATGAGTGGTTCAAATGACGAGCAACAAGTTACATTTTCTTCAAGATATGTTTTGATTCTCAAGACTGATATGTCAAAAGCTCAAGTCCCATTCCCATTCAAGATTTCTCAGTTTAGTTTTCACAGACGTTACTCTCGAAAATATCCGTTCAACCAGGGTATTACTGATTGGCAAGCTGTATATTTTCAACACAAACTCAGCGAGGTCAATCAGTATGGGATCGCCAGCAGTGTTCTTGACAATTATTGTCTTGGTCTAAAATGACGATTCAGATGTCGGAATTTGTCCCGTACAAATGTTGGACTAGTCAATGGTTAACAGTAGGCCCCACTGACTTTCAATTTCACTAAGCTTAGATTGGTCAGCTAATACTAACGGAAGTTCCGAAAATGGTGCCCATGTAAACTAAGGCATATGATAGGTAACAGATTTTTCACCTTTTTTTATAGTTTCAGCATTACTTAGAATACGAGAAAGAAGCTATTTGCAAGCTTTCACTAAAAAATTATCGCATCTTTCTTGAACATTTTGAAACTTTTCCTGGGTTGTAAAATTGTTTTGTCTGTTAGTGGCCAGGACCTAGATTCAGGAAGCTCTGTGTATTTCTTCGTAAGTGGGTTTGCTACGAAGGTTCCTAAGTGTGCCCTAAGAAGATGCTTAGGTGCAATTCAATAACGTCCACTTAGGAAGAAAATTGTTGGTTCACCTGCGTGCCGACAGAGGTCACTACTATGATTCGTTTGGCCAATCAGAGAGCAGCCAACATTCTTCATATTGAAGATTTAGCGCTGGCTTATCGGAGCTCTACTGCCTCCTATTTACGTCGAATTTTCTTATAAAATTAGTATATTTCGAAGTAAAACAATGTTTTTTCAACTTCTACAGCCAGCACCGACACTGTAGTAAACAAATATGTTACATTTGTTGTTTACCTACGTAATTCTAAGAGATACTGTGTAGCTGTCCTTGTTGCTTGGAAGATGCGCTGACAATTATTGTATATATTTACTGAATTTACCCAAGGGCCACTAACTATCTAGTTAGGACAGAAAGCCTGCGGCTTGTTAAAGGGCCCGCCAATTGTCTTAATGATATTTTTTAGCTGGAATTTGGCACTTACGGCTTCAGCGGGTAGGCGGTTCCATGGGTTTATAGCCCTCTTGGTGGAAAAAAAACATCTGTTTTCAGTCCTACTTGAGAGAACATACTCTCCAACACTATATCTGTGATTGTCCTGTTATCAGTGACTTCATACCAAATGGTATGAGGTATTTTGAGCTCTGTAATTACTTCATACACTCAGGAATATTGGAAGATATTCTCGTGCTGCACCCAGATTTTGCCAGTGTAGGCTAATAGATCAGCCTTAAGTATTTTGTTCTCTCCTAATTCCATGTATGACTGGCCATCCTGTGAGGTGAGGATGTTGGATGAGCTTGTAGCTGGTTTTTGATCTACACTGTGTGGTCCTTTATACAGAATAGGGAAGCAGCACATTGCTGTGTATACTTAAACATGTTTAAAAATACATTGTTTGAGAGGAGTCTGGTAGAAACTGGTAAGAGTAATTATAATATAATGTTTCCATGATTCAGTGCTTACCTCTTGTGAAAAATGCTTAGAGTTGTTTAGTCAGAGTTGATTTGTTTTTTGTATTGAGGCTGGTATTTTCTAAATTGATTCCATGTACAGTATGTCTAACCATCATGTGAGATGGGAGTATTAGATAAACTTATAGCTCAGTGCTTACCTCTTGTGAAAAATGCTTAGAGTTGTTTAGTCAGAGTTGATTTGTTTTTTGTATTGAGGCTGGTATTTTCTAAATTGATTCCATGTACAGTATGTCTAACCATCATGTGAGATGGGAGTATTAGATAAACTTATAGCTAGTTTTTTTTATCTTCACTGTGTAATATTCCATATAGAATAGGGTAGTAGTACATTGCTGTGTATACCTAATCTTCTTAATAAAAAAAAATCAGTAATAAAGGTTTTAAATTATAGTTTGTATTATTACAAATTCAGTACTGTATTATCCTTATTAAATCATGTTGACCATGGATCATTAAGATCTCATGTTGATATGTAATAGTCATATTTCTTTTGAACTGCTAATCCATGCTAATCATTCATTTAATTGTGCATTACGTCTCAGTTTTTCACTTCCTTGGATATACTGTACAGTACAAAAAGATAGGATAAAAATAAACCAGTAATATTTCTTTCATTATATTTTTCATTTCAATAACTGCATCAATATTTTTACAGTTGACAGGATTTGTTTTACCATACAGGTGCATTATTTGTTAAAAAAAAATTTGGTTTATTGTTACACACAATGATGCTACATAGCCTTCCCAGCTTGGTGCCTTCTTTTAATACTTACTGATTAACAAATAAATAATAAATACATTTTATTCAGGAAAAGTACATACAGTTGATTTACAAACATAATGTTGGATTTATAGACAGAGCTAGTACATACAATACCTAAAGCCACTAATACTCATAGCATTTCGGGCAAGGTGTGGGGGAAAAAACACAGACTAAAACTTAATAGTAATCGGGATTAGGTATAAATTGTGTTGAAAGAAGGAATAAAAAATACAAAAAAGGGGGGTTAACATAGCATAAATCAGCAATTGCACATGTTGGTGAACAGCGTTGTTTAAAAAATAGCAAGACATGGGTTGACATTTAGGAGGTAAGTTAGGTTACATGGAGTTAATTAGGCAGTACTTGGTTTAACTCTTAAACTGGATGAGAGAGGTACAGCCTTTGACATGATTCGGGAGGTCATTCCACATTCTGGGTCCCTTGATTTGTAGAGCACTTCTAGTTTGGTTACACACAGCCAAATTGAGTAACAGGAAGAGGTCTTGGACACAAATTTGTTCCATGCTAAATGTAGAGGAATCAGCTGAGTATTCCTCAAATAAAATAAGTTGCCTCACCTTATAAGGTAAATAAAATAAGCATTTCTCAATAAGTATCTGCCTCACCTCACTGTCTTACTGCTACATTGCCTTCCCGGCATGGTGTCTTCTTTTGATAATTACATGTTCCACACCCAAGTTGTGTAACAGGAAGAGGTCTTGGACCCCTACTTCCCTCTCTCTTTTTTCATCATCTATATAGTTATAATTATAGCTTTAAGTATTCAATGAATAAAGTTTTTGACATTTTTACCCTTCTCCTTACCTAACATCATTTGTGCAGCATATTTTTATTTTATGTCTCACCCAGATTTAATTTCAAAATAAAACCAAACTAAATAAATTAGAAATGGGTATGTATAGCTAAGGTACACCCTTACTACTAGGTGAACAGGGGCATTTGGTGATAGTAAATGATCCCATCAGGCAGGGCTCATCACCTTCTCTCATATTTCATGTTCACCAGTGTTTATTTACTTAATAACTACTGGTATAATATCTTGCTATTATAAAACTAATTCTACTATCATCAAACACATATTTACTTCAAGTTTCAAGCAGAGAATGCATATATAACTAACACGAAGGATTCCTCTTCACTAGATTCACCAGCTATAATATTTTGGTCATGTTCCAATATCATAAATCGATCCCAGTGTTATGTAGTAGAGAAAAAATGACTTATATCCAGTTTACGTAAAGCTATGAGTGGTCGAAACCACACTTAAATCCCGGAATGAACTTACGAAGGTTTTTCCACTTAGTGTAGCTACCTGAATACGGACGTAGCCGCCACGAAGTCGCTAAGAAGGAAAACGTTCTTAGCTAAGAGGAAAAACCTTCGTAAGTACCTTCCTGAATCCGGCCCCTGGCTTTCTGCACGTATTTTCAGTTTGAAATTACGTCTTTTTATACCGAAAATATGCCAATTACTGGAAGTGGAGATGGTTCACATTTTGCCCAAACCACCCTGCAGTTTTCAAAATATTTCTAACATCCCAAATTCGACGCTTGAGCGATATTTTTTACCCAAATTCTGGCTCTCTGCACGAATTTTTTGTTTGAAATTACGATATTTTATACCGAAAATACGCCAATTACTGAAAGCGGAGATGGTTCACATTTTGCCCAAACCACCCTGCAGTTTTCAAGATATTTCTAACATCCCAAATTCGACGCTTGAGCGATATTTTTGAGCCAAATTCTGGCTCTCTTTACGTACTTTCAGTTTGAAATTACGACTTTTTATACCGAAAATATGCTAGTTACTGAAAGCAACAATGGGTCATATTTTGCCCATACCCCCCTGTAGTTTTCAAAAAATCCCAAACATCCCAAATTCGACGCATGAGTCATATTCTGGAACCAAATTCTGGCTCTTTGCACGTACTTTCAGTTTGAAATTACAACATTTTATACAGAAAAGATGCCAATTATTGATAACAGCGATTGGTCACATTTTGCGCAAACCCCTCTGCAGTTTTCAAAATATCGCAAAAAATCCCAAACTCGACGCCTGAGCCATATATAGGAGCCAAATTCTGGCTCTCTGCACGTATTTTCAGTTTGATATTTCGACATTTTATACCGAAAATATTCCAATTACTGAGAACAGCGATTGGTCACATTTTGCCCAAACCCCCCAGCAGTTTTCAAAATATCCCAAACATCCTTAATTCGAAGCCTGGGCCATATTTTGGAGCCAAAATCTGGCTCTCTGCACGTATTTTCAGTTTGAAATTATCACTTTTTATACCGAAAATATGCCAATTACTGAAAGCGGCGATGGGTCACATTTTGCCCAAACCCCAATGCAGTTTTCAAAATATCTCAAACATCCCAAAATCGACGCTTGATCGATATTCTGGAGCCAAATTCTGGCTCTCTGCACGTATTTTCAGTTTGAAATTTCGACATTTTATACCGAAAATATGCCAATTACTGAGAGCAGCGATGAGTCACATTTTGCCCAAACCCCCCCTGCAGTTTTCAAAATAATCCAAACATCCCAAATTCGACACCTGAGCCATATTTTGGAGCCAAATTCTGGCTCTAAATACGTATTTTCAGTTTGAAATTACCACTTTTTATACCGAAAATATGCCAATTGTTGAAAGCAGCGATTGGTCATATTTAGCCAAAACCACCCTACAGTTTTCAAAATATCCCAAACATCCCAAATTCGAAACCTGAGCTATATTTTAGAGCCAAGTTCTTGCTCTCTGCACGGATTTTCAGTTTTAAATTACGATTCTTTTTTCGAAAGTATGCCAATTACTGAAAGCATCGATGGGTCACATTTTGGCCAAACCCCGCTGCAGTTTTCATATATCCCAAACATCCCAAATTCGACGCCTGAGCCATTATATGGAGCCAAATTCTGGCTCTTTGCACGTATTTTCAGTTTGAAATTAAGACGTTTTACTTGAAAATATGCCAATTACTGAAAGCAGCGATGGGTCACATTTTGCCCAAACCCCTTTGCAGTTTTCAAAATATCCCAAACATACCAAATTCGTCGCTTGAGCGATATTTTGGAGCCAAATTCTGGCTCTCTGCACGTATTTTCAGTTTGAATATAAGACTTTTTACTTGAAAATATGCCAATTACTGAAAGCAGCGATGGGTCACACTTTGCCCAAACCCCCGTGCAGTTTTAAAAATATCCCAAACATCCCAAATTCAAAGCCTGACCTATGTTTTGGAGCCAAATTCTTGCTCTCTGTGTGTATTTTCAATTTAAAATAACGACTTTTTAGACCGAAAATATGCCAATTACTGAGAGCGGCGATAAGTCACATTTTGCTCAAACCCCCTGCAGCTTTCAAAATATCCCAAACATCCGAAATTCGACGCATGAGCCATATTTTGGATCCAAATTCTGGCTCTCTGCATGAATTTTCTGTTTGAAATTACGACATTTTATACCGAATTATGCCAATAACTGAAAGCTGCGATAGGTCACATTTTGCCCAAACCCCCCTGCAGTTTTCGAAATATCCCAAATATCCCAAATTCGACACCTAAGCCATATTTTGAAGAAAATTCTGGGTCTCTGCACGTATTTTCAGTTTGAAATTACGAATTTTTATACCGAAAATATGCCAATTACTGAAAACGCTGATGGGTCCCATTTTGCCCAAACCCCCCTGCAGTTTTCAAAATATCCCAAGCCTCCCAAATTCGACGCATGAGTCATATTTTGGAGCCAAATTCTGGCTCTCTGCGCGTATTTTCATTTTGAAATTACGACTTTTTATACCGAAAATACAGCAATTACTGATAACTGTGGTGGGTCACAATTTGAACAAACCCCTCTGCAATTTTCAAAATATCCCAAACATCTCAAATTCGAAGCCTGAGCAATATTTTGAATCTAATTTCTAGCTCTCTGCACTTATTTGAGTTTGAAATTACGACTTTTTATACCGAAAATATGCCAATTACTGAAATCGGTGGTGGGTCACATTTTACCCAAACCTCCCCAGCAGTTTTGAAAATATCCCAAAAATCCTAAAAGCGACGACTGAGCCATATTTTGGAGCCAAATTATGGTTCTCTGCTCGTATTTTCAGTTCTAAATTTCGACTTTTTATACCGAAAATATGCCAATTACTGAAAGCAGCGATGGGTCACATTTTGCCCAAACCCCCGTGCAGTTTTCAAAATATCCCAAACATTCCAAATTCAAAGCCTGACCTATGTTTTGGAGCCAAAGTCTTGCTCTCTGTGTGTATTTTCAATTTAAAATAACGACTTTTTATACCGAAAATATGCCAATTACTGAGAGCGGCGATAAGTCACATTTTGCCCAAACCCTCTGCAGTTTTCAAAATATCCCAAACATCTCAAATTCGACGCCTGAGCTATATTTTGGAGCCAAATTCTGGCTATCTTCACATATTTTCAGTTTGAAATTACGACTTTTTATACCGAAAATATGCCAATTACTGAGAGCGGCGATGGGTCACATTTTGCCCAGACCCCCCTGCTATTTTCAAAATATCTGACACATTGCAAATTCGACGCTTGAGCATATTTTGGAGCCAAATTATGGCTCTCTGCACGAATTTTCAGTTTGAAATTACGAATTTTTATACCGAAAATATGCTAATTACTGAAAACGCTGATGGGTCCCATTTTGCCCAAACCCCCCTGCAGTTTTCAAAATATCCCAAACCTCCCAAATTCGACGCGTGGGTCATATTTTGGAGCCAAATTCTGGCTCTCTGCGCGTATTTTCATTTTGAAATTACGACTTTTTATACCGAAAATATGGCAATTACTGAAAGCGGCGATGGGTCTCATTTTGCCCAAACCCCCGTGCAGTTTTCAAAATATCCCAAACATCCCAACTTCAACGCCTGATCTATGTTTTGGAGCCAAATTCTGGCTCTCTGTGTGTATTTTCAATTTAAAATAACGACTTTTTATACCGAAAATATGCCAATTACTGAGAGCGGCGATGGGTCACATTTTGCCCAAAACCCCCTGTAGTTTTCAAAAATATCCCAAACATCCCAAATTCGACGCCTGAGCTATATTTTGGAGCCAAATTCTGGCTATCTTCACGTATTTTCAGTTTGAAATTACGACTTTTTATACCGAAAATATGCCAATTATTAAAAGCGGCGATAGGTCACATTTTGTTAAACCCCCCCCCCCCTGCAGTTTTCAAAATATCCCAAACACGACATATGATCCATAATTTGGAGCCAAATTCTGGCTCTCTGCACGTGTTTTCAGTTTGAAATTACGAATTTTTATACCGAAAATATGCCAATTACTGAAAGCAGCGGGGGTCACATTTTGCTCAAACCCCCGTGCAGTTTTCAAAATATCCCAAACATCGCAAATTCGAAGCCTGAGCCATATTTTGTAGCCAAATTCTGGCTCTCTGCACGTAATTTGAGTTTGAAATTACGACTTTTTATACCGAAAATATGCCAAATACTGAAATCGGCGGTGGGTCACATTTTGACTAAACCCCCGTGCACTTTTCAAAATATCCTAAACATCCAAAATTCGACACTTGAGACATATTTTGGAGCCAAATTCTAGCTCTCTTCACGTATTTTGAGTTTGAAATTACGACTTTTTTTACCGAAAATATGCCAATTACTGAAAGCGGTTACACTTTGTTACACTTTGCCCCCCCCCCCCCCCTCGTTCCCTGCAGTTTTGAAAATATCCCAAACATCGCAAATTCGACGCCTGAGCTATATTTTGGAGCCAAATTCTGACTCTCTGCTCGTATTTTCAGGTTGAAATTTTGAATTTTATACCGAAAATCTATCAATTACTGAAAACGGAGATGGGTCAGATTTTGCTCAACCCCCCCCCCCCCCCCTGCAGTTTTCAAAAAATCCAAAACATCCAAAATACATCGCCTGATCAATATTTTGGAGCCAAATTCTGGCTCTTTGCTCGTGTTTTCAGTTAGAAATTACGACTTTTTGTACCGAAAATATGCCAATTACTGAGAGCGGCGATGGGTCACATTTTGCTCAAACCCCCTGCAGTTTTCAAAACATCTTAAACATCCCAAATTCGACGCCTGAGCTATATTTTGGAGCCAAATTCTGGCTATCTTAACGTATTTTCAGTTTGAAATTACGACTTTTTATACCGAAAATATGTCAATTACTGAAAGCTGCTATGGGTCCCATTTTGCCCAAACCCCCCTGCAGTTTTCAAAATATCCCAAACATTCCAAATTCGACGCCTGAGCCATATTTTGGAGCCAAATTACGTTCTCTGCGCGTATTTTCAGTTTGAAATTTCGAATTTTATACAGAAAATATGCCAATTACTGAAAGCAGCAATGGGTCACATTTTGCTCAAACCCCGCTGCACTTTTTAAAATATCCAAAACATCCCAAATTCAAAGCATGAGCTATATTTTGGAGCCAAATTCTAGCTATCTGAAAGTTTTTTCAGTTTGAAATTATGACATTTATACTTCGCCTTATCAATATTTACTGACCAATTACTAAAAGAGGCGATGGGTCACATTTTGCTCAACCCCCCCCCCCCCCCGCCCTGCAGTTTTCAAAATATCCCAAACATCCCAAATACGACACATGATCCATAATTTGGAGCCAAATTCTGGCTCTCTGCACGTGTTTTCAGTTTGGAATCACGAATTTTTATACCGAAAATATGCCAATTACTGAAAGCAGCGGGGGGGGGGGGGGGGGGGGGGTCACATTTTGCTCAAACCCCCGTGCAGTTTTCAAAATATCCCGAACATCCCATATTCGACGCCTGAGTCATATTTTGGAGTCAAATCCTAGCTCTCTGCACGTATTTTGAGTTTGAAATTACATCTTTTTATACCGAAAATATACCAATTACTGAAAGCAGCGATGGGTCACATTTTGCGCAAACCTCCCCTGCAGCTTTCAAAATATCCTAAACATCCCAAATTCGACACTTGAGACATATTTTGGAGCCAAATTCTAGCTCTCTGCACGTATTTTCAGTCTGAAATTATGACTTTTATACCGAAAATATGCCAAATATGTGAAATCGGCGGTGGGTCACATTTTGACCAAACCCCGGTGCAGTTTTCAAAATATCCTACACATCCCAAATTCGACACTTGAGACATATTTTGGAGCCAAATTCTAGCTCGCTGCACGTATTTTGAGTTTGAAATTACGACCTTTTTTTACCGAAAATATGCCAATTACTGAAAGCGGTGATTGGTCACACTTTGCCCCCCCCCCCCCCCGTTACCTGCAGTTTTGAAAATATCCCAAACATCGCAAATTCGACGCCTGAGATATATTTTGGAGCCAAATTCTGACTCTCTGCTCGTATTTTCAGGTTGAAATTATGATTTTTATACCGAAAATCTTCAAATTACTGAAAACGGAGATGGGTCAGATTTTGCTCAAACCCCCCCACCCTGCAATTTTCAAAATATCTCAAACATCCCAAATACAACTCCTGATCCATATTTTGGAGCCAAATTCTGGCTCTTTGCACGTGTTTTCTGTTTGAAATTACGACTTTTTGTACCGAAAATATGCCAATTACTGAGAGCAGCGATGGGTCACATTTTGTCCACACCCACCTGCAGTTTTCAATTTATCTTAAACATCCCAAATTCGACGCCTGAGCTATATTTTGGAACCAAATTCTGGCTATCTTAACATATTTTCAGTTTGAAATTACGACTTTTTACACCGAAAATATGCCAATTACTGAAAGCTGCTATGGGTCCCATTTTGCCCAAACCCCCCTGCAGTTTTCAAAATATCCCAAACATTCCAAATTCGACGCCTGAGCCATATTTTGGAGTCAAATTATGGTTCTCTGCGCGTATTTTCAGTTTGAAATTTCGAATTTTATACCGAAAATATGCCAATAACTGAAAGCACCGATCGGTCACATTTTGCTCAACCCTCCCCCCTGTAGTTTCCAAAATATCCCAAACATCCCAAATACGACAAATGATCCATAATTTGGAGCCAAATTCTGGCTCTCTGCACGTGTTTTCAGTTTTAAATTACGAATTTTTATACCAAAAATATGCCAATTACTGAAAGCAGGGGGGGGTCACATTTTGCTCAAACCCCCGTGCAGTTTTCAAAATATCCCAAACATCCCACATTCGACGCCTGAGTCATATTTTGGAATCATATCTTAGCTCTCTGCACGTATTTTGAGTTTGAAATTACGTCTTTTTATACCGAAAATATGCCAATTACTGAAAGCAGCGATGGTTCACATTTTGGCCAAACCTCCCCTGCAGTTTTCAAAATATCCCAAACATTCCAAATTTGACCCCTGAGCCATATTTTGGAGCCAAATTATGGTTCTCTGCGCGTATTTTCAGTTTGAAATTTCGAATTTTATACCGAAAATATGCAATTTACTGATAGAAGCGATGAGTCAAATTTTGCCCAAACCCCTCTGCAGTTTCCAAAATATCCAAATTATCACAAATTCGACGCCTGACCCATATTTTGGAGTCAAATTCTGGCTCTCTTCACGTATTTTCAGTTTGAAATTACGACTTTTATACCGAAAATATGCCAATTACTGAGAGAAGCGATTGGGTCACATTTTGCCCAAACCCCCTCCTTGTGGGATATTTGGGCTTGATTCTGATTAATTAATAATTAAAGTAGTAAATTAAATTACGAAGGACCACCCGCTTTTAAAGTAAAGAGGGAAACTGAGAATTTCAGATCATTAGATAAAATTCTAGAGAAAACCAGTGACTATGGATATGACTAGAAAGTATGATCATAAGAATAATTAATGGGCTGTATTATTAAAGAAACAAACCTCAAACACCTACATTGGGGGGTTATTACTGGAGGTAAGTACGTCCAGGAATCAGTGTGGTTCGTTCACTGATTCAATTAATAATAAGCTAATCCTATAAATAATGCTGAATATAATATTATTCATATAAAGAAGAACATGAATATGAGCATAGTAATGAGTTACAGTAAATCACACATTAATATTAAACATTCTGAATACATCAAATTGCAAGGATACGGATAAAAAGAAATAAGCCTTAGCTTGTAGTAGATTCCTTTAGATAACCATGGAAGTCCTCTTAATCTCCAAGTCTGGTACACTGACGAATGGCACGGTTAACATGGAGAAGACAGCATGAGGAATTCGTCTCTCGAGCTGCAAGATAAATAACTACCAGTAGCAATTGATTTAACTACTCAATTCATATTCAAGATTATTAATATCTACAGATGGAATTCTAATCACCTGTTATTAGGTGTTATCCCGCTGCTTGACGAACAATCACCCCGCTATTATTAAACCTGTAAATGATGCATCAAATAAAGGGTACTTAGCTGTGGGCACTGTATAAGTATTAAGATTGCCGTAATTTCGCATCCCAGGCTCCGGTGAACTTATCCTGGATTGATGCGTTTCAAACTGGCTGATCACGTGTCGTCAGGAACCAAGTCTAGGGGTCCCTCATTTAACACCAGCACTAGTTGAAGATATTATCTGCAAGGTCGTTCACGCCTCACAGTGGCGGCTTTCATCTGAGGATGAATAACACCTGCCCGATTTGCTGGGCAATGGCGTCCTTTATGAGTACGGTAAGCACAGTTCTGCCTCCTTTCGGCTCTGCACGTGTCCGCGTACCGACTGAAGGGGATGGCGTCCCTCCAACCCACGCCGAGTCGACGTTCATAACACAAATTATTGTCACGAACATTAATATTTCACGCATTCGCGCTTGAAACTCTAAAGACTGGACGGGTTTATTATTTAGAGGAACGAAATATTATTATTTAACTATTTAAGAATAGTAAATATATATGGGAGAGGAATTAATGTCTCCCCATGGCATTCATTGATGACGTTAACACTATCGTGAGGTAGACGCTATGATTCTAACGCTCTATTCGGCTTTTAGTTAGAGAACAATTCGTCTGCAATCAGTTGTCATACAGAATGCTTTAATTATGGAGAATCGTATTTAATTCTCACACAAATTGGATATAATGTGTTTTACTGTAAAGAAATCTGACGCAATACTGGCGTCAGGTGGCGTGAGAATTCTAGCCTAATGCACAGATGAATTATTAGTACATGAGAATTCTACGAGTTGTTAATTTTACTTACTACAATATTAAATATGGTTAGTAAGAAGTAATGAGAATACAACAATGCTGTATTCGATGTTGGAAATATCCAACATAACTCCGGGGGGGAATCCCAGGGTCGCAGTGTACTGTGTTGTACTGACCTATCCCGAAGTGATATTAAGATTAATACATTAGTATATTAGTATGTTAGTATGTTAGTACACACATAACGAATGTCCTGGATTTATCAAGGACTTACAAGAATTTGAGTCTTGCTATTTACATGTCAACTGAAACATGTTGTTTGTAGCCTACACAATATTTATAGATTTTAACTCTCCCAATTTAAACTAACAGAATCTACGGTGATGCGATATCCTGGGTCATAGTGACGTGTAATGTTTCGTTACGTGATATCACATCGTAGCATCATCACAGTTTTCTCAGTGGGATGTGAAAGAAATTACTCTTGTTCAGAGTTGTAATAGGCTTGCAGTTTCCCTTAGTGGAAACATGTATTAAATATTGAAACATTAAATGATTAAATTATCGGTAATCAGGAACACTCTAAAGCTCACAATAAATTCAACAACTAGGGTCGCAGTGACATGTAATGGTGTATTACGTAGCTGCTGAATCGTAAGTAAACTCAGAATAAGTTCCTAAGAACTGATAACACTATTGTATAATTATACAGTAAAGTGTTATTAGTCATTCAAGATCAAGGAGACTATGACACTACAGTAAGGTCACTGTCTAGGGTCGCTGTGACTTGTAACTATTGAGTTACTAGACAATAACATCACACAGCATCACGATCACCTCAAATTCAAATGAGGAAATTGAATTAAATGTGCACTGCCGTGCAGTAGTCATGCTGACTGATGGTACAACTAATTTGCTAACTAGCTAAAATAATAGAAAGTAGAGAACTGAAAAGTTTATTCAATAAAATCAAGGAAAATTCTGAGTCGACAGTGAGATTAGTAGCCTAGTCATTCTGACTTATGAGCTAATTAAATGGCAGCTCATAGGCTTGACACTGTAAACATGTTAATACGAAATCACCTTTACATGAATTTGAGTTTATTAAATCAGTCTCTATAAGTATAGTCAACTGCAATTAATGGTGAGTACAGATTAGGCTAGTACTCAGTTGACACTAACTAAAGTCTCTAAACCTACCTAAATAAATGGTTTGAATTTCTAACCTACCTAAGTAAGAGACTAAGCTAATTGTGAGCAAAAATGTACTCGAATTAACATTGTGAGCAGTATTGAGCTCATTAACAAGTCGAGCTATATTGAACTCGTGAACATGGTGAGCTGTATTGAGCTCGTTAGCATGGTGAGCTACAGTGAGCTCGTCAGCAGTGCTGACAGGGTGAGTTCAGTGAACTCGAATTAACGAGGTGGAGATTGTCATTCAATTATCATGGCGAGCAATATTAAGCTCGTACGCATGGTGAACAAGCACTCATATTATTACGTTAATTCTAAGGTGAGCTATATTAAGCTCATGGCGTATGTTAATTAACAATGCCGATGTTTAACGATAATGCATTAAACATATTAGTTCTCTGTAAATTCACTTACATATTAGTAAGTTTGCAAGTTTGTTCGTGCTGCGCTCCTACACTAAATAAGCAGAAACGTAAGAAAAAACAACTCAAACAATTAATGCAAGTATTTATCACTAACTCTTAGTGCAGAAAACATGGTATTAAGAAGGTTTTCTTGGCAAACCTTTAAGCGCAAGTATAGTGGACCAGTGGCCCTAGTGAATTTGTAATTAAATTCAGGAAATGCCAGTGGCATTGAGTGCTAGATTCTCTAGCCTAACATTATTAATTCCTAGGGAGTACTAGATTCTCTAGCCTAACATTACAATTTAACTAGGAAGACTGAGTGTGGTCAATTACTACTTGTCGAGAATAATTCTAGGTCTGCAGTGAATTCAATGGTTTGGTCGCTGTGACTTGTACTTGTTTGAGTACGGACCATTGGGTTTCACTGAGAGCTATGAAACATCTCGGCGAGTATCAACTGTACTACATTCAATCTGAGTTTATTACTCAGCTGTGTTTCTCCCTTTAGCTTGCTGCTGGAGAATTGATTTACTGCTGACTAATTTATTATTGTTGGCAGGCTTAGGCTTGTTCACATTCAGAACTTTACCAATAAGTAAGTAGCCTCCTGCAGATTGGAGCATATTCATTCCCAATCGTTTAACATGTCCAGTTATGAACTGGTAATAGTAGTCGGCTCCTACTAGTACATCTACATTGTTAAGGCGGTCAGACATTAATTTGTTGTCAGCCAAATTAATTTCACGTTCCTGCAGGAAGTGGGCTGTGTACCCCAGACCCTTAATATTTAAGTCTAAAGGTATTTGATCTACAACAATGGCTTGGACAGCCTTGGCATGACTACCTAGTCGTACAAGCGGTTGAACTACTGAGTATTCATGGGTTCCTCGATTTATCATGGACCCTGACAAGTTTAATTTTACCTGTCCTATTGGTTGTAAATTAAGTGCCTCTGCTGCCCTTTGAGTAATGAAAGTTCTCTGGGAACCTTGATCAAATAGTCCACGTATGGTGATCTTGGTTCCTCTGTTCTTCACTTGGAGTTGGGCAGTAGGCAAAGCAGCATCCACTTGAGATGCTTGGGAAGTTACGCTGTACACATCTCGCACCTTGCAGCACTGTACTGGTGTAGATTCTCTACGTCCTATTCTAGGATTGACATAATTAGTCCTAACTAATTTGCACAGTGCAGCATGATGCTTGCCTCTTCTACACCTATTGCAGGTATTCAGTGGGGTGTCACAGCTGTTAACATTATGTGGTTTGAGACACCTAGTACATTTGTGTAACTGTTTGAGTCGTCTGACTCTTGTGTCTCTATTAGGATAATTAGTACATTTGTACAGAGAATGTTTTTGATTGCAAAACAAGCACATTCCCCATCCTACAGATCGTTTAGATGTTACCGGTTTAGGTAAAACAGTATTAGCAGGTGGTGATGGTTTTGCTGTTTGCATTTGCTTGTTATTTATTCTCTTGTGAGTACTTGGTGTACTCTGGGGAACCATTAACAGGCTCTTGGGAGTGCTCTTTGGACTATTAGGTCTCTTAGGAGCACCTGTGAAGTTATTAGCAGTGCTCTTTGGACCATTAGGTCTCTTAGGAGCACCTGTGGGACTCTTAGGTCTCACTGATGAATCAGTATTTGACTGATTGTTGTCACATTGAGTATTAGCACCTTGGTTACCTAGTGACAGTGTCACTTTAGAAGTTTCAGGTAAGGAAACTGATGTAGGTACAGTTTTGGTGCATTCAGATTTAGCATTAATTGCTTGGTTTGCTGTATGATTGCTCATATTACGCAAACCTGTAAATATATCCTGCATTGACAGGGTATTACCATTCTGGCATACATATAGTTTATTAAGTGTGTCACCAGACAATTTTCTCTGGATGATAATTTTAGTCATCCACTCAGTAGTTGGGTGATCCACCTCTTTACTGAAAGAATTTATCAGTGACTCAAGCTGAAAACTAAAGGCTTGTAAAGAGTCAACTGATTGTTCTAGTGAAGATAAATTTAATAATTGGTGCACAAGGTTTATAATAGTCTTCTCATTGTTAGCACTTACTTTAGATGGCTGTTGTGAGCAATTGTGACCATTACTTGTGTTGCTTAAGGCTTCTTGCTTAGCCTCAGCTTTGATTACAGCTTCGACTGCTGCTGCAGCATTAGCTTTATCATTTTCTGGTTCAGATTCACTGATCATTGCAGCTTCACTTGTTTCATCTGCAGCTTCACTTGTTTCTCTGGGTTCTGGTGATAAGCTAGTTAATTCAGTAGCATTATGTATCGAACTTATAGAATCCAGGGAACATTGAGAAGAGTGGTCTGAAAATTGATCAGACTCTGTAAACAAATCATCGCATGAAGCGGTATTAGATGAGAGGTTAGAAAATGAAAGTTGAACTTCAGTTGTTGATCTTATATAGTGATCAGCATTGATTAGAGGATTCTCCTCGTCTTGATGTAGCTCATGTATTTCATCTCAGCTGTGTGCTTGCTCGGTTGTAGTTTTTCTACAAAAACGTTCTATCCAATCAGGATCATTTTGTTTCGCAAGCACTCTTTTATAGTGATCTAACTTGTCTTGAATGGTATCTTCATATTCATCAAGATCATATTCGATCTGACTTAATTCGTCTGGGTCAGTATTACTGCTAAAGAGTTTGTCTTTATAAGCCTCGATGGTCTCCTTCACCTGGACGTATTTTTCGTTAGCTGCCTCTGTGTAGAGGTTGAACTCAAAGAAGTCAATTGGATTGTTTTCTAAACAGTTGTCGCAGTCGTTAAGTCGTCTTGATAGGTACTTTTGGAGACTTCTCAAGATAATACTGATTCTCTTTAATATTTCAGGAGTATCCATTCTGGATGTAAATTTGAGCCTTATAAGGCTTATATAGCTAGTGATATAGCTAGGGTGTCTGCTCCTTGATGTAGAGCAGGTATAATTATTGACAGCCTAATATTTCTTGAGGTTGGTTGTAATTTACCTCATTTAGAGGTTAGCTACCTACCTAATAATAAGCAACTAAGATTTGAGTGGTACCTTGGTCTCACTACAGGTGTTCCTCAGCTTAGCTCTTCTAAATCAGCCTCGGATGGGTAGTGGACTTACAGTAACACTCAAAGACATACATAGAAATATGCAATAAATATATACACAATAAATGGTTAATCCCACCCTTGATAGGGTCAGCACAAAAGAAAAATATATGTGTCACTAACTAGCTCAAGCCTAGTCGTGAGAATTTCTACTTGAGAAACTACAACTCTATTTAGTCTGTGCTTGTGCCAGATTCAACACAATCACAGCCTAAATTGCTACCTAATGAAGGTTGGCAAAGATTATATTATGGTACAGTAATGTGCAAATAATTGTGCTGTGTTTTTGGGTTTTTTGTATTTTATATAATATACACTTGTGTAATTATGTGTATAAGAAATTAAATGAGCACAAAGGAATTAATTGTGTTTGGCAAGTATTCTACTGCCGTAAATATTATCTAACTCCTGAATGTACTCCTAATTGTGGAATAAAATATTATCAGGGTTAGTAATGATTAACTAGTATGAGATCAGTAATTTATATTAGTATACTGGATCCCTAAATGTTAATGATCCACTGACTTGAGTGAAGCAGTAACTTTAACATGGATTCAGGCTATAATGGACAGTCTGCTGACAGCCATATATTGAAACATTGGTATAGCCTAAATGGTTAACACTTAATTGGTGTTAGTGGTTAATATAAGGTTATGAGCTGTTGCTCTTGGTGAACTAAGGATTCTACTTCAGTATGAAGTGTAGGTCTACATGTTGTGGGTAAGTGGCTATGACCCACTAAAGCTATGTATAAGGTAGCTGTTAGTGTGATCTAGGCTAACTGATGTGTTACACTGTTAGTTGACACAATTAATTAAATAGTTAGTCTAGCTTCTATCACACAAGGATTAGTTATTAATGGTTAATATTTTAATTATAAATTTAATGCCTATCCGGTTCGAAGGACCATAATGTGGGATATTTGGGCTTGATTCTGATTAATTAATAATTAAAGTAGTAAATTAAATTACGAAGGACCACCCGCTTTTAAAGTAAAGAGGGAAACTGAGAATTTCAGATCATTAGATAAAATTCTAGAGAAAACCAGTGACTATGGATATGACTAGAAAGTATGATCATAAGAATAATTAATGGGCTGTATTATTAAAGAAACAAACCTCAAACACCTACATTGGGGGGTTATTACTGGAGGTAAGTACGTCCAGGAATCAGTGTGGTTCGTTCACTGATTCAATTAATAATAAGCTAATCCTATAAATAATGCTGAATATAATATTATTCATATAAAGAAGAACATGAATATGAGCATAGTAATGAGTTACAGTAAATCACACATTAATATTAAACATTCTGAATACATCAAATTGCAAGGATACGGATAAAAAGAAATAAGCCTTAGCTTGTAGTAGATTCCTTTAGATAACCATGGAAGTCCTCTTAATCTCCAAGTCTGGTACACTGACGAATGGCACGGTTAACATGGAGAAGACAGCATGAGGAATTCGTCTCTCGAGCTGCAAGATAAATAACAACCAGTAGCAATTGATTTAACTACTCAATTCATATTCAAGATTATTAATATCTACAGATGGAATTCTAATCACCTGTTATTAGGTGTTATCCCGCTGCTTGACGAACAATCACCCCGCTATTATTAAACCTGTAAATGATGCATCAAATAAAGGGTACTTAGCTGTGGGCACTGTATAAGTATTAAGATTGCCGTAATTTCGCATCCCAGGCTCCGGTGAACTTATCCTGGATTGATGCGTTTCAAACTGGCTGATCACGTGTCGTCAGGAACCAAGTCTAGGGGTCCCTCATTTAACACCAGCACTAGTTGAAGATATTATCTGCAAGGTCGTTCACGCCTCACAGTGGCGGCTTTCATCTGAGGATGAATAACACCTGCCCGATTTGCTGGGCAATGGCGTCCTTTATGAGTACGGTAAGCACAGTTCTGCCTCCTTTCGGCTCTGCACGTGTCCGCGTACCGACTGAAGGGGATGGCGTCCCTCCAACCCACGCCGAGTCGACGTTCATAACACAAATTATTGTCACGAACATTAATATTTCACGCATTCGCGCTTGAAACTCTAAAGACTGGACGGGTTTATTATTTAGAGGAACGAAATATTATTATTTAACTATTTAAGAATAGTAAATATATATGGGAGAGGAATTAATGTCTCCCCATGGCATTCATTGATGACGTTAACACTATCGTGAGGTAGACGCTATGATTCTAACGCTCTATTCGGCTTTTAGTTAGAGAACAATTCGTCTGCAATCAGTTGTCATACAGAATGCTTTAATTATGGAGAATCGTATTTAATTCTCACACAAATTGGATATAATGTGTTTTACTGTAAAGAAATCTGACGCAATACTGGCGTCAGGTGGCGTGAGAATTCTAGCCTAATGCACAGATGAATTATTAGTACATGAGAATTCTACGAGTTGTTAATTTTACTTACTACAATATTAAGTATGGTTAGTAAGAAGTAATGAGAATACAACAATGCTGTATTCGATGTTGGAAATATCCAACACTCCTGCAGTTTTCAAAACATTCAAAACATCGCAAACTCGATGCCTGAGCCATATTTTGGAGCCAAATTCTTGCTCACTGCACGTATTTTGAGTTTGAAATTACGACTTTTTTTTACCGAAAATATGCCAATTACTGAAAGCGGTGATTGGTCACACTTTGCACCCCTCCCCCCTCGTTCCCTGCAGTTTTGAAAATATCGCAAACATCGCAAATTCGACGCCTGAGATATATTTTGGAGCAAAATTCTGACTCTCTGCTCGTATTTTCAGGTTGAAATTATGACTTTTTATACCGAAAATCTACTAATTACTGAAAACGGAGACGGGTCAGATTTTGCTCAAACACCCCCCTGCAGTTTTCAATATATCCCAAACATAGAAATACAACGCCTGATCAATATTTTGGAGCCAAATTCTGGCTCTTTGCACGTGTTTTCAGTTTGAAATTATGACTTTTTGTACCGAAAATATGCCAATTACTGAGAGCGGCGATGGGTCACATTTTGCCCATACCCCCTGCAGTTTTCAAAATATCCCAAACTACCCAAATTCGACGCCTGAGCTATATTTTGGAGCCAAATTCTGGCTATCTTAACGTATTTTCAGTTTGAAATTACGACTTTTTATACCGAAAATATGCCAATTACTGAAAGCTGCTATGGGTCCCATTTTGCCCAAACCCCCCTGCAGTTTTCAAAATATCCCAAACATTCCAAATTCGACGCCTGAGCCATATTTTGGAGCCAAATTATGGTTTTCTGCACGTATTTTCAGTTTGAAATTTCCAATTTTGTATAGAAAATATGCCAAGTACTGAAAGCAGCGATTGGTCACATTTTGCCCAAACCCCCCTGCAGTTTTCAAAATATCCAAAACATCCCAAATTCAAAGCCTGAGCTATATTTTGGAGACAAATTCTAGCTCTCTGCACGTATTTTGAGTTTGAAATTACGACTTTTTTTTTACCGAAAATATGCCAATTACTGAAAGCGGTGATTGGTCACACTTTGCACCCCCCCCCCCTCGTTCCCTGCAGTTTTGAAAATATCCCAAACATCGCAAATTCGACGCCTGAGATATATTTTGGAGCCAAATTCTGACTCTCTGCTCGTATTTTCAGGTTGAAATTATGACTTTTTATACCGAAAATATGCCAATTACTGAAAGCGGCGATGGGTCACATTTTGCTCAACCCCCCCCCCTCCCCTGCAGTTTTCAAAATATCCCAAACATTCCAAATTTGACGCCTGAGCCATATTTTGGAGCCAAATTATGGTTCTCTGCGCGAATTTTAAGTTTAAAATTTCGAATTTTATACCGAAAATATGCCAATTACTGAAAGCACCGATGGGTCACATTTTGTCCAAACCCCGCTGCAGTTTTCAAAATATCCAAAACATCCCAAATTCAAAGCCTGAGCTATATTTTGGAGCCATATTCTAGTTATCTGCACGTATTTTCAATTTGAAATTACGACTTTTTATACCGAAAATATGCCAATTACTGAGAGCAGCGATGGGTTACATTTTGCCCATACCCCCCTGCTATTTTCAAAATATCTGAAACATCGAAAATTCGACGCTGGGGGATATTTTAGAGCCAAAGTCCGGCTCTCTGCACGAATTTTCAGTTTGAAATTACGAATTTTTATACCAAAAATATGCCAATTACTGAAAGCGCCGATGGATCTCATTTTGCCCAAACCCCCCTGCAGTTTTCAAAATATCCCAAACCTCCCAAATTCGACGCGTGAGCCATATTTTCGAGCCAAATTCTGGCTCTCTGCTCGCATTTTTAGGTTGAAATTATGACTTTTTTATACCGAAAATCTACCAATTACTGAAAACGGAGATGGGTCAGATTTTGCTGAACCCCCCCCCCCCCCTTTTGCAGTTTTCAAAATATCCCAAACATCCCAAATACAACGCCTGATCCATATTTTAGAGCAGAATTTTGGCACTTTGCACGTGTTTTCAGTTTGAAATTACGACTTTTTATACCGAAAATATGCCAATTACTGAGAGCGGTGATGGGTCACATTTTGCCCACACCCCCTACAGTTTTCAAAATATCCCAAACATCCCAAATTCGACGCCTGAGCTATATTTTGGAGCCAAATTCTGGCTATCTTAACGTATTTTCAGTTTGAAATTACGACTTTTTATACCGAAAATATGGCAATTACTGAAAGCTGCTATGGGTCACATTTTGCCCAAACCCCCCTGCAGTTTTCAAAATATCCCAAACATTCCAAATTCGACGCCTGAGCCATATTTTGGAGCCAAATTATGGTTCTCTGCGCGTATTTTCAGTTTGAAATTTCCAATTTTATATAGAAAATATGCCAATTACTGAAAGCAGCTATAGGTCACATTTTGCCCAAACCCCGCTGCAGTTTTCAAAATATCCAAAACATCCCAAATTCAAAGCCTGAGCTATATTTTGGAGCCATATTCTAGTTATCTGCACGTACTTTCAGTTTGGAATTACGACTTTTTATACCGAAAATATGCCCATTACTGATAGCAGCGATGGGTCAAATTTTGCCCAAACCCCTCTGCAGTTTCCAAAATATCCAAATTATCACAAATTCGACTCCTGACCCATATTTTGGAGTCAAATTCTGGCTCTCTTCACGTATTTTCAGTTTGAAATTACGACTTTTATACCGAAAATATGCCAATTACTGAGAGCGGCGATTGGGTCTCATTTTGCCCAAACCATCTCTTGCAGTTTTGAAAATATCCCAAACATCGCAAATTCGACGCTTGAGCTATATTTTGGAACCAAATTCTGACTCTCTGCTCGTATTTTCTTGTTGAAATTATGACTTTTTATACCAAAATCTACCAATTACTGAAAACGGAGATAGGTCAGATTGTGCTCACCCCCCCCCCTCCCTGCAGTTTTCAAAATATCCCAAATATCCCAAATACATCTCCTGATCCATATTTTGGAGCCAAATTCTGGCTCTTTGCACGTGTTTTCAGTTTGAAATTATGACTTTTTGTACAGAAAATATGCCAATTACTGAGAGCGGCGATGGGTCACATTTTGCTCAAACCCCCTGCAGTTTTCAAAATATCTTAAACATCCTAAATTCAACGCCTGAGCTATATTTTGGAGCCAAATTCTGGCTATCTTAACGTATTTTCAGTTTGAAATTACGTCTTTTTATACCGATAATATGCCAATTACTGAAAGCAGCGATGGGTCACATTTTGGCCAAACCTCCCCTGCAGTTTTCAAAATATCCCAAACATTCCAAATTTGACGCCTGAGCCATATTTTGGAGCCAAATTATGGTTCTCTGCGCGTATTTTAAGTTTGAAATTTCGAATTTTATACCGAAAATATGCCAATTACTGAAAACACTGATGGGTCACATTTTGTCCAAACCCCGCTGCAGTTTTCAAAATATCCAAAACAACCCAAATTCAAAGCCTGAGCTATATTTTGGAGCCATATTCTAGTTATCTGCACGTATTTTCAGTTTGAAATTACGACTTTTTTTACCGAATATATGAAAATTACTGATAGAAGCGATGGGTCAAATTTTGCCCAAACCCCTCTGCAGTGTCCAAAATATCCAAATTATCACAAATTCGACCCCTGACCCATATTTTGGAGTCAAATTCTGGCTCTCTTCACGTATTTTCAGTTTGAAATTACGACTTTTATACCGAAAATGTGCCAATTACTGAGAGAAGCGATTAGGTCACATTTTGCCCAAACCCCCTCCTGCAGGTTTCAAAACATCCCAAACATCGGAAACTCGAAGCCTGAGCCATATTTTGGAGCCAAATTCTTGCTCTCTGCACGTATTTTCAGTTTGAAATTACGACTTTTTATACCGAAAATATGCCAATTACTGAGAGCGGCGATGGGTCACATTTTGCCCACATCCCCTGCAGTTTTAAAAATATCCCAAACTACCCAAATTCGACGCCTGAGCTATATTTTGGAGCCAAATTATGGTTCTCTGGGCGTATTTTCAGTTTGAAATTTCCAATTTTGTATAGAAAATATGCCAATTACTGAAAGCAGCGATGGGTCACATTTTGCCCAATCCCCACTGCAGTTTTCAAAATATCCAAAACATCCCAAATTCAAAGCCTGAGCTATATTTTGGAGCCAAATTCTAGCTCTCTGCACGTATTTTGAGTTTGAAATTACTACTTTTTTTACCGAAAATATGCCAATTACTGAAAGCGGTGATTGGTCACACTTTGCACCCCCCCCCCCTCGTTCCCTGCAGTTTTGAAAATATCCCAAACATCGCAAATTCGACGCCTGAGCTATATTTTGGAGCCAAATTCTGACTCTCTGCTCGTATTTTCAGGTTGAAATTATGACTTTTTATACCGAAAATCTACCAATTACTGAAAACGGAGATGGGTCAGATTTTGCTCAAACATCCCCCTGCAGTTTTCAATATATCCCAAACATCCCAAATACAACGCCTGATCAATATTTTGGAGCCAAATTCTGGCTCTTTGCACGTGTTTTCAGTTTGAAATTACGACTTTTTGTACCGAAAATATGCCAATTACTGAGAGCGGCGATAAGTCACATTTTGCCCACACCCCCTGCAGTTTTCAAAATATCCCAAACATTCCAAATTCGACACCTGAGCCATATTTTGGAGCCAAATTATGGTTCTCTGCGCGTATTTTTAGTTTGAAATTTCCAATTTTATATAGAAAATATGCCAATTACTGAAAGCAGCGATGGGTCACATCTTGCCCAAACCCCGCTGCAGTTTTCAAAATATCCAAAGCATCCCAAATTCAAAGCCTGAGCTATATTTTGGAGCCATATTCTAGTTATCTGCACGTATTTTCAGTTTGAAATTACGACTTTTTATACCGAAAATATGCCAATTACTAAAAGCAGCGATGGGTCAAATTTTGCCCAAACCCCTCTGCAGTTTCCAAATTATCCAAATAATCACAAATTCGACTCCTGACCCATATTTTGGAGTCTAATTCTGGCTCTCTTCACGTATTTTCAGTTTGAAATTACGACTTTTATACCGAAAATATGCCAATTACTGAGAGCGGCGATTGGGTCACATTTTGCCCAAACCCCCTCCTGCAATTTTCAAAATATCCCAAACATCGCAAATTCGAAGCATGAGCCATATTTTGTAGCCAAATTCTTCCTCTCTGCACGTATTTTCAGTTTGAAATTACGACTTTTTATACCGAAAATATGCCAAATACTGAAATCGGCAGTGGGTCACATTTTGACTACACCCCCGTGCAGTTTTCAAAATATCCTAAACATCCCAAATTCGACACTTGAGACATATTTTGGAGCCAAATTCTAGCTCCCTGCACGTATTTTGAGTTTGAAATTACGACTTTTTTTTACTGAAAATATGCCAATTACTGAAAGCGGTGATTGGTCACACTTTGCCCATCCCCCCCCCCCCCGTTCCCTGCAGTTTTGAAAATATCCCAAACATCGCAAATTCGATGCCTGAGCTATATTTTGTAGCCAAATTCTGACTCTCTGCTAGTATTTTCAGGTTGAAATTATGACATTTTATACCGAAAATATGCCAATTACTGAAAGCAGCGATGGGTCACATTTTGCTCAACCTCCCCCCCCCCTTCCCTGCAGTTTTCAAAATATCCCAAACATCTCAAATACGACACATGATCCATAATTTGGAGCGAAATTCTGGCTCTCTGCACGTGTTTTCAGTTTTAAATTACGAATTTTTATACCAAAAATATGCCAATTATTGAAAGCAGCGGGGGGTCAAATTTTGCTCAAACCCCCGTGCAGTTTTCAAAATATCCCTAACATCCCACATTCGACGCCTGAGTCATATTTTGGAGTCAAATCCTAGCTCTTTGCACATATTTTGAGATTGAAATTACGTTTTTTTATACCAAAAATATGCCAATTACTGAAAGCATCGATGGGTCACATTTTGCCCAAACCTCCCCTGCAGTTTTCAAAATATCCCAAACATTCCAAATTTGACGCCTGAGCCATATTTTGGAGCCAAATTATGGTTCTCTGTGCGTATTTTAAGTTTGAAATTTCGAATTTTATACCGAAAATATGCCAATTACTGAAAGCACCGATGGGTCACATTTTGTCCAAACCCCGCTGCAGTTTTCAAAATATCCGAAACATCCCAAATTCGAAGCCTGAGCCATATTTTGGAGCCAAATTCTTGCTCTCTGCACGTACTTTCAGTTTGAAATTACGATTATTTATACCGAAAATATGCCAAATACTGAAATCGGCGGTGGGTCACATTTTGACTAAACCCCCGTGCAGTTTTCATAATACCCTTAACATTCCAAATTCGACACTTGAGACTTATTTTGGAGCCAAATTCCAGCTCTCTGCATGTATTTTGAGTTTGAAATTACGACTTTTTTTTACTGAAAATACGCCAATTACTGAAAGCGGTGATTGATCACACTTAGCCCTCCCCCCCCCCCCGTTCCCTGCAGTTTTGAAAATATCCCAAACATCGAAAATTCGACGCTTGAGCATATTTTAGAGCCAAAGTCCGACTCTCTGCACGAATTTTCAGTTTGAAATTACGAATTTTTATACCAAAAATATGCCAATTACTGAAAGCGCCGATGGATCTCTTTTTGCCCAAACCCCCCTGCAGTTTTCAAAATATCCCAAACCTCCCAAATTCGACGCGTGAGCCATATTTTCGAGCCAAATTCTGGCTCTCTGCGCGGATTTTCAATTTGAAGTTACGACTTTTTATACCGAAAATACGCCAATTACTGTTATCTGCGGTAGGTCACATTTTGCTCAAACCCCTCTGCAGTTTTCAAAATATCCCAAACATCTCAAATTCGACGCCTGAGCCATATTTTGAATCCAATTTCTAACTCTTTTCACGTATTTGAGTTTGAAATTACGACTTTTTATACCGAAAATCTACCAATTACTGAAAACGGAGAGGGGTCAGATTTTGCTAAACCCCCCCTCCCCCTGCAGTTTTCAAAATATCCCAAACATCCCAAAATCGACGCCTGAGCCATATTTTGGAGCCAAATTCTGGCTCTCTGCACGTATTTTCAGTTTGACATTACGACTTTTATACCGAAAATCTACCAATTACTGAAAACGGAGAGGGGTCAGATTTTGATGAACCCCTCCCCCCCCTGCAGTTTTCAAAATATCCCAAACATCCCAAATACAACGACTGATCCATATTTTAGAGCAAAATTTTTGCTCTTTGCACGTGTTTTCAGTTTGAAATTACGACTTTTTATACCTAAAATATGGCAATTACTGAAAGCTGCTATAGGTCACATTTTGCCCAAACCCCCCTGCAGTTTTCAAAATATCCCAAACATTCCAAATTCGACGCCTGAGCCATATTTTGGAGCCAAATTATGGTTCTCTGCGCGTATTTTCAGTTTGAAATTTCCAATTTTATATAGAAAATATGCCAATTACTGAAAGCAGCGATGGGTCACATTTTGCCCAAACCCCGCTGCAGTTTTCAAAATATCCAAAACATCCCAAATTCAAAGCCTGAGCTATATTTTGGAGCCATATTCTAGCTATCTGCACGTACTTTCAGTTTGAAATTACGACTTTTTATACCGAAAATATGCCAAATACTGAAATCGGCAGTGGGTCACATTTTGACTACACCCCCGTGCAGTTTTCAAAATATCCTAAACATCGCAAATTCGACACTTGAGACATATTTTGGAGCCAAATTCTAGCTCTCCCTACGCATTTTAAGTTTGAAATTACGACGTTTTTTTACTGAATATATGCTAATTACTGAAAGCGGTGATTGGTCACATTTTGCCCAATACTCCCCCCCCCCCTGTTCCCTGCAGTTATGAAAATATCCCAAACATCCCAAATTCGACGCCTGAGCTATATTTTGGAGCCAAATTCTGACTCTCTGCTCGTATTTTCAGGTTGAAATTATGACTTTTTATACCGAAAATATGCCAATTACTGAGATCGGCGATGGGTCACATTTTGCCAAAACCCCCTGCAGTTTTCAAAATATCCAAAACATTCCAAATTCGACGCCTGAGCCATATTTTGGAGCCAAATTATGGTTCTCTGCGCGTATTTTCGGTTTGAAATTTCCAATTTTATATAGATAATATGCCAATTACTGAAAGCAGCGATTGGTCACATTTTGCCCAAACCCCGCTGCAGTTTTCAAAATATAAAAAACATCCCAAATTCAAAGCCTGAGCTATATTTTTTAGCCAAATTCTGGCTCTCTGCGCGTATTTTCAATTTGAAGTTACGACTTTTTATACCGAAAATACGCCAATTACTGATATTAGCGGTAGGTCACATTTAGCTCAAACCCCTCTGTAGTTTTCAAAATATACCAAACATACAAAATTCGACGCCTGAGCCATATTTTGTATCCAATTTCTAACTCTCTGCACGTATTTGAGTTTGAAATTACGACTTTTTATACCGAAAATATGCCAATAACTGAAATCGTCGGTGGGTCACATTTTGACCAAACCCCCGTGCAGTTTTCAAAATATCCTAAACATCCCAAATTCGACACTTGAGACATATTTTGGAGCCAAATTCTGGCTCTGCACGTTTTTTCAGTTTGAAATTACGACTTTTATACCGAAAATATGCCAATTACTGAAAGCGGCGATTGGGTCACATTTTGGCCAAACCCCCTCCTGCAGTTTTCAAAATATCCCAAACATCGCAAATTCGAAGCCTGAGCCATATTTTGGAGCCAAATTCTTGCTCTCTGCACGTATTTTCAGTTTGAAATTACGACTTTTTATACCGAAAATATGCCAATTACTGAAAGCGGTGATTGGTCACACTTTGTCCCCCCCCCCCCACCCCCGTTCCCTGCAGTTTTGAAAATATTCCAAACATCGCAAATTCGACGCCTGTGCTATATTTTGGAGCCAAATTCTGCCTCTCTGCTCGTATTTTCAGGTTGAAATTATGACTTTTTATACCGAAAATATGCCAATTACTGAAAGCTGCTATGGGTCCCATTTTGCCCAAACCCCCCTACAGTTTTCAAAATATCCCAAAAATTCGAAATTCGACGCCTGAGCCATATTTTGGAGCCAAATTATGGTTCTCTGCGCGTATTTTCTGTTTGAAACTTCGAATTTTATACAGAAAATATGCCAATTACTGAAAGTAGCGATGGGTCAAATTTTGCCCAAACCCCGCTGCACTTTTCAAAATATCCAAAACATCCCAAATTCAAAGCCTGAGCTATATTTTGGAGTAAAATTCAAGCTATCTGCACGTTTTTTCAGTTTGAAATTATGACCTTTTATACCGAAAATATGCCAATTACTGAAAGCGGCGATGTGTCATATTTTGCTCAACGCCTCCCCCCCTTCCCCCTGCAGTTTTTAAATATCCCGAACATCCCAAACACGACACATGATCCATAATTTGGAGCCAAATTCTGGCTCTCTGCACGTGTTTTCAGTTTGAAATTACGAATTTTTATACCGAAAATATGCCAATTACTGAAAGCAGCGGGGGGTCACATTTTGCTCAAACCCCCGTGCAGTTTTCAAAATATCCCAAACATCCCATATTCGATGCCTGGGTCATATTTTCTAGTCAAATCCTAGCTCTCTGCACGTATTTTGAGTTTGAAATTACGTCTTTTTATACCGAAAATATGCCAATTACTGATAGCTGCGATGGGTCAAATTTTGCCCTAACCCCTCTGCAGTTTCCAAAATATCCAAATTATCGCAAATTCGACGCCTGACCCATATTTGGAATCAAATTCTGGCTCTCTTCACATATTTTCAGCTTGAAATTACGACTTTTATACCGAAAATATGCCAAATACTGAAATCGGCGGTGGGTCACATTTTGACCAAACCATCGTGCAGTTTTCAAAATATCCTAAACATCCCAAATTCGACACTTGAGACATATTTTGGAGCCAAATTCTAGCTCTCTGCACGTATTTTGAGTTTGAAATTACGACTTTTTTTTACTGAAAATTTGCCAATTACTGAAAGCGGTGATTGGTCACACTTTGACCCCCCCCCCCCGTTCCCTGCAGTTTTGAAAATATCCCAAACATCGCAAATTCGACGCCTGAGCTATATTTTGGAGCCAAATTCTGACTCTCTCCTCGTATTTTCAGTTTGAAATTAAGACTTTTTATACCGAAAATATGCCAATTACTGATAGCAGCGATGGGTCAAATTTTGCCCAAACCCCTCTGCAGTTTCCAAAATATCCAAATTATCACAAATTCTACGCCTGACCCATATTTTGGAGTCGAATTCTGGCTCTCTTCACGTATTTTCAGTTTGAAATTACGACTTCTATACCGAAAATATGCCAATTACTGAGAGCGGCGATTAGGTCACATTTTGCCCAAACCCCCTCATGCAGTTTTCAAAATATCCCAAACATCGCAAACTCGAAGCCTGAGCCATATGTTGGAGCCAAATTCTGTCTCGCTGCACGTATTTTCAGTTTGAAATTACGACTTTTATACCGAAAATATACCAATTACTGAGTGCGGCGATTAGGTCACATTTTGCCCAAACCCCCTCCTGCAGTTTTCAAAATATCCCAAACATCGCAAATTCGAAGCCTGAGCCATATTTTGGAGGCAAATTCTTGCTCTCTGCACGTATTTTCAGTTTGAAATTACGACTTTTTATACCGAAAATATGCCAAATACTGAATTCGACGGTGGGTCACATTATGACTAAACCCCCGTGCAGTTTTCCAAATATCCTAAACATCCCAAATTCGACACTTGAGACATATTTTGGAGCCAAATTCTAGCTCTCTGGACGTATTTTGAGTTTGAAATTACGACTTTTTTTTACCGAAAATATGCCAATTACTGAAAGCGGTGCTTGGTCACACTTTGACTCCCCCCCCCCCCCCTCCCGTTCCCTGCAGTTTTGAAAATATCCCAAACATCCCAAATACAACGCCTGATCCATATTTGGAGCAAAATTTTGGCTCTTTGCACGTGTTTTCAGTTTGAAATTACGACTTTTTGTACCGAAAATATGCCAATTACTGAGAGCGGCGATGGGTCACATTTTGCCCACAACTCCTGCAGTTTTCAAAATATCCCAAACATTCCAAATTCGACGCCGGAGCCATTTTTTGGAGCCAAATTATGGTTCTCTGCGCGCATTTTCAGTTTGAAATTTCCAATTTTATATAGAAAGTATGCCAATTACTGACAGCAGGGTTATCTTGAGGTTATCTTGAGATGATTTCGGGGCTTTTTTTTTTTAGTGTCCCCGCGGCCCGGTCCTCGACCAGGCCTCTACCCCCAGGAAGCCGCCCGTGACAGCTGACTAACTCCCAGGTACCTATTTACTGCTAGGTAACAGGGGCATTCAGGGTGAAAGAAACTTTGCCCATTTGTTTCTGCCTCGTGCGGGAATCGAACCCGCGCCACCGAATTACGAGTCCTGCGCGCTATCCACCAGGCTACGAGGCCCCGAGGGTTGGGTCACATTTTCTCAACCCCCCCCCCCCCCACCCCTTCCCTGCAGTTTTCAAAATATCCCAAACATCCCAAATACGACACATGATCCATAATTTGGAGCCAAATTCTGGCTCTCTGCACGTGTTTTCAGTTTTAAATTACGAATTTTTATACCGAAAATATGCCAATTACTAAAAGCAGCGGGGGGTCACATTTTGCTCAAACCCCCGTGCAGTTTTCAAAATATCTCCAACATCCCACATTCGACGCCTGAGTCATATTTTGGAGTCAAATCCTAGCTCTCTGCACGTATTTTGAGTTTGAAATTACGTCTTTTTATACCAAAAATATGCCAATTACTGAAAGCATTGATGGGTCACAATTTGCCCAAACCTCCCCTGCAGTTTTCAAAATATCCGAAACATTCCAAATTTGACGCCTGAGCCATATTTTGGAGCCAAATTATGGTTCTCTGCGCGTATTTTCAGTTAGAAATTTCGAATTTTATACCGAAAATATGCCAATTACTGAAAGAAGCAATGGGTCACATTTTGTCCAAACCCCGCTGCAGTTTTCAAAATATCCAAAACATCCCAAATTCAAAGCCTGAGCTATATTTTGGAGCCATATTCTAGTTATCTGCACGTATTTTCAGTTTGAAATTACGACTTTTTATACCGAAAATATGCCAATTACTGATAGCAGCGATGGGTCAAATTTTGCCCAAACCCCTCTGCAGTTTCCAAAATATCGAAATTATCACAAATTCTACGCCTGACCCATATTTTGGAGTCAAATTCTGGCTCTCTTCACGTATTTTCAGTTTGAAATTACGACTTTTATACCGAAAATATGCCAATTACTGAGAGCGGCGATTAGGTCACATTTTGCCCACACCCCCTCCTGCAGTTTTCAAAATATCCCAAACATCGCAAACTCGAAGCCTGAGCCTTATTTTGGAGCCAAATTCTGTCTCTCTGCACGTATTTTCAGTTTGAAATTACGACTTTTTATACCGAAAATATGCCAAATACTGAAATCGGCGGTGGGTCACATTTTGACTAAACCCCCGTGCAGTTTTCAAAATATCCTAAACATCCCGTATTCGACACTTGAGACATATTTTGGAGCCAAATTCTAGCTCTCTGCACGTATTTTGAGTTTGAAATTACGACTTCTTTTATCGAAAATATGCCAATTACTGAAAGCGGTGATTGGTCACACTTTGCCCCCCCCCCCCCCCCCCCCCCGTTCCCTGCAGTTTTGAAAATATCCCAAACATCGCAAATTCGACGCCTGATCTATATTTTGGAGCGAAATTCTGACTCTCTGCCCGCATTTTCAGGTTGAAATTATGAATTTTTATACCGAAAATATGCCAATTACTGAGAGCGGCGATGGGTCTCATTTTGCCCAAACCCCCTGCAGTTTTCACAATATCCAAAACATCCCAAACTCGACGCCAGGGCTATATTTTGGAGCCAAATTCTGGCTATCTTAACGTATTTTCAGTTTGAAATTACGACTTTTTATACCGAATATATGCCAATTACTGAAAGCTGCTATGGGTCCCATTTCGCCCAAACCCCCCCTGCAGTTTTGAAAATATCCCAAACATTCCAAATTCGACGCCTGAGCCATATTTTGGAGCCAAATTATGGTTCTCTGCGCGTATTTTCAGTTTGAAATTTCGAATTTTATACAGAAAATATGCCAATTACTGAAAGCAGCGATGGGTCACATTTTGGCCAAACCCCGCTGCAGTTTTCAAAATATAAAAAACATCCCAAATTCAAAGCTGGAGCTATATGTTTTAGCCAAATTCTAGCTATCTACACGTTTTTTCAGTTTGAAATTATGACTTTTTATACCGAAAATATGCCAATTACTGAAAGCGGAGATGGGTCACAATTTGCTCAACCCCCCCCCCCACCCTCCCTGCTGTTTTCAAAATATCCCAAACATCCCAAATACGACACATGATCCATAATTTTTAGCCAAATTCTGGGTCTCTGCACGAGTTTTCACTTTTAAATTACGAATTTTTATACCGAAAATATGGCAATTACTGAAAGCAGCGGGGGGTCACATTTTGCTCAAATCCCCGTGCAGTTTTCAAAATATCCCTAACATCCCACATTCGACGCCTGAGACATATTTTGGAGCCAAATTCTAGCTCTCTGCACGTATTTTGAGTTTGAAATTACGACTTTTTTTTACTGAAAATTTGCCAATTACTGAAAGCGGTGATTGGTCACACTTTGACCCCCCCCCCCCGTTCCCTGCAGTTTTGAAAATATCCCAAACATCGCAAATTCGACGCCTGAGCTATATTTTGGAGCCAAATTCTGCCTCTCTGCTCGTATTTTCAGGTTGAAATTATGACTTTTTATACCGAAAATATGCCAATTACTGAAAGCTGCTATGGGTCCCATTTTGCCCAAACCCCCCTACAGTTTTCAAAATATCCCAAAAATTCGAAATTCGACGCCTGAGCCATATTTTGGAGCCAAATTATGGTTCTCTGCGCGTATTTTCTGTTTGAAACTTCGAATTTTATACAGAAAATATGCCAATTACTGAAAGTAGCGATGGGTCAAATTTTGCCCAAACCCCGCTGCACTTTTCAAAATATCCAAAACATCCCAAATTCAAAGCCTGAGCTATATTTTGGAGTAAAATTCAAGCTATCTGCACGTTTTTTCAGTTTGAAATTATGACCTTTTATACCGAAAATATGCCAATTACTGAAAGCGGCGATGTGTCATATTTTGCTCAACGCCTCCCCCCCTTCCCCCTGCAGTTTTTAAATATCCCGAACATCCCAAACACGACACATGATCCATAATTTGGAGCCAAATTCTGGCTCTCTGCACGTGTTTTCAGTTTGAAATTACGAATTTTTATACCGAAAATATGCCAATTACTGAAAGCAGCGGGGGGTCACATTTTGCTCAAACCCCCGTGCAGTTTTCAAAATATCCCAAACATCCCATATTCGATGCCTGGGTCATATTTTCTAGTCAAATCCTAGCTCTCTGCACGTATTTTGAGTTTGAAATTACGTCTTTTTATACCGAAAATATGCCAATTACTGATAGCTGCGATGGGTCAAATTTTGCCCTAACCCCTCTGCAGTTTCCAAAATATCCAAATTATCGCAAATTCGACGCCTGACCCATATTTGGAATCAAATTCTGGCTCTCTTCACATATTTTCAGCTTGAAATTACGACTTTTATACCGAAAATATGCCAAATACTGAAATCGGCGGTGGGTCACATTTTGACCAAACCATCGTGCAGTTTTCAAAATATCCTAAACATCCCAAATTCGACACTTGAGACATATTTTGGAGCCAAATTCTAGCTCTCTGCACGTATTTTGAGTTTGAAATTACGACTTTTTTTTACTGAAAATTTGCCAATTACTGAAAGCGGTGATTGGTCACACTTTGACCCCCCCCCCCCCGTTCCCTGCAGTTTTGAAAATATCCCAAACATCGCAAATTCGACGCCTGAGCTATATTTTGGAGCCAAATTCTGACTCTCTCCTCGTATTTTCAGTTTGAAATTAAGACTTTTTATACCGAAAATATGCCAATTACTGATAGCAGCGATGGGTCAAATTTTGCCCAAACCCCTCTGCAGTTTCCAAAATATCCAAATTATCACAAATTCTACGCCTGACCCATATTTTGGAGTCGAATTCTGGCTCTCTTCACGTATTTTCAGTTTGAAATTACGACTTCTATACCGAAAATATGCCAATTACTGAGAGCGGCGATTAGGTCACATTTTGCCCAAACCCCCTCATGCAGTTTTCAAAATATCCCAAACATCGCAAACTCGAAGCCTGAGCCATATGTTGGAGCCAAATTCTGTCTCGCTGCACGTATTTTCAGTTTGAAATTACGACTTTTATACCGAAAATATACCAATTACTGAGTGCGGCGATTAGGTCACATTTTGCCCAAACCCCCTCCTGCAGTTTTCAAAATATCCCAAACATCGCAAATTCGAAGCCTGAGCCATATTTTGGAGGCAAATTCTTGCTCTCTGCACGTATTTTCAGTTTGAAATTACGACTTTTTATACCGAAAATATGCCAAATACTGAATTCGACGGTGGGTCACATTATGACTAAACCCCCGTGCAGTTTTCCAAATATCCTAAACATCCCAAATTCGACACTTGAGACATATTTTGGAGCCAAATTCTAGCTCTCTGGACGTATTTTGAGTTTGAAATTACGACTTTTTTTTACCGAAAATATGCCAATTACTGAAAGCGGTGCTTGGTCACACTTTGACTCCCCCCCCCCCCCCTCCCGTTCCCTGCAGTTTTGAAAATATCCCAAACATCCCAAATACAACGCCTGATCCATATTTGGAGCAAAATTTTGGCTCTTTGCACGTGTTTTCAGTTTGAAATTACGACTTTTTGTACCGAAAATATGCCAATTACTGAGAGCGGCGATGGGTCACATTTTGCCCACAACTCCTGCAGTTTTCAAAATATCCCAAACATTCCAAATTCGACGCCGGAGCCATTTTTTGGAGCCAAATTATGGTTCTCTGCGCGCATTTTCAGTTTGAAATTTCCAATTTTATATAGAAAGTATGCCAATTACTGACAGCAGGGTTATCTTGAGGTTATCTTGAGATGATTTCGGGGCTTTTTTTTTTTAGTGTCCCCGCGGCCCGGTCCTCGACCAGGCCTCTACCCCCAGGAAGCCGCCCGTGACAGCTGACTAACTCCCAGGTACCTATTTACTGCTAGGTAACAGGGGCATTCAGGGTGAAAGAAACTTTGCCCATTTGTTTCTGCCTCGTGCGGGAATCGAACCCGCGCCACCGAATTACGAGTCCTGCGCGCTATCCACCAGGCTACGAGGCCCCGAGGGTTGGGTCACATTTTCTCAACCCCCCCCCCCCCACCCCTTCCCTGCAGTTTTCAAAATATCCCAAACATCCCAAATACGACACATGATCCATAATTTGGAGCCAAATTCTGGCTCTCTGCACGTGTTTTCAGTTTTAAATTACGAATTTTTATACCGAAAATATGCCAATTACTAAAAGCAGCGGGGGGTCACATTTTGCTCAAACCCCCGTGCAGTTTTCAAAATATCTCCAACATCCCACATTCGACGCCTGAGTCATATTTTGGAGTCAAATCCTAGCTCTCTGCACGTATTTTGAGTTTGAAATTACGTCTTTTTATACCAAAAATATGCCAATTACTGAAAGCATTGATGGGTCACAATTTGCCCAAACCTCCCCTGCAGTTTTCAAAATATCCGAAACATTCCAAATTTGACGCCTGAGCCATATTTTGGAGCCAAATTATGGTTCTCTGCGCGTATTTTCAGTTAGAAATTTCGAATTTTATACCGAAAATATGCCAATTACTGAAAGAAGCAATGGGTCACATTTTGTCCAAACCCCGCTGCAGTTTTCAAAATATCCAAAACATCCCAAATTCAAAGCCTGAGCTATATTTTGGAGCCATATTCTAGTTATCTGCACGTATTTTCAGTTTGAAATTACGACTTTTTATACCGAAAATATGCCAATTACTGATAGCAGCGATGGGTCAAATTTTGCCCAAACCCCTCTGCAGTTTCCAAAATATCGAAATTATCACAAATTCTACGCCTGACCCATATTTTGGAGTCAAATTCTGGCTCTCTTCACGTATTTTCAGTTTGAAATTACGACTTTTATACCGAAAATATGCCAATTACTGAGAGCGGCGATTAGGTCACATTTTGCCCACACCCCCTCCTGCAGTTTTCAAAATATCCCAAACATCGCAAACTCGAAGCCTGAGCCTTATTTTGGAGCCAAATTCTGTCTCTCTGCACGTATTTTCAGTTTGAAATTACGACTTTTTATACCGAAAATATGCCAAATACTGAAATCGGCGGTGGGTCACATTTTGACTAAACCCCCGTGCAGTTTTCAAAATATCCTAAACATCCCGTATTCGACACTTGAGACATATTTTGGAGCCAAATTCTAGCTCTCTGCACGTATTTTGAGTTTGAAATTACGACTTCTTTTACCGAAAATATGCCAATTACTGAAAGCGGTGATTGGTCACACTTTGCCCCTCCCCCCCCCCCCCGTTCCCTGCAGTTTTGAAAATATCCCAAACATCGCAAATTCGACGCCTGATCTATATTTTGGAGCGAAATTCTGACTCTCTGCCCGCATTTTCAGGTTGAAATTATGAATTTTTATACCGAAAATATGCCAATTACTGAGAGCGGCGATGGGTCTCATTTTGCCCAAACCCCCTGCAGTTTTCACAATATCCAAAACATCCCAAACTCGACGCCAGGGCTATATTTTGGAGCCAAATTCTGGCTATCTTAACGTATTTTCAGTTTGAAATTACGACTTTTTATACCGAATATATGCCAATTACTGAAAGCTGCTATGGGTCCCATTTCGCCCAAACCCCCCCTGCAGTTTTGAAAATATCCCAAACATTCCAAATTCGACGCCTGAGCCATATTTTGGAGCCAAATTATGGTTCTCTGCGCGTATTTTCAGTTTGAAATTTCGAATTTTATACAGAAAATATGCCAATTACTGAAAGCAGCGATGGGTCACATTTTGGCCAAACCCCGCTGCAGTTTTCAAAATATAAAAAACATCCCAAATTCAAAGCTGGAGCTATATGTTTTAGCCAAATTCTAGCTATCTACACGTTTTTTCAGTTTGAAATTATGACTTTTTATACCGAAAATATGCCAATTACTGAAAGCGGAGATGGGTCACAATTTGCTCAACCCCCCCCCCCCCACCCTCCCTGCTGTTTTCAAAATATCCCAAACATCCCAAATACGACACATGATCCATAATTTTTAGCCAAATTCTGGGTCTCTGCACGAGTTTTCACTTTTAAATTACGAATTTTTATACCGAAAATATGGCAATTACTGAAAGCAGCGGGGGGTCACATTTTGCTCAAATCCCCGTGCAGTTTTCAAAATATCCCTAACATCCCACATTCGACGCCTGAGACATATTTTGGAGCCAAATTCTAGCTCTCTGCACGTATTTTGAGTTTGAAATTACGACTTTTTTTTACTGAAAATTTGCCAATTACTGAAAGCGGTGATTGGTCACACTTTGACCCCCCCCCCCCCCGTTCCCTGCAGTTTTGAAAATATCCCAAACATCGCAAATTCGACGCCTGAGCTATATTTTGGAGCCAAATTCTGCCTCTCTGCTCGTATTTTCAGGTTGAAATTATGACTTTTTATACCGAAAATATGCCAATTACTGAAAGCTGCTATGGGTCCCATTTTGCCCAAACCCCCCTACAGTTTTCAAAATATCCCAAAAATTCGAAATTCGACGCCTGAGCCATATTTTGGAGCCAAATTATGGTTCTCTGCGCGTATTTTCTGTTTGAAACTTCGAATTTTATACAGAAAATATGCCAATTACTGAAAGTAGCGATGGGTCAAATTTTGCCCAAACCCCGCTGCACTTTTCAAAATATCCAAAACATCCCAAATTCAAAGCCTGAGCTATATTTTGGAGTAAAATTCAAGCTATCTGCACGTTTTTTCAGTTTGAAATTATGACCTTTTATACCGAAAATATGCCAATTACTGAAAGCGGCGATGTGTCATATTTTGCTCAACGCCTCCCCCCCTTCCCCCTGCAGTTTTTAAATATCCCGAACATCCCAAACACGACACATGATCCATAATTTGGAGCCAAATTCTGGCTCTCTGCACGTGTTTTCAGTTTGAAATTACGAATTTTTATACCGAAAATATGCCAATTACTGAAAGCAGCGGGGGGTCACATTTTGCTCAAACCCCCGTGCAGTTTTCAAAATATCCCAAACATCCCATATTCGATGCCTGGGTCATATTTTCTAGTCAAATCCTAGCTCTCTGCACGTATTTTGAGTTTGAAATTACGTCTTTTTATACCGAAAATATGCCAATTACTGATAGCTGCGATGGGTCAAATTTTGCCCTAACCCCTCTGCAGTTTCCAAAATATCCAAATTATCGCAAATTCGACGCCTGACCCATATTTGGAATCAAATTCTGGCTCTCTTCACATATTTTCAGCTTGAAATTACGACTTTTATACCGAAAATATGCCAAATACTGAAATCGGCGGTGGGTCACATTTTGACCAAACCATCGTGCAGTTTTCAAAATATCCTAAACATCCCAAATTCGACACTTGAGACATATTTTGGAGCCAAATTCTAGCTCTCTGCACGTATTTTGAGTTTGAAATTACGACTTTTTTTTACTGAAAATTTGCCAATTACTGAAAGCGGTGATTGGTCACACTTTGACCCCCCCCCCCCCCGTTCCCTGCAGTTTTGAAAATATCCCAAACATCGCAAATTCGACGCCTGAGCTATATTTTGGAGCCAAATTCTGACTCTCTCCTCGTATTTTCAGTTTGAAATTAAGACTTTTTATACCGAAAATATGCCAATTACTGATAGCAGCGATGGGTCAAATTTTGCCCAAACCCCTCTGCAGTTTCCAAAATATCCAAATTATCACAAATTCTACGCCTGACCCATATTTTGGAGTCGAATTCTGGCTCTCTTCACGTATTTTCAGTTTGAAATTACGACTTCTATACCGAAAATATGCCAATTACTGAGAGCGGCGATTAGGTCACATTTTGCCCAAACCCCCTCATGCAGTTTTCAAAATATCCCAAACATCGCAAACTCGAAGCCTGAGCCATATGTTGGAGCCAAATTCTGTCTCGCTGCACGTATTTTCAGTTTGAAATTACGACTTTTATACCGAAAATATACCAATTACTGAGTGCGGCGATTAGGTCACATTTTGCCCAAACCCCCTCCTGCAGTTTTCAAAATATCCCAAACATCGCAAATTCGAAGCCTGAGCCATATTTTGGAGGCAAATTCTTGCTCTCTGCACGTATTTTCAGTTTGAAATTACGACTTTTTATACCGAAAATATGCCAAATACTGAATTCGACGGTGGGTCACATTATGACTAAACCCCCGTGCAGTTTTCCAAATATCCTAAACATCCCAAATTCGACACTTGAGACATATTTTGGAGCCAAATTCTAGCTCTCTGGACGTATTTTGAGTTTGAAATTACGACTTTTTTTTACCGAAAATATGCCAATTACTGAAAGCGGTGCTTGGTCACACTTTGACTCCCCCCCCCCCCCCCTCCCGTTCCCTGCAGTTTTGAAAATATCCCAAACATCCCAAATACAACGCCTGATCCATATTTGGAGCAAAATTTTGGCTCTTTGCACGTGTTTTCAGTTTGAAATTACGACTTTTTGTACCGAAAATATGCCAATTACTGAGAGCGGCGATGGGTCACATTTTGCCCACAACTCCTGCAGTTTTCAAAATATCCCAAACATTCCAAATTCGACGCCGGAGCCATTTTTTGGAGCCAAATTATGGTTCTCTGCGCGCATTTTCAGTTTGAAATTTCCAATTTTATATAGAAAGTATGCCAATTACTGACAGCAGGGTTATCTTGAGGTTATCTTGAGATGATTTCGGGGCTTTTTTTTTTTAGTGTCCCCGCGGCCCGGTCCTCGACCAGGCCTCTACCCCCAGGAAGCCGCCCGTGACAGCTGACTAACTCCCAGGTACCTATTTACTGCTAGGTAACAGGGGCATTCAGGGTGAAAGAAACTTTGCCCATTTGTTTCTGCCTCGTGCGGGAATCGAACCCGCGCCACCGAATTACGAGTCCTGCGCGCTATCCACCAGGCTACGAGGCCCCGAGGGTTGGGTCACATTTTCTCAACCCCCCCCCCCCCCACCCCTTCCCTGCAGTTTTCAAAATATCCCAAACATCCCAAATACGACACATGATCCATAATTTGGAGCCAAATTCTGGCTCTCTGCACGTGTTTTCAGTTTTAAATTACGAATTTTTATACCGAAAATATGCCAATTACTAAAAGCAGCGGGGGGTCACATTTTGCTCAAACCCCCGTGCAGTTTTCAAAATATCTCCAACATCCCACATTCGACGCCTGAGTCATATTTTGGAGTCAAATCCTAGCTCTCTGCACGTATTTTGAGTTTGAAATTACGTCTTTTTATACCAAAAATATGCCAATTACTGAAAGCATTGATGGGTCACAATTTGCCCAAACCTCCCCTGCAGTTTTCAAAATATCCGAAACATTCCAAATTTGACGCCTGAGCCATATTTTGGAGCCAAATTATGGTTCTCTGCGCGTATTTTCAGTTAGAAATTTCGAATTTTATACCGAAAATATGCCAATTACTGAAAGAAGCAATGGGTCACATTTTGTCCAAACCCCGCTGCAGTTTTCAAAATATCCAAAACATCCCAAATTCAAAGCCTGAGCTATATTTTGGAGCCATATTCTAGTTATCTGCACGTATTTTCAGTTTGAAATTACGACTTTTTATACCGAAAATATGCCAATTACTGATAGCAGCGATGGGTCAAATTTTGCCCAAACCCCTCTGCAGTTTCCAAAATATCGAAATTATCACAAATTCTACGCCTGACCCATATTTTGGAGTCAAATTCTGGCTCTCTTCACGTATTTTCAGTTTGAAATTACGACTTTTATACCGAAAATATGCCAATTACTGAGAGCGGCGATTAGGTCACATTTTGCCCACACCCCCTCCTGCAGTTTTCAAAATATCCCAAACATCGCAAACTCGAAGCCTGAGCCTTATTTTGGAGCCAAATTCTGTCTCTCTGCACGTATTTTCAGTTTGAAATTACGACTTTTTATACCGAAAATATGCCAAATACTGAAATCGGCGGTGGGTCACATTTTGACTAAACCCCCGTGCAGTTTTCAAAATATCCTAAACATCCCGTATTCGACACTTGAGACATATTTTGGAGCCAAATTCTAACTCTCTGCACGTATTTTGAGTTTGAAATTACGACTTCTTTTACCGAAAATATGCCAATTACTGAAAGCGGTGATTGGTCACACTTTGCCCCTCCCCCCCCCCCCCCCGTTCCCTGCAGTTTTGAAAATATCCCAAACATCGCAAATTCGACGCCTGATCTATATTTTGGAGCGAAATTCTGACTCTCTGCCCGCATTTTCAGGTTGAAATTATGAATTTTTATACCGAAAATATGCCAATTACTGAGAGCGGCGATGGGTCTCATTTTGCCCAAACCCCCTGCAGTTTTCACAATATCCAAAACATCCCAAACTCGACGCCAGGGCTATATTTTGGAGCCAAATTCTGGCTATCTTAACGTATTTTCAGTTTGAAATTACGACTTTTTATACCGAATATATGCCAATTACTGAAAGCTGCTATGGGTCCCATTTCGCCCAAACCCCCCCTGCAGTTTTGAAAATATCCCAAACATTCCAAATTCGACGCCTGAGCCATATTTTGGAGCCAAATTATGGTTCTCTGCGCGTATTTTCAGTTTGAAATTTCGAATTTTATACAGAAAATATGCCAATTACTGAAAGCAGCGATGGGTCACATTTTGGCCAAACCCCGCTGCAGTTTTCAAAATATAAAAAACATCCCAAATTCAAAGCTGGAGCTATATGTTTTAGCCAAATTCTAGCTATCTACACGTTTTTTCAGTTTGAAATTATGACTTTTTATACCGAAAATATGCCAATTACTGAAAGCGGAGATGGGTCACAATTTGCTCAACCCCCCCCCCCCCACCCTCCCTGCTGTTTTCAAAATATCCCAAACATCCCAAATACGACACATGATCCATAATTTTTAGCCAAATTCTGGGTCTCTGCACGAGTTTTCACTTTTAAATTACGAATTTTTATACCGAAAATATGGCAATTACTGAAAGCAGCGGGGGGTCACATTTTGCTCAAATCCCCGTGCAGTTTTCAAAATATCCCTAACATCCCACATTCGACGCCTGAGACATATTTTGGAGCCAAATTCTAGCTCTCTGCACGTATTTTGAGTTTGAAATTACGACTTTTTTTTACTGAAAATATGCCAATTAATGAAAGTGGTGATTGATCACACTTAGCCCCCCCCCCCCGTTCCCTGCAGTTTTGAAAATATCCCAAACATCGCAAATTCGACGCCTGAGCTATATTTTGGAGCCAAATTCAGGCTATCTGCACGTTTTTTCAGTTTGAAATTATGACTTTTTATACCGAAAGTATGCCAATTACTGAAAGCGGCGATGGGTCACATTTTGCCCCCCCCCCACCTCCTGCAGGTTTCAGTATATCCAAAAATCGCAAATTCGACGCCTGAGCCATATTTTGGAGCCAAATTTTAGCTCTCTGCACGTCATTCCAGTTTGAAATTACGACTTTTATACCGAAAATATGCCAATTACTGAAAGCGTCGATTGGGTCACACTTGCCTTCCCCCCCCCCCCCCCTGCAGTTTTCAAAATATCCCAAACATCCAAAATTCGACGTCTGAGCCATATTTTTAGCCAAAATTCTGCTCTTTGCACGTATTTTCAGTTTGAAATTACGACTATTTACACCGAAAATTTGCCAAATACTGAAATCGGCGATGGGTCACATTTTGACCAAACCCCCGCGCAGTTTTCAAAATATCCCAAACATCCCAAATTCGACGCCTGAGCCATATTTTGGAGCCAAATTCTAGCTGTCTGCAAGTATTTTCAGTTTGAAATTACGAATTTTTATACCGAAAATATGCCAATTGCTGAGAGCGGCGATGGGTCACATTTTGCCCAAACCCCCCTGCTATTTTCAAAATATCTGAAACATCGAAAATTCGACGCTTGAGCATATTTTGGAGCCAAAGTTTGGCTCTCTGCACGAATTTTCAGTTTGAAATTACGAATTTTTATACCGAAAATATGCCAATTACTAAAAGCGCCGATGGGTCCCATTTTGCCCAAACCCCCCTGCAGTTTTCAAAATATCACAAACCTCCCAAATTCGACGCGTGAGTCATATTTTGGAGACAAATTCTGGCTCTCTGCGCGTATTTTCAATTTGAAGTTACGACTTTTTATACCGAAAATACGCCAATTACTGATATCTGCGGTGGGTCACATTTCGCTCAAACCCCTCTGCAGTTTTCAAAATATCCCAAACATCTCAAATTCGACGCCTGAGCCATATTTTGGAGCCAAATTCTGACTCTCTCTGCTCTTATTTTCAGTTCGAAATTATGACTTTTTATACCGAAAATATGCCAATTACTGAAAGCGGCGATTTGTCAGATTTTGCTCAAACCCCCCCCTGCAGTTTACAAAATATCCCAAACATCCCAAATACAACGCCTGATCCATAATTTGGAGCCAAATTCTGGCTCTTTGCACATGTTTTCAGTTTGAAATTATGACTTTTTGTACCAAAAATATGCCAATTACTGAAAGCGGCGATGAATCACATTTTTTCTCAAACCCCCCTGCTGTTTTCAAAATATCCCAAACATCCAAAATTCGACGCCTGAGCCATATTTTGAAACCAAATCCTAGCTCTATGCATGTATTTTGAGTATGAAATTACGTCTTTTTATACCGAAAATATGAAAATTACTGAGAGCGGCGATGGGACACATTTTGCCCAAACCCCCCAGCCGTTTTAAAAATATCAAAAACATCGCAAATTCGACGTCTGAGCCATATTTTGGAGCCAAATTCTGGTTCCCTGCACGCATTTCCAGTTTGAAATTACTACTTTTTATACCGAAAGTATGCCAATTACTGAAAACGACGATGGGTCACATTTTGCAGAAACCCCCCCCTGCCGTTTTCAAAATATCCCAAACCTCCCAAATTCGACGCGTGAGTCATATTTTGGAGCCAAATTCTGGTTCTCTGCACGTATTTTCAGTTTGAAATTACAAATTTTTATACCGAAAATATGCCAAATACGGAACGCAGCGATGGCTCACATTTGGCCCAAACCCCCGAGCAGTTTTCAAAATATCCCAAAAATCTCAAATTCAACGCCTGAGCTATATTTTGGAGCCAAATCCTGGCATTCAGCACGTATTTTCAGTTTGAAATTTCGAATTTTTATACCGAAAATATGCCAAATACTGAAAGAGGCGATGGGTCTCATTTTACCCAAACTCCCCTGCACTATTCAATATTTCCCAAATATCGCAAATTCGAAGCATCGGCCATATTTTGCAGCCAAATTCTAGCTTTCTACACGTATTTTGAGTTTGAAATTACGACTTTTTGTACCGAAAAAATGCCAATTACTGAAAGCAGCTATGGGTCCTATTTTCCCCAAACCTCCCTTCAGATTTAAAATATCCTATACATCCCAAATTCGACGCCTGAGCCATATTTTGGAGCCAAATTCCTGCTCTCTGCACATATTTTGAGTTTGAAATTACGAATTTTTATACCGAAAATGTGCCAAATACTGAAAGCAGCGATGGGTCACATTTTGTCCAAACCGCCTCCTGCAGTTTTCAAAATATCCCAAACATCGCAAACTCGCAGCCTGAGCCATATTTTGGAGCCAAATTCTAGCTTTCTGCACGTATTTTCAGTTTGAAATTAGGACTTTTATACCGAAAATATGCCAATTACTGAGAGCGGCGATGGGTCCTATTTTGCCCAAACCCCCCTGCAGTTTTCAAAATATCACAAACATCGCAAATTCGACACCTGAGCCATATATTGGCTTCTCTGCACATATTTTCAGTTTGATATTACGACTTTTTATACCGAAAATATGCCAATTACTGAAAGCGGCGATGGGTCCCATTTTGCCCAAACCCCCCCTGCAGTTTTCAAAATATCCCAAACATCCCAAATTCGTCGCCTGAGCTATTTTCTGGAGCCAAATTCTGGCTCTCTGCCTGTATTTTCAGTTTGAAATTACGACTTTTTATACCGAAAATATGCCAATTACTGAAAGCAGCGATGGGTCCCATTTTGCCCAAACCCCCCTGCAGTTTTCAAAATATCACAAACATCGCAAATTCGACACCTGAGCCATATATTGGCTTCTCTGCACATATTTTCAGTTTGATATTACGACTTTTTATACCGAAAATATGCCAATTACTGAAAGCGGCGATGGGTCCCATTTTGCCCAAACCCCCCCTGCAGTTTTCAAAATATTCCAAACATCCCAAATTCGACCCCTTAAGGCATATTTTGGAGACAAATTCTGGCTCTCTGCGCGGATTTTCAATTTAAAATAACGACTTTTTTTTAACCGAAAATATGCCAATTACTGAAAGCGGCGATGAGTCACATTTTGCCCAAACCCCCGTGCAGTTTTCAAAATATCCCAAGCATCCCAAATTCAACGCCTGAGCCATATTTTGGAGCCAAATTCTTGCTCTCTGCACGTATTTTCAGTTTGAAATTACGAATTTTTATACCGAAAATATGCCAAATACTGAAATCATCGGTGGGTCACATTTTGACTAAACCCCCGTGCAATTTTCAAAATATCCTAAACATCCCAAATTCGACACCTGAGTCATATTTTGAATCCATATTCTAGCTTTCTACACGTATTTTGAGTTTGAAATTACGACTTTTTATACCAAAAATACCCCAATTACTGAAATCTGCAGTGGGTCTCATTTTGCCCAAACCTCTCTGCAATTTTCAAAATATCCCAAACACACCAAATTCGACGCCTGAGAAATATTTTGGAGCCAAATTCTGGCTCTCTGAACGTATTTTCAGTTTAAAAATAAGACTTTTATACCGAAAATATTCCAATTACTGGAAGCGGCGATTGGGTCACATTTTGCCCATACCCCTCTGCAGTTTTCAAAATATCCTAAACATCGCAAATTCGACGCTTGAATCATATTTTGGAGCCAAATTCTTGCTCTCTGCACGTATTTACAGTTTGAAATTTCGACTTTTTATACCGAAAATATGCCTAATACTGAAATCGGCGATTAATCACATTTTACCCAAACCCCCGTGCAGTTTTCAAAATATCCCAAACATCTCAAATTCGACGCCTTAGCCATACTTTGGAGTCAAATTATGGTTCTCTGCGCGTATTTTCAGTTTGAAATTTCGAATTTTATACCGAAAATATGCCTAATACTGAAAGCGGCGATGGGTCACATTTTGCCCAAACCCCGCTCCAGTTTTCAAAATTTCCAAAACATCGCAAATACATCTCCTGACCCATATTTTGGAGTCAAATTCTGGCATTCAGCACGTATTTTCAGTTGGAAATTACGACTTTTTATACGGAAAATACGCCAATTACTGAAATCTGCGGTGGGTCACGTTTTGCCCAAAACCCTCTGCAGTTTTCAAAATATCCCAAACGTACCAAATTCGACGCCTGAGTTATATTTTGGCTCCAAATTAACTAATAATTAGTTAATATAATTAATTAACAATAACTGGCTCTCTGCAGTTATTTTCAGTTTAAAATTACGACTTTTATACCGAAACCCCTGAGCCATTCTTTGATGCCAAATTATTGCTCTCTGCACGTATTTACAGTTTGAAATTACGACTTTTTATAACGAAAATACGCCAAATACTGAAATCTTCGATGGGTCACATTTTGCCCAAACCTCCCTGCAGTTTTCAAAATATCCCAAACATCGGAAATTCGACGCCTGAGCTATATTTTGAAGCCAAATTATTGCTCTCTGCACGTATTTTCAGTTTGAAATTAAGACTTTTTATACCGAGAATATGCCAATTACTGAAAGCGGTGATGGGTCCCATTTTCCCCAAACCTCCATGCAGTTTTCAAAATATCCTAAACATCCCAAATTCGACCGCCTGAGCTATATTTTGGGGCCAAATTTGTGCTCTCTGCACGTATTTACAGTTTGAAATTACGACTTTTTATAACGAAAATATGCCAAATACTGAAAGCGGCAATGCGAACATTGCTGTGAGCCCGACGGAAGGACGGACCCCATCATCCCTGGCCTGCCTGGCGAGCACTGGTCACAAAGCCCCAGCTGAGAGAGGACGCATCTGTGAACACATCGAGCTAGGGCTCGGAAAGGGGCCAAGGCACCTAAACCCGAAAAACCCTAAGAGGAAGATGGCGACGCAGCAACCGACACAAGGCCCCGGGAGGACGAACCTAATGATCGCGAGTGAGGCGGAAGGGGCATCCCCGAAGGAACCAAAACAGATGCTGAGGCCAAACCTGACTTGGCGGTTAGACCAACACAGCGAAGTTCAGACTCCTGCACAACTGCTCGAGCAACATCCAAGTGATCCGGGACCTCCTCAGAAACAGCCGACGGCGGGAGTGCAGGCACAGCAATGCCTTTGGAGGGAGAGACAAGGAAGAGGTCCGAGAATCCCAAACAAGACCCAGCCAGGTCCGATCCTGGGACAGAACCAGATGGGACCTCCTCCAGTTCACCAGGAACTCGAACCTGGCGAGCTGGGAAAGAACCATATCCCTGATGAGCAGACAAGCAGACTGACTTGGAGCCCACACCAGCCAGTCGTCGAGGTAGACCAAAACCCGAATCCCTAGTAGATGCAGCCGGGTCACCCCAACCCGGGTAAGATGCGTGAAAATGTGAGGTGCCAGATTCAAGCCAAAAGGAAGGCAACGAAAGTGGTAAGCCTGTTGGCCTAACAACGAAACCTAACCAGTCCCTGAACCCCGGATGAATAAGATCGTGCCAATAAGAGTCCTTGAGGTCCAGGGACACCATCCAGGCACCTGGCTCCAACAGAAGCCGAACCTGAGACAGAGTAGTCATCCGAAAGGAAGGACAAGGAATCCAGGGGTTCAGACGGGACAAGTCCAGAATAAACCTCAGATCCGCACAGTCCTGTTTCGGTACTGAAAATAGGCAGGAAACCCACCTGAGGGACGGGGTCGTTTCGACCAAGCCCAAGCGCACCCACTCCAAGATCACTTGATGAAGTGCAGAAGAAACAGCCTGCCCTGTTAGCCTTGAACCCCCGAAAGGAGAACGAGCCACCCAACGACACCACAGGCCGGATGACACAACCGAAAAGGCCCACAAATTGTGGGACCTAGCGTGGGCAAATAAAGAACGCCTCCCCCACATCGCCCCATCAACGGGGCGAACCGCAAAAGGGCCGACCCCCCCCCCCCCCCCTTACAAGAAACCTAATGTCGAACAGGCCGATCACCACCCCAACCAGACGACGCCGGCACCAAAGGCAACTTCGGCTCAGAAACTCACACCAATGGCCCACCTCGACTAGCGGATCCCTGAACTCTGGTACGACCCCTCCGAGACGGCTGAGAAGGATACCCCCCCCTCCCCCCAAGGAGAAGCAACAAGTCCGACATAGGACGACAACTAGACGAAGCCGCTTGCAGAAACTGCGGGACCGCAGCCTCTGCAAACAGCAATTGACAAAACGGAGACGAAAACCTAAGAGCCGGGACGTAAGCGGATACCAAAGAGGGCGAGCACAGCCTGATGGCTCGTGAGGCGAGAAACAAAAAACAGAGACACTGCCTCCTTCAGGATGGGCGTAAAGAGCTTCAACGGTGCAGCCGACGCCCTAGCTGCTGAAGTCAGCGCCCCAGACGAAGGGCCTTCACTCAACGCCTCCACATCTTCCTCAAGCCAGGCAGAAGACAGCTCGAGAAGGGAAGAGAAACGTAAGACTGAAGTCAAATGCCCACGGGCGTGCAAATCCTCCGCAACCAATGATGCCGAAAGAAGAGGAACCTGAACGTGAAGCTGAAAAAGGCCAACATCCCGAGAAAACATGGGGGCGAACAAGCACGCATTAAGGTGCTCAAACTCGCCCCTCAGGTAAACCTACAGAACTGTAGAAGTTTCATGCCAATCAAGCATGCAGGTCCAACAGAACCCATGCCATGCCACCAACGAAAGTAATGAGCAGTATGCCAGCCAGGAAGACTCTGGTACCTCCAAATGCACCCAAAAGCGGGAAGAAGAACCGAACTCAAAAGAGGACGGATCCATCACAGAGGCATAAACTGGGTCTCACAAGAGGCTCCCGAGCCTCCTTCGTGGAGATACGGGAAGTAGAAAACCTCTGGAATGATGGAGCCGAGGTACCTAAAGGAGCCCGGAACCGAACCCAAATCTTACTCATACAGGGAAGGGGGGGGTAAGAAACCCCCCCCCCCCCTGCAACAATAAGCCCCATGAGGAAGGCAAGCACCCAAGCAGGGTCAAAGGGGGGCCCAAGGCCCCCAAGTCAACTCCTCCCCAGCCCCAAGATCCCCCACATCGTTACCCGGGGCAGAGCCGTCCTCCAAACCCTCTACCCCTAAAGAAAAGGCAGACAAGAAGGGGATCTGCTGGTGGGACCCAGAAGCCTCGGCAAGAGGAACCGGCTCAAATGCCTCCGTCTCCAACCCGAATGGGGGCAGCCCCGAAGCCGCCCAAGCCTCAGTACCAACTAAACCCTGTGCCAAATCTGAAACCCTCAGACATTTGGGAGCCGGACACAACGGGGAATAGGTGCAGGATGAGCCACAGGGGAAGGACCAGGGAGTGCGGAAGGAGCCAAAGTCAAAGCGACTAACGCCCCTAGGTCCGACTCCCTAAAACCAAAGTGGGGCAACCTCGGGGCATCCGCTGGGAAACCAACCTAGCGCGTTACAGTAACCTAAACCTAACATGCAACGCGGATGGTGCCTGTACCCTAACAGCAACATCATCAGAATAAAACTGGAGCACAAGCAGAGAACACGACTCACAAGACTCTGGGTCAAAGGGGTCGTTGACCCAACAGGCAGCATGACGGAGGCAAAACCGGCGACTGTCACCCTGAGACAAGGGCACACTGCAACCTTCAAACCCACACAAGGCAGGCTGGAACTCGGGAAACACATCCATGGGTTCACCGAGCCCCGACAGGGGTTTCCAGGGCCAGTAGGGTAACAATTACGGGAAGCCCGGGCAAGGTGTTGCTAACCAGTTAAAAAAAAAACTAACATGGTGTAGATGATAACACTAAAACCCCTGTAATGTATACAAGAATGGAGGCCTAGCAGAGGGCCACCAAAACAGTATCAGGAGAACTATAGTCCCACTAGGCAGAACCCCAACCAGGCAAACAAAAACAAAACAAAAAAGAAAAACCCCGCAAAAGTAAACCGTCTCCAGAGGCAACAGGAACTGGTCACCACTTAGGTGGCAGGATGCGCAACTCCTTGATGCCCTAACCAGCACAACACTACTGTACTCCCTACCCAAGGCCAAACAAGGGCCCCAACTGGCCCCAAGGGCGAGGCAAATACCGAGCAGAGAGAACCCCTACGGGAGCGGTTTCCAAACGCCCCAGGGAAGATAACCCTGACACACACGGACAGTACGCAAAGGGCACTTAGGGACGCTTAGGGAAGGAAGCCCCTAAGCGCATGCAGCCTCGGCACTGATGAGGTACTCCTGGCCACCACACACCTCACCAAGACAGCAGAGAACGCCACACAAAGCAAACACCGCCCAGGAATTTGAGGCCAGAGAAGCGTCTGTCCCGGTTAACATTGGCTTACGAACTGGTGCTAGGCAGCTAGCATGGTGAGGTCCGGGCCCCTCCTACCCCCACTCGGGGAGTGGAGGGCTGCACGGACGAGCGGAGCGGCAGTAAAGTGTGATGTTTGCTTGTTTCCTTGGGATTGTAGGGAGTTTCTACCTCTCTGTTCTGTTTTTGTTTTAGTTTCTTACCATGTGGGGTTTGTTTTGTTATGCCTACCTTTCTGGGTGCCTAACCCCGGTCGATGGCAGATAAGGAAAAACCCCAACCACAAAGGGGTTTTCCAGGGCCATTGCTCCCTGAAATCTCTCTGAAGGGGCCAGGTTCTGGCGCTGGTCCCTGGAAGGTCTGAACTCCATAGCTAATGTCCCGGTCTAATATAAAGTTCATTAGCCCGATAAGCTCCAGGGAGCCATTGGGGCTCCCCACAGAAAGAAGCCAGTGTTGAATGTTATGAAATGCCCTTTTTGGGAGGCAGCCCCAAAGGCTTCCTGAAGCTAACAAAACAGATATGTGCTTTATTATTTTGGGGTCATCAATCACGTGGTGTTCTGAGCCTACCGGGGACCACGAATCAGAACCTAGTCCCCTCAGAGAGCCGCAGGAAGCGATTTCGCATGAGCACTTTACATTTAAAGTATGTCATATTCCGCCATCAACTGGGGCAGTATCCCAGAAAGGTAGGCAAACCAAAACAAACAAGTGGTAAAATGGGATCTACAGCCCAAAAGAGCAAAGTAACTCCTCCTCAATGAAAAGAAATGAATCAAAACAAGCAACTCTGCATGCAAATTAGTACTCACACTCATTAACGAAACCCCCCCCCCCCTCTTCCCTCCCCCAACCCACCCTACCTTATCCCTCGAATAGAGGGAGGAGGAGCCGGCTCAGGCGGCTCCACTGCCAACCCCTCCAGTACAAAGTCGGATGGAAACCGCTGACCGGAGAGAGGGAGGGTGTCAGGGAGCCTCTGGGGCTACCCCCAGAAAAGGGCATTTAATTACTTTCAACAAAACTCAAAAAGGAACAAAAATGCTAAAGAACCCGGGTCAAGCAGGAGATATATAAAAGTGCCTCACATGCCACCAAAGGGGAAACCCGTGAGGAAGAAAACCTCCAGAAAGACACTCCTGGTGTGGTCAAAGGCACCTGGAAGCAAACCTGGGGGGCGATGCAGACAAATGCAGCACATACAGGGAGGGGGGGGCTGAAGAAACCCCGCACCCTGCAACCAAAGACCCTCCCCCACAGAGATCTCTAAAAACCATGAAGAATCAAAGGGGGGACCCACTGCCCCCATTCTGACTCTCCAAGCCCCAGAAACTGCATTCAAGGGTCCCCCGGGAAAGAGCCATCGTCTATGGAAAAGACCAACAGAGTCCAGAGTCTCATATGGCTTTAAGTTCCAGGTCTAAAAAGTTCTTCTCTATTAATTTTGTCAATCCCCACTACTATTTTATACATAGTGATTACATCACCTTTTTTTCTTCTATTTTCATGTTTTGGCATATTTACTGCCTCTAACCTCTTCTCGTAGCACCTGTACTATAGTTCCAGGAACCATTGTGGGCGGAGACAAGCCGAATGACCAACACCTCCAAATCCAGGTCCCTCAAAATCAACCGGGGCAGCTCCATGAGTTCTAGAGGCTTCTAAATATTCACACAACCTTGACCGGTGAAGAACAGAAAACCTCACACAAAGAGCGATCACTGCCTGATAAGTTCATGCATCATCATGAGGGCTAGTGAGAAGAGTAACCCGATAGGACTCCCCACATGACTGGGTTGAAGGTGTCACCGACGCAACAGGCAGCATGGCGGAGGCAGAACGAATGAACATTGCCACGTGGCACTGATAATGTGCACCCTTTAAACACGCTCATGGCAAGAGCAGGCACGGGAAAAAATTCCACGGTTACCGAGTCCGCATGGTATTACCAGGGTCTCAATCCAGAGAGGACACCCAGGCACTCGGACTCTACATTTGTACTCTCAACATGTGCTTTGCAGAAGACCTGGTTGAGGACCGGGCCGCAGGGATGCTGAGCTCAGAAATCATCGCAAGGTAACCGCAAGGTATGCAAATTAATCAAGTCAAGCTAGGTCAGATGGGAAAAAACGAAAAAAAACTGACTTATCTCAAGGTAAAGGCAACCATAAGTGAGGTGGACTTCTAAAGGATCATCACCCAAACATTCCAGGTCTGGAGAAAGTGGACTTGAAATGGACCATTAAAAACAAAAGAGAAGATAGACCAATATCAACACTTTCAGCAGCCTCCTTCATGAGAAGAATTGAGTCTAAAGATAATCATTGAAGGATTACCAGTTAAAAAATCAGCATGTGACTCGCAGAGGCTCAAAGCAGTCATAGAACAACAAATGGAAACCATCTCAAGACCTACAATGACTCACATCTTCACAGACGGATCAGTTGATCAAGAAAGAGGCTCTGCTGGGGCAATAGTTTACACTACCAACCATGAAGCTTACTGGAGCATGAATAGTGAGTACTCAACATTGCAAACAGAATTATATGCCCTGAAGGAGGCCATAAACTACACAATTGAGAACAATTTACATGATGTCATCATTCATACCAACTCTAAATCCTCACTCCAGGCATTGTTATCCAGTCAGCACAGAGATAATATACAATTCCTCACAGAAATCCTAAATATAGGAAAAGAAGCCCTAGGGGTGTCAATCACCCTAAATTGGATACCAAGTCACATTGGCATAGATGGTAATGAAAAGGCTGACTCACTAGCAAAAACTGCCACTACTCTATCTGTTGTACAGTTTCAAATACCTCTAAATTTTTCACAGATTAAGGAGCAAATCAAGAAGAAAATACTCCCAACTATCAAAAGTTGCCACAGAGCCAAAGTAGCAAAAGGAAAATCCACTGCGATATGGTACGAACAAGCCACTGGGTACTACTCTTTCAAGCCTGACAAAAAGCTATCCAGAGACATTGCAGTAGCCATACACAGACTCAGACTTGGTTACAATTGCTGCTGGGAGGTAATAAACCCAATAGTTAAGAAGGGTTATATCTGTGGAACAGATGCAGAGGGGCCGCTGTTGCACTACTTACTGGAATGTGAAGCTACTGAAGCCCTGCGCATCAAACTCAACATTAATCCAGTGACAGAAGCTGCATTAGATGCACATTCCACAGCGACTACAATGATTAGAAAACCCGTTGAAGAATGGGACTCACTAGTGAACATTCTGCATCTACATCCGCCCCCAAGATAATGTTATTAAAGCAAGACTGAAACCAGCTAGTGCACTAAAACAAGCGAAAAAAGAAACAGGGAAAAAGGAAGAAACCCCACCTCCATTTACAACTTTGACCTAAATATCACAGTAACAAGGTTATCACGAACAACTGAACTCAATTACAGGCTCACCATAGCCCGTGCTTCGTGGACATTTCGTTCTTAGTAGCTAAATCTAAAACAACAACAACAACAAACATTCCAGGAGAGAAAACCCTGGCAGCGCAACGGATGCACTACAGAGTGCCCAGGGAAAAGGAACCCTAAACAAATGCAGCTCCATTTGTACTAAACTTCTGGCACACACTCACAAACATGAAAGGAACAGCCCCCAAGGCAGCAAAACACCCAAGAAAAACACTGGGTCACAACAGTAGTGGCAGACCCGGCACCAGTAAACATCAGAGGAGAACTGACTGTGGAGCGATCTGTGAGCTGTGGTCTGCCCTCCCTCCTTCCCCAAATGAGAAGGAGGGTGGGGTGAATAAGCGGGCGCTAGTTTTATAACATTTTCACTCATCTGTTTACATTCTTTTTGAGAAGTTCTATAACTCTTTTTGAATCTGCAGGTCTCAGAGACACCCAGTTGTCGTTTGTATTGACTCGCTGCTTTTCTGGGTGACTTTCTTTGGTGGTGGTATAAATGAGTAACTTAATGCATAAATTCCACAGCTCCTGCACCTGTGAAGGAACTAGATTCTAGCTGTGGATCCCCAGGAGGCCGGAGAACTTCATGACTAATGGCATCTACATCAGTGATGGATAGCTTCAGGGAGCCACAAGGGGCTCCCCCCGGAAAATGAAGGCAATTTACAACCAGCATGCCTCATTATCAGGAATGCCAGGATACGTGCAAGGGACAAGCGTGGATATGGGAGATATGCCAAGATTGGTTAGTGCCAGAGACTGGATGGAGTTTGTATTATGCTAATAATATATTCTTTCTTTATCCCTCACCAAAATGTGCTTTCTCATATTATATGACTATATCTTCATTAAGATTGATTGCACTGTCTATGACAACTATCAGCTCTAGAATTGACCCTCTCTCTTCGTCATTATAAAAATCTTGGGATAAATCAAAGATTAAATCTTAAATTGCAGATCTCAGACCAAACACTGAGGTCCAATGAAGCCTGAGAACCTCCATAAGTCCCTGGAGGTATTCAGGGGGTGAGGGATAACGACAACTACCATAAGTCACTGGAGGTAATCAGGGGGTGAGGGATAAAGACAAATGACTGGTGGGTAAAGCATGGATAATACTCACATAACGTCTGCAACATATCTGCAGCAATTAAACCATACACATCTTCCCACATAGCAATAAAGTTTACTTACAGAAGTGATTGAGAGAACCAGCCATGTCAAATTGGCCGTGTACATTACTAAAGTAGTAAAGGAGTTAAGAGAAATACATACATTATTGAAGCATTTATCAATCTTTTTGTTACATATGCCATTTTGAGCAGCTATACTCGAGAACACATTCCATTAAAGTTATTTGAGTCCACCACCCTCTCCTGTCACATCTTTTTAGCTCCTACCTCCCTTAGTACCTTCTCAGAGTTCAATTTTAGTCTTGCATACTCACTCTAGTACTTTCTTACCTATTTGATTTCTGCTCTCACTTCTTGCAACTGAAAATGAAGTCAGTTCTGCTCCAGTCTCATCACTGGCAAATGCTCTAACGATTCTGCTTGTGTCCATTGTCACTCAATTCTAATATTTGCTCAAGACATTTTTTATATCATCAGTTACTTCATTTCCCTTTTCAGAAACATTATCCAATTTGATAATTTGTACAGTTTTGTCAAGATGCTAACTGAATTACAGTAAATAAAATTTTTTATGCCTAATATATATATATTTTAAATATTTTGTGGCACTTATGTTTTAAATACATAATTTTTATCTCGCTTGTCTTTTCAAAGCCAATGGACCAAAACACTGGACCATCTGCCTCATTCATGCTGTCTGCATTACCTAATATAGAGCATTTTTATCTTGTATGTTCTATTTCATTCACTAGGCAAGCACAACACGGTTGTTAAATATCATTACTTTGCTTGGAATCATGGTCTCTCATCCTTTGGGGAGCGCATCTGCACTCTTCCACATTTTTAAGCTGTTTTGGGAATTAGAGGCAGTTTATTTATAGTACAGTATATGTGGTTGGTCACAAAAATGAATCATGGAAATAATTATGAAATACTATTTTTTTTTAGATTATCAATGAAGGTAAGATTGGTATATTACAATGAATATCGTACGTTAAAGAAGCTATTGATGAAAGTGAGGCAGACATGACTGACATGACAAAACTGTCATGACGCAGGAGCTGCGTCGTGAGCTCAAGCCTATTTTGAAAACTGGTGAAGCAAATGCGGGTCTGTTTTAAAATTTCAAGTACATGAATTATGTCAAATTAAATATTAACACACTGTCTACATATACTGGCGGGGAAATGAATAACTATGGTCAAAGTAAAAAAATATATCACATATACTTTTTGTCTAATCTAATGGCCCAGTCTAATCTTCCCGTGTGTGTCATTTACAGGAAAACTATGCTCTCTTAACTTTCTCATCCAACTATTCATAGGTGTGAGATTTTTTTCTACGCCTACCTCCCTTAGGAGGTGGACTACAAGTTTAAAGGCTGCTCACGGATGTTAAGCATGAGTCCAATAGAAAAAGGAAAAGCGGGAGCAAACCGCCAGGCCTCCAACACTGGGGGTGAAAACCTGTCCACAATAGGCCGCTGGCTCCTCCTAGTTAAACAGGACGTTAAAACTATTAAAGGGTAACCGACGGGTTCTCACAATCAAATATTTATATCTGATGTGGCGCTATGAATTGGAATTGGAATTCCCAAGAACAGCCGTCATATCAAGATCACATCAACATTTAATCGTAATATGCAGAAATATGGTGGAATAATATGGTTGAAGGGTTGACAACAAAGACCGTTTTCTATAACATAACAATTTATTAATAACAAGAGACTAACTACTACATTACCGAGTTTACGTTACGTTAATGTACATCCAGTGGCACGATAACAAACAGCTAAATAGCAACCCTTGCTGTGCGGCTGCATACTGAACTAACCTGAACACAGGTGTGCCCACTGATGACGCAATATTGCAAATCAAAGAAAAATATCACAGACTAAGTTACACCACAGCGAATGGTTACGTTATTGTCCATCCAGTGGCAATTGCAACACAGCTATTCAACAGCCCCTCGAGAAATGACAGCAGGCTCCATCCTGCTGACACTTCGGGCTGACAAGTGAACTAACTGATCAATGATGCCCACTGGAGACACAAGCATGCAATCAATAGTGTCACGGTTTCCCTGACAGCTTACTCTAATCACAAGCTTAAGGGTCCTCCCGCCCCCCAGGAGAGACCCACGTAACTAGGCGGATAGTCCAACAGTGACTCTCCCTATCACAACCCAGTGTGAACACTCTTTGCAACTCCCTACAAGAAGTTGCACTGTAAACAAAGATAGGCAAGGCGGGATTCTGGGACACAGCTCCACAAATCCCTAGATTACTCTACTCTCGTCACCAGACGACAACCAAAAGAAATTGCCTTAAGTGATTAATTACGTTAATTGACTGATCGCAGCAGTCAGCAACAAAATACTACGGTAATCACAAACAATTGTCTCACACTAGACAACAACATGATGATATTCTACGTTAATCATTAACACTTGTCTCTCTTGTTAACAATAACTCAAACTTATATTACATCACACTTGACTCCTAGTAAGTATTCACTGAGTAATCCTCAATTAAAGTCAAACGGACCACTAATTACATCCCCATTGAGTTACGTTAACTAAGCCTACCCTAACTTGGTAGCTTAACAGTCTGTGTCAAAAAAAATTACTAGTGAGTGTTAATTACCCTAATTAACTCCGAGCAATTAATTAACTGTCACCAGGACCGATAATTAATCATCCATAAATACGTCTCGCTCCGCACTGCCTAAGCAGGTCTCATCAAAAACTGTGAATTCACGGGAAAGGAGTTAATAACCCCTAATTAACTTGAGTGCCATTAATCCACTGTCCTCAGACAGGATATGATTAATACAACGATTTATGCTAGCTCCATGACCTCGCTTTACCGAGTCATCTGAGCCCTCCAGACGTTAATTACTCCACTAATTGCTATACCCCAGAAAGGTAATTAGTCTCGAGCAAATTACGTTAACACAAATACTAACAGACTCTCTCCCACTTCGTGAATTCATGATGAGAAGGCTAATTACATAATTAGCTAGAGTGGTCAATTAGTTGTCACACGGACAATTAATTGCTCACGAAACGTATCTCACTCAAGCTCAACGCTGTTCTCTCATAACAGCCCTCACTCACTCTACAATAAGTGTGCACCCCTTATCCAGTTAATTCCCCAATTATTAACTCACTGAATCGTTAAGTCCTCAACATAACTTAAAGAAACAAAGTAACCCCAGTGTTACATAGGTCACACTACAATGGCATGCAACAACACAAATGCACTGCCCACATACGGTTGCAGCTACTGCAACTCGTTAATTACTGTGCCCACACAATAATGACACACGGTTGTGCAACAACAAGAGTATACCAATATTACTGCCCCCCCTTATCTTGCAACCGTTGCAAAAAACTACTGTGAGCACACACTTACCTCAGCAAGGCAATTAACCAATCAACTGCCTGCTCTCATTAAGTACTGTGAATTTCCCTGAATAATCCTAGAGGTCCCTTAAACCCCCAACACAGCTCCCAGGGCAATAATATCGTATAAACTGATAACAACACTGCACAAACCTGCAACATAATGATGCCGTCAGCATACCCCACATGCTAATGACATCATTAGGCAATCAGTCAGCAATCACATCTACTGACTCACCACACAACACAGTACATAAAGCATGCAAATGAACACATAGAAATGGCATTCACATAATCAATGAAAATTATATCATCAGGTAAATGTAACTCTAACTACACAGACCTCAGGGTATCCACTGAAATCCCTGCAACATAATGATTATAATTATTCATGCTGGTACTCCATCGCACTAATCCAGTCTGACCGATTATATAGAATCGACAACTGGATCATTTATATGGTAAATCTCTACACTGACCGGTTACATACTCGAGTCAGTCTACACACTTATATACATATATATACTATATGTATCTACAGTGTGGTACCGTGTACAACATCTATCTCCAGGTACCGCCCTACCAGTCACCTGGACGTGCCACTGACAGCTGTCTCTCAGCTGCTTCCCTAGCCTGGCAGGGCTATGGGACAACACAGCTTTTACCGGAATTTCCACTAATACTGAGACACTGTTGCACTCTGACTATTGTACTCACGTTTTTTTTTCTCATTTCACTCATTTCCCAGGTCACTACCTCTCGGGCTGTCAACACTTAGCTTGCTCCTCGTGCATCGACAAGATGTGGCCCTAGGCTGTCCCGGGAAAGTGGCCAAGTGACCCAAGGGGGTGGCCAAGGCATGTGGCCACCGCATGGCCCACAGCGCCCCTCCTCCCGAGCTGAGAGGGGGGGGGGGGGTAGCCGGCACGCAGGTGGCCTGGGGTAGCCGGCGCACAGGCAGGCGGGGTGACCGGGCCGGGCGGGCGGGGTGGCCGGGCTGGGCGGGGTGGCCGGGCCGGGCGGGCAGGTGGCCTGGGTGGCCTGGGGGTGGCCCCCGAGCATACACACGTGGATGGGGAATCACCAACAACCACATCAAACCAGAGCCTGCCTTGCTCTACACTGGGGTGACAATGGCCGGCGGCGTCCCCACACTGACGCTGCCTGGCGGAATTCAAAGTCCAACCGGGGCCTGTAATTTCACCACAATTACACTAGGAGGCCCTGCTCGTATTCCACCAGTTGTCCATCAACACTAGACAGGTTATTTGAACCACCTGTTACACCATGAGGCTCTGCCAGCTGCCTCATGGGTGCCCACTGTCTCTGAGGCTATTTTACTGGTCCTTCCGAACCTCATCGGCCCCAAATTTCACGAAAATTGGGCCTAGACACAACCCAGGATGGCAGGAGTGCCATCCCTGCTGGACAACACGGTAACGTCCGCGATTAATGGGGGTGGAAGGGGGGAGACTCCCCCCTCCACCCAGCTACGTCCTCTTCCACCTGCTACCCAGCTCAAACTGACGATTTCGCGGGCTAAGGAAACTCAAAATGCCCATACCTCCCCCCCCCCCCCTACTTTGTCTTGACCAATCAGCACGAAGCCGGCACTGTTCCCTCGTGCCGCTTCCAATCACAGCTGTTCGCGCCAAAACACAGCTCAGAGCAGCCGTACCTAACCCAATCACAGGCCTCACTCACCTTCAGGCGTCCCGTGACGTCACAAGGAGGGGGAGGCCTAAAGACAAGGGGCGCACTGTCTCACATGGTGGGGGGGGGGGGGGCAACGGTCACCCCACTTTCCCCCCCACCTCTGTAAAACCGTTGAGAGAGTCAAGTACCTCCCTACACCACTTCACACTCAATTCCCATCCTATTTCACAGAACAGAGAAATTTCTGTAATTCTCTCTACAGAGCAATCACAGGCCTCTAACCAGTCCCAACCGATAGTCCTTAACATAAGCTTTCATTCAACACCCCACAAGTATATGTTAGTTTGAAAGCTCCAGTTTCTAGAGTCTCTAGAGCGACTAGCCTAATCTAGAAACTAGGAAAACTAGCTGAGGGAATCTAGATTCCCTCACAATAGGTCAAGTACACAATTCAAATCATGTTAGATTATTAGCCTGTGGTAAAATTGCCTAAAGTTATATGAAGAAAAGGTGTTACTACTATGAAATCTTTTAATTTAGTTTTAATATTGCATTATTTTACATGTTGACCAGACCACACACTAGAAATTGAAGGGACGACGACGTTTCGGTCCGTCCTGGACCATTCTCAAGTCGATTGTGATGAGGACAGGTAGGGACAGGCATTTGAGGTGAAACTTTCCTCCTCAGCTCTCTCTTGCCTATTTAATGCCTGTCCCTACCTGTCCTCATCACAATCGACTTGAGAATGGTCCAGGACGGACCGAAACGTCGTCGTCCCTTCAATTTCTAGTGTGTGGTCTGGTCAACATACTTCAGCCACGTTATTGTGACTCATCGCCTGCATTATTTTACATATTAATCATCCAGATGAATAAGTTATCATCCATATGCACTTTTCACAATGAAAACTATGTAGCATCTTCCAAACATTGTGAGTTGACACTCTCTACATTATTAGTGCAGGAAATGTTGGAATAACGCTCAAAGAATTCTAAAAGATGTTTTGGCTCTCATGTAAAAGAAGCAGTCACCACTTACTGGTAAAATGTACAGCACTTTCCTTACCGTTGATGAAAATTTGAAAGGGGAAGATTTGCTTCAATAGTGGAAGTATGGGGGATGGAAAGAACAATGCAGAAACCAACACAGGAATTGAAAATGTTGGAAGAGCAGGCAATGACAACTGTTTTAACAACTATGGAGTAAGAGAATCAGAGAGACCCGTAGGCTTCCCAGAGCTATCCAGGCTGATATGTAACTATTAACTTTCTGGAATCAGTCATAGTGCATGGAGTTCTTGCCTACCAGAGACCATGAGCCAGTACCTGGCCTCCTCAGAGAGGCATGAGGAGCAATGGCCTATAGAATCCCCTGTGTGGTTGGTAGCATTCTATGTCTGCCACCCAGAAAGATAGGGGCCTGGAAACAAACCCCTATTCTGGTGAAAATATCGCCGAAAGCCGAACAAGTGGAAAAAACTCCCCAACGAAAATTAGCAAATGAGTATGACGTCATCACGTTGCCACCCCGCTGTCTGTGCACCCCCCCCCCCCCACCTAGGAGAGGGAAGGGGGAGCCCCAGACCCTCGCGCCGACCATCAACCGGAAGTTCTTAGGCTGGATGTAAAAAACACACGAAAACACTACTCACCGGAGGGAGGGAGAGAGGGATGCTGAGGAGCCTCTGGGTCTCACCAGAAAATGGCATTTCATTACATTCAACGCTGGTTTTCTAGGGGGAACCCCGTCAACTCCCCAGAGCTAACTACTTAACACTTTGTTGCTCTGGGCACACGAGCGCTGCACTATCCCAGGTGGGTTGGGGCATTCCGCGGGAGCGCGAGGTAATTCTGAAAAGTGTATACTCTTCAACTTTCTTACCTCAATTCTCGTCCAAGGTTTTTTTAATTTGGTATCAATGTGTTTGCAATAGAATTCTCTACAAGACTAAATGCATATAAAGTCCTAAAGCAAGGCATACCATCAGCAACAAGCAGAGAAAGTGAGTGTGTGTTACCCAGGAGCACGCAAGAACGATAAAATGTGTACACTCTTTTCACTTTGGTCACCTCAATTCTCGTCCTAGGTCTTTCATTTTGGTATCAACGTGTTTGCAATAGAATTCCCAACAGTAGTATATGCATATAATATAAAAAACCACAGCATGCTCCACCCGCTGCCGTGATGAAAGCAGGCCAAGGTTGCCAGGAAGAGAGTGCCCATTCCATTAGAGAGCGAATGGTCGAGAGCAAATTAGAATGGCCTTCCATTAGAGAGCGGGGTAATACTGAAAAGTTTATACTCTTTTAAATTTTGTCATCTCAATTCTCGTCCTAGGTTTTTCAATTTGATATCAATGTGTTCGCAATAGAATTTTCTACAAGACTAAAGACTTATACATATATATATATATATATATATATATATATATATATATATATATATATATATATATATGTATATATGTATATATATATATATATATATATATATATATATATATATATATATATATATATATATATATATATATATATATATATATATATATATATATATATATATATATATATATATATATATATATATATATATATATATATATATATATATGAGGGGACCTACATTCCCTCCAATGCGTTATGTGTGGTTTCCTCCGAGGCTATGGGTCCCCCTTCTTCCAGCCAGAAGTATATATATATATATATATATATATATATATATATATATATATATATATATATATATATATATATATATATATATATATATATATATATATATATATATATATATATATATAACTGAAAACTCACACCCCATATGTTATGTGACTCGAATCCATACTGCCAGGAGCAACGCATCTGGTATGTACAGGGACGCCTTAATCCGCTTGACCATCACGACCGGACATAAGAAAGTATATATAGTCAATTGTATAGTATATCAGTTGTATATATATCAGTTGTATATAGTCGTGGTGACCATTCAGGCTTGTTTGCATTTGTGTTCCTCACGTGTGCCCCAAAGAATGAGGTGATTTGATAAAATGCTATGCCCAAGATTACCATCCGAGTGCCGGCGGGGAAGTGGTTCAAATAGCTTCAGCTATCACTTTCTTATGTCCGGTCGTGATGGTCAAACGGATTAAGGCGTCCCTGTACATACCAGATGCGTTGCTCCTGGCAGTATGGGTTCGAGTCACTTCTGGGGTGTGAGTTTTCAGTTGTATATAGTCCTGGGGACCATTCAGGCTTGTTTGCATTTGTGTACCTCACGTGTGCCCCAAAGAATGAGGTGATTTGATAAAATGCTATGCCCAAGATTACCATCCGAGTGCCGGCGGGGAAGTGGTTCAAATAGCTTCAGCTATCACTTTCTTATGTCCGGTCGTGATGGTCAAGCGGATTAAGGCGTCCCTGTACATACCAGATGCGTTGCTCCTGGCAGTATGGGTTCGAGTCACTTCTGGGGTGTGAGTTTTCAGTTGTATATAGTCCTGGGGACCATTCAGGCTTGTTTACATATATATATATATATATATATATATATATATATATATATATATATATATATATATATATATATATATATATATATATATATATATATATATATATATATTAGTATATTTTGGTAGCAGTCTTTCCTGTAGACATATATTATTAAATATGACCGAAAAAGTAAGATTAATAATTCTAACACGAATTTTCTCAATCTTTCGTACATTACGCTTCACTGTTGGAGGTAAATCAAAAATCACTTCTCCAAAATTCATTTTTATTTCTAGTCTGACGCGACACGGGCGCGTTTCGTAAAACTTATTACATTTTCAAAGACTTCACAACTACACAACTGATTAGAACTTACGTATCTCTGATTTTATATCTACATTTGAGTGAGGTGGGAGGGGTGATGTGGCATTAACACAAGACAGAACAAGAGGGGATATTAATAGGGTATTAAAAGCATCAACACAAGACAGAACAGAAACAATGGGTATTGACTTCTATTCAATACCCATTGAATAGAAGCCTATTCCCTATTCAATACCCATTCTTCTATTCAATACCCATTGTTTCTGTTCTGTCTTGTGTTGATACTTTAAAATACCCTATTAATATCCCCTCTTGTTCTGTCTTGTGTTAATGCCACATCACCCTTCCCACCTCACTCAAATGTAGATATAAAATCAGAGATACGTAAGTTCTAATCAGTTGTGTAGTTGTGAAGTCTTTGAAAATGTAATAAGTTTTACGAAACGCGCCCGTGTCGCGTCAGACTAGAAATAAAAATGAATTTTGGAGAAGTGATTTTTGATTTACCTCCAACAGTGAAGCGTAATGTACGAAAGATTGAGAAAATTCGTGTTAGAATTATTAATCTTACTTTTTCGGTCATATTTAATAATATATATATATATATATATATATATATATTTATATATATATTTATGTATATATATATATATATATATATACATATATATATATATATATATACATATATATATATATATATATATATATATATATATATATATATATATATATATGTATATATATATATATATATATTGTTAAATATATATATATATATATATATATATATATATATATATATATATATATATATATATATATATATATATATATATATATATATATATATATATATATATATATAGGTTAGGTTAGGTTAGGTAGCCGAAAAAGTTAGGTTTGGTTAGGTTACGTAGGTTAGGTAGTCGAAAAACAATTAATTCATGAAAACTTGGCATATTAGGCAAATTGGGCCTTGCATAGTATATATATATATATATATATATATATATATATATACATATTCATATATATATATATATATATACATATATACATATATATACATATATTTATTTATTTATTTATTTATATATATATAATATATATATGTATATGTCGTACCTAGTAGCCAGAACGCACTTCTCAGCCTACTATGCAAGGCCCAATTTGCCTAATAAGCCAAGTTTTCCTGAATTAATATATTTTCTCTAATATTTTTCTTATGAAATGATAAAGCTACCCATTTCATTATGTATGACTATAATTTGTTTTTATTGGAGTTAAAATTAACGTAGATATATGACCGAACCTAACCAACCCTACCTAACCTAACCTAACCTATCTATATAGGTTAGGTTAGGTTAGGTAGCCGAAAAAGTTAGGTTAGGTTAGGTTACGTAGGTTAGGTAGTCGAAAAACAATTAATTCATGAAAACTTGGCTTATTAGGCAAATTGGGCCTTGCATAGTAGGCTGAGAAGTGCGTTCTGGCTACTAGGTACGACATATATATATATATATATATATATATATATATATATATATATATATATATATATATATATATATATATATATATATATATATATATATATATATATATATATATATATATTTTTTTTTTTTTTTTTTTCATTGAATATGACCGCATATTCTGTATTTATTATTTTCTGGTTTAGGGCTTCTATCCCTCTAACTATTTTCTTAGCATCAGGGCTTAATTGAAATAGGAGTTCTCCAAAACTCATTTTCGTACTTTTAAGGTGAAGAAAAGAAGTGATTTACTATAGAGTGTATTACACTTATTTGTATAATTTGCACGACGTTTCGAACCTCCATGGTTCATTCTCAAGTGAACAGATCTTACAATACTAGTTGATTTTATACCCGCATTAGGTCAGGTGATAATACAATGAAGGTGAAAACATGGGGGGATACATAAGGGATAAACATAGGGGCTGCAGAAGGCTTATTGGCCCATACGAGGCATCTCCTATCTAAACACAAAGATTAATCCAGTGTAATTGGCCTGTTATGTTGGACATTGTCTTCTGTGTTGGCATCGATATGTTCTTGTCTTGTCCTTACTCTCATGGTGGGTAGAGTAAATAGTTCCGTGATTTGGGTGTTCATGGTAGGTCGCTCTATTCTTATAGAGCGACTTACCATGAGAATAGAGCGACCTACCATGAACACCCAAATCCCGGAACTATTTACTCTAGCACGCAGGCCCTCACCCTACAGGGGTTGTGGTGGGCACGCAGGCCCTCACCCTACAGGGGTTGTGGTGGGCACGCAGGCCCTCACCCTACAGGGTTGTGGTGGGCACGCAGGCCCTCACCCTACAGGGGTTGTGGTGGGAACGCAGGCTCTCACTCTACAGGGTTGTGGTGGGCACGCAGGCCCTCAGCCTACAGGGTTGTGGTGGGTACGCAGGCCCTCACCCTACAGGGGGTTGTGGTGGGCACGCAGGCTCTTACCCTACAGGGTTGTGGTGGGCACGCAGGCCCGGACCCTACAGGGGTTGTGGTGGGCACGCAGGCCCACACCCTACAGGAGTTGTGGTGGGCACGCAGGCCCTCACCCAAGAGGGTTGTGGTGGGCATGCAGGCCCGGACCCTACAGGGGTTGTGGTGGGCACGCAGGCCCTCACCCTACAGGGGTTGTGGTGGGCACGCAGGCCCTCACCCTACCGGGTTGTGGTGGGCACGCAGGCCCTCACCCTACAGGGGTTGTGGTGGGCACGAAGACATTCACCCTACAGGGGTTGTGGTGGGCACGCAGGCCCAGACCCTACAGGCTTGTGGTGGGCACGCAGGCCCTCACCCTACAGGGGTTGTGGTGGGCACGCAGGCCCTCGCCCTACAGGGGTTGTGGTGGGCATGCAGACATTTACCCTACAGGGGTTGTGGTGGGCACGCAGGCCCTCATCCTACAGGGGTTGTGGTGGGCATGCAGGCCCTCATCCTACAGGGGTTGTGGTGGGCACGAAGGCCCTCATCCTACAGGGGTTGTGGTGGGCAAGCAGGCCCTCATCCTACAGGGGTTGTGGTGGGCACACAGGCCCTCACCCTACAGGGTTGTGGTGGGCACGCAGGCCCTCACCCTACAGGGTTGTGGTGGGCGTGCAGGCCCTCATCCTACAGGGGTTGTGGTGGGCACACAGACACTCACCGCTGCCACCAGTATTTGTTTGCCTTGTTCGGGTTGAATGTAGACACAGTAGTCGCTTCTGTATATTTATTGACCGAGACAACAAGGTATATATTTGGCCAGCCGAGGTCCACCTACTTTGGGTGTGTGTAGAGAACTGAGGCTGCTGGAAGCATGGCTGATGCTCCTCTGTCTGGTCAGAGGCCTACTTGCCTGTGATTGGTTATATTCCAACTGACATAGAATTTGAGTATAACATCACCCTACATGGGTTGTGGTGGGCACGCAGGCCCTCACCCTACAGGGTTGTGGTGGGCAAGCAGGCCCTCACCCTACAGGTTTGTGGTGGGCATGCAGGCCCTCACCCTACAGGGGTTGTGGTGGGCAAGCAGGCCCTCACCCTACAGGGGTTGTGGTGGGCATGCAGGCCCTGACCCTACAGGGGTTGTGGTGGGCAAGCAGGCCCTCACCCTACAGGGGTTGTGGTGGGCAAGCAGGCCCTCACCCTACAGGGGTTGTGGTGGGCACGCAGGCCCTCACCCTACAGGTTTGTGGTGGGCACGCAGGCCCTCACCCTACAGGTTTGTGGTGGGCACGCAGACCCTCACCCTACAGGCTTGTGGTGGGCACGCAGACCCTCACCCTACAGGTTTGTGGTGGGCATGCAGGCCCTCACCTTACAGGTTTGTGGTGGGCACTCAGGCCAGGACCCTACAGGGTTGTGGTGGGCACGCAGGCCCTCACCCTACAGGTTGGGAGATATGAAGAAGTACATGTACTTACCAAGTTATACTCACCTAGTTGTCCAGACGGGGGGTTGAGCTTCGGCTACTTGGTCCCGCTTCTCACCCGTCAATGTCCTGGTGTAGAGACACCGTGAGTGTGGAGCCTCATTGAAGACCCGGTACCCCGCGCCTCTGTCGGGCGCCCGCTGAACTGTCGTCAACACATCCTCCCTGGCTAATGTTTGCTGCTGTGGCTCACCACAGTTTGTGGTTGTCTTGTGGGGGCAGTGGTTGTGGTGGGCACGGGTACTGGCCAGGGCATCCCGATAACCCATGGTCAGTCTTGTGGGGCCAGGGGCATGTGGTGGGCACCGATACCGGCCAGGTCATGCCCACTACCCATGGTCAGGCCGCTCACCACCACACTCCACCAACACTATTCTTAAACTTTTCAGCGTTTCGGTAAATTCCATCCATAAAGAAAGGCTCGAAAAATACAAGATGGAGCCTGTGAACATCGGTCTTATATCTTAGATACAATTTAATTAGTCAGACAGAAATTATTATATTAGCCCAACGCATGTAGCAGACAGTAGCGATGGTCTCGCTTCGTGCAGGTCAGAGTTCAATCCCCGACCGTCCAAGTGGTTGGGCACCATTCCTTCCCCTCCCCCCCCCCTTCCCATCCTAAACTCTTATCCTGACCCCTTCCACTTGCTATAAAGTCGTAATGGCTTGGTGCTGTCATTATTGTCTTGTGTGCAGTGTATAGTGGACATTGTCTTGTGACTAGTGTATAGTGGTCATTGTCTAGTGTATAGTGGACATTGTCTTGTGACTAGTGTATAGTGGACATTGTCTAGCGTATAGTGTATAGTGGTCATTGTCTTGTGTCTAGTGCATAGTGGTCATTGTCTTGTGTCTAGTGTATAGTGGTCATTGTCTAGTGACTAGTGTATAGTGGTCATTGTCTTGTATATAGTGTATAGTGGTCATTGTCTTGTATATAGTGTATAGACTAGTCTTGTGACTAGTGTATAGTGGTCATTGCCTAGTGTATAGTGGACATTGTCTTGTGACTAGTGTATAGTGGTCATTGTCTAGTGTATAGTGGACATTGTCTTGTGACTAGTGTATAGTGGTCATTGTCTTGTGTCTAGTGTATAGTGGTCATTGTTTTGTGTATAGTGTATAGTGGTCATTCTCTTGTGACTAGTGTATAGTGGTCATTGTCTAGTGTATAGTGCATAGTGGTCATTGTCTTGAGACTAGTGTATAGTGGTCATTGTCTTCTGACTAGTGTATAGTGGTCATTGTCTTGTGTATAGTGTATAGTGGTCATTGTCTTGTTACTAGTGTATAGTGGTCATTGTCTAGTGTATAGTGTATAGTGGTCAGTGTCTTGAGACTAGTGTATAGTGGTCATTGTTTGGTGTATAGTGTATAGTGGTCATTGTCTAGTGTATAGTGACCATTGTCACGTGTATAGTGTATAGTGGTCATTGTCTAGTGTCTAGTGTATAGTGGACATTGACTTGTGTCTAGTGTATAGTGGTCATTGTCTAGTGTATAGTGGTCATTGTTTAGTGTATAGTGGTCATTGTCTAGTGTATAGTGTATAGTGGACATTGTCTAGTGTATAGTGTATAGTGGACATTGTCTTGTGTCTAGTGTATAGTGGTCATTGTCTAGTGTATGGTGTATAATGGTCATTGTCTTGTGTATAGTGTATAGTGGTCATTGTCTAGTGTATAGTGTATAGTGGTCATTGTCTTGTGTATAGTTGTCATTGTCTTGTGTCTAGTGTATAGTGGTCATTGTCTTGTGTCTAGTGTATAGTGGTCATTGTCTAGTGTATAGTGTATAGTGGTCATTGTCTAGTGTATAGTGTATAGTGGTCATTGTCTAGTGTATAGTGTATAGTGGACATTGTCTTGTGTCTAGTGTATAGTGGTCATTGTCTAGTGTATAGTGTATAGTGATCATTGTCTTGTATCTAGTGTATAGTGGTCATTGTCTAGTGTATTGTGTATAGTGGTCATTGTCTAGTGTATAGTGTATAGTGGTCATTGTCTAGTGTATAGTGGTCATTGTCTAGTGTATAGTGTATAGTGGTCATTGTCTAGTGTACAGTGGTCATTGTCTAGTGTATAGTGTATAGTGGTCATTGTCTTGTGACTAGTATATATTGGTCATTGTCTTGTGTCTAGTGTATAATGGTCATTGTCTTGTGTCTAGTGTATAGTGGTCATTGTCTTGTGTCTAGTGTATAGTGGACATTGTCTTGTGTATAGTGAATAGTGTATAGTGGTCATTGTCTTGTGACTAGTGTATAGTGGTCATTGTCTAGTGTATAGTGTATAGTGGTCATTGTCTTGTGTCTAGTGTATAATGGTCATTTTCTTGTGTCTAGTGTATAGTGGTCATTGTCTTGTGTATAGTGGTCATTGTCTTGTGACTAGTGTATAGTGGTCATTGTCTTGTGTATAGTGAATAGTGTATAGTGGTCATTGTCTTGTGACTAGTGTATAGTGGTCATTGTCTTGTGACTAGTGTATAGTGGTCATTGTCTTGTGTATAGTGAATAGTGTATAGTGGTCATTGTCTTGTGACTAGTGTATAGTGGTCATTGTCTTGTGACTAGTGTATAGTGGTCATTGTCTTGTGTATAGTGAATAGTGAATAGTGGTCATTGTCTTGTGTCTAGTGTATAGTGGTCATTGTCTTGTGTATAGTGGTCATTGTCTTGTGACTAGTGTATAGTGGACATTGTCTTGTGTATAGTGTATAGTGGTCATTGTCTTATGACTAGTGTATAGTGGTCATTGTCTAGTGTCTAGTGTATTATGGTCATTGTCTTGAGTCTAGTGTATAATGGTCATTGTCTTGTGTATAGTGGTCATTGTCTAGTGTGTAGTGTACAGTGGTCATTGTCTTGTGTCTAGTGTATAGTGGTCATTGTCTTGTGTATAGTGGTCATTGTCTTGTGACTAGTGTATAGTGGTCATTGTCTAGTGTATAGTGTATAGTGGTCATTGTCTTGAGACTAGTGTATAGTGGTCATTGTCTTGTGTCTAGTGTATAGTGGTCATTGTCTTGTGTCTAGTGTATAGTGGACATTGTCTTGTGTATAGTGTATAGTGATATTGTCTTGTGTCTAGTGTATAGTGGTCATTGTCTAGTGTATAGTGAATAGTGGTCATTGTCTTGAGACTAGTGTATAGTGGTCATTGTCTGGTATATAGTGTATAGTGGTCATTGTCTAGTGTATAGTGACCATTGTCAAGTGTATAGTGTATAGTGGTCATTGTCTAGTGTCTAGTGTATAGTGGACATTGACTTGTGTCTAGTGTATAGTGGTCATTGTCTAGTGTATTGTGTATAGTGGACATTGTCTAGTGTATAGTGTATAGTGATCATTGTCTTCTGTCTAGTGTATAGTGGTCATTGTCTAGTGTATAGTGTATAGTGGTCATTGTCTTGTGTCTAGTGCATAGTGGTCATTGTCTAGTGTATAGTGTATAGTGGTCATTGCCTAGTGTACTGTGTATAGTGGTCATTGTCTAGTGTATAGTGTATAGTGATCATTGTCTTGTATCTAGTGTATAGTGGTCATTGTCTAGTGTATTGTGTATAGTGGTCATTGTCTAGTGTATAGTGTATAGTGGTCATTGTCTAGTGTAGAGTGGTCATTGTCTAGTGTATAGTGGTCATTGTCTAGTGTATATTGAACAGTGGTCATTGTCTAGTGTATAGTGTATAGTGGTCATTGTCTTGTGACTAGTGTATAGTGGTCATTGTCTTGTGTCTAGTGTATAATGGTCATTGTCTTGTGTCTAGTGTATAGTGGTCATTGTCTTGTGTCTAGTGTATAGTGGACATTGTCTTGTGTATAGTGAATAGTGTATAGTGGTCATTGTCTTGTGACTAGTGTATAGTGGTCATTGTCTAGTGTATAGTGTATAGTGGTCATTGTCTTGTGTCTAGTGTATAATGGTCATTGTCTTGTGTCTAGTGTATAGTGGTCATTGTCTTGTGTATAGTGGTCATTGTCTTGTGACTAGTGTATAGTGGTCATTGTCTTGTGTATAGTGAATAGTGTATAGTGGTCATTGTCTTGTGACTAGTGTATAGTGGTCATTGTCTTGTGACTAGTGTATAGTGGTCATTGTCTTGTGTATAGTGAATAGTGTATAGTGGTCATTGTCTTGTGACTAGTGTATAGTGGTCATTGTCTTGTGTATAGTGAATAGTGTATAGTGGTCATTGTCTTGTGTCTAGTGTATAGTGGTCATTGTCTTGTGTATAGTGGTCATTGTCTTGTGACTAGTGTATAGTGGACATTGTCTTGTGTATAGTGTATAGTGGTCATTGTCTTATGACTAGTGTATAGTGGTCATTGTCTAGTGTCTAGTGTATTATGGTCATTGTCTTGAGTCTAGTGTATAATGGTCATTGTCTTGTGTATAGTGGTCATTGTCTAGTGTGTAGTGTACAGTGGTCATTGTCTTGTGTCTAGTGTATAGTGGTCATTGTCTTGTGTATAGTGGTCATTGTCTTGTGACTAGTGTATAGTGGTCATTGTCTAGTGTATAGTGGTCATTGTCTTGAGACTAGTGTATAGTGGTCATTGTCTTGTGTCTAGTGTATAGTGGTCATTGTCTTGTGTCTAGTGTATAGTGGACATTGTCTTGTGTATAGTGTATAGTGATATTGTCTTGTGTCTAGTGTATAGTGGTCATTGTCTAGTGTATAGTGAATAGTGGTCATTGTCTTGAGACTAGTGTATAGTGGTCATTGTCTGGTATATAGTGTATAGTGGTCATTGTCTAGTGTATAGTGACCATTGTCAAGTGTATAGTGTATAGTGGTCATTGTCTAGTGTCTAGTGTATAGTGGACATTGACTTGTGTCTAGTGTATAGTGGTCATTGTCTAGTGTATTGTGTATAGTGGACATTGTCTAGTGTATAGTGTATAGTGATCATTGTCTTCTGTCTAGTGTATAGTGGTCATTGTCTAGTGTATAGTGTATAGTGGTCATTGTCTTGTGTCTAGTGCATAGTGGTCATTGTCTAGTGTATAGTGTATAGTGGTCATTGCCTAGTGTACTGTGTATAGTGGTCATTGTCTAGTGTATAGTGTATAGTGATCATTGTCTTGTATCTAGTGTATAGTGGTCATTGTCTAGTGTATTGTGTATAGTGGTCATTGTCTAGTGTATAGTGTATAGTGGTCATTGTCTAGTGTAGAGTGGTCATTGTCTAGTGTATAGTGGTCATTGTCTAGTGTATATTGTACAGTGGTCATTGTCTAGTGTATAGTGTATAGTGGTCATTGTCTTGTGACTAGTGTATAGTGGTCATTGTCTTGTGTCTAGTGTATAATGGTCATTGTCTTGTGTCTAGTGTATAGTGGTCATTGTCTTGTGTCTAGTGTATAGTGGACATTGTCTTGTGTATAGTGAATAGTGTATAGTGGTCATTGTCTTGTGACTAGTGTATAGTGGTCATTGTTTAGTGTATAGTGGTCATTGTCTTGTGTCTAGTGTATAATGGTCATTGTCTTGTGTCTAGTGTATAGTGGTCATTGTCTTGTGTATAGTGGTCATTGTCTTGTGACTAGTGTATAGTGGTCATTGTCTTGTGTATAGTGAATAGTGTATAGTGGTCATTGTCTTGTGACTAGTGTATAGTGGTCATTGTCTTGTGACTAGTGTATAGTGGTCAATATCTTGTGTATAGTGAATAGTGTATAGTGGTCATTGTCTTGTGACTAGTGTATAGTGGTCATTGTCTTGTGTATAGTGAATAGTGTATAGTGGTCATTGTCTTGTGTCTAGTGTATAGTGGTCATTGTCTTGTGTATAGTGGTCATTGTCTTGTGACTAGTGTATAGTGGACATTGTCTTGTGTATAGTGTATAGTGGTCATTGTCTTATGACTAGTGTATAGTGGTCATTGTCTAGTGTCTAGTGTATTATGGTCATTGTCTTGAGTCTAGTGTATAATGGTCATTGTCTTGTGTATAGTGGTCATTGTCTAGTGTGTAGTGTACAGTGGTCATTGTCTTGTGTCTAGTGTATAGTGGTCATTGTCTTGTGTATAGTGGTCATTGTCTTGTGACTAGTGTATAGTGGTCATTGTCTAGTGTATAGTGTATAGTGGTCATTGTCTTGAGACTAGTGTATAGTGGTCATTGTCTTGTGTCTAGTGTATAGTGGTCATTGTCTTGTGTCTAGTGTATAGTGGACATTGTCTTGTGTATAGTGTATAGTGTATAGTGATATTGTCTTGTGTCTAGTGTATAGTGGTCATTGTCTAGTGTATAGTGTATAGTGGTCATTGTCTTGAGACTAGTGTATAGTGGTCATTGTCTGGTATATAGTGTATAGTGGTCATTGTCTAGTGTATAGTGACCATTGTCAAGTGTATAGTGTATAGTGATCATTGTCTAGTGTCTAGTGTATAGTGGACATTGACTTGTGTGTAGTGTATAGTGGTCATTGTCTAGTGTATTGTGTATAGTGGACATTGTCTAGTGTATAGTGTATAGTGATCATTGTCTTCTGTCTAGTGTATAGTGGTCATTGTCTAGTGTATAGTGGTCATTGTCTTGTGTCTAGTGCATAGTGGTCATTGTCTAGTGTATAGTGTATAGTGGTCATTGTCTAGTGTATAGTGGTCATTGTCTAGTGTATAGTGGTCATTGTCTAGTGTATAGTGTATAGTGGACATTGTCTTGTGTCTAGTGTATAGTGGTCATTGTCTAGTGTATGGTGTATAATGGTCATTGTCTAGTGTATAGTGTATAGTGGTCATTATCTAGTGTATAGTGTATAGTGGTCATTGTCTAATGTATTGTGTATAGTGGTCATTGTCTAGTGTATAGTGTATAGTGGTCATTGTCTTGAGACTAGTGTATAGTGGTCATTGTCTGGTATATAGTGTATAGTGGTCATTGTCTAGTGTATAGTGACCATTGTCAAGTGTATAGTGTATAGTGGTCATTGTCTAGTGTCTAGTGTAGAGTGGACATTGACTTGTGTCTAGTGTATAGTGGTCATTGTCTAGTGTATTGTGTATAGTGGACATTGTCTAGTGTATAGTGTATAGTGATCATTGTCTTCTGTCTAGTGTATAGTGGTCATTGTCTAGTGTATAGTGTATAGTGGTCATTGTCTTGTGTCTAGTGCATAGTGGTCATTGTCTAGTGTATAGTGTATAGTGGTCATTGTCTAGTGTATTGTGTATAGTGGTCATTGTCTAGTGTATAGTGTATAGTGGTCATTGTCTAGTGTATAGTGGTCATTGTCTAGTGTATAGTGTATAGTGGTCATTGTCTAGTGTATATTGTACAGTGGTCATTGTCTAGTGTATAGTGTATAGTGGTCATTGTCTTGTGACTAGTGTATAGTGGTCATTGTCTTGTGTCTAGTGTATAATGGTCATTGTCTTGTGTCTAGTGTATAGTGGTCATTGTCTTGTGTCTAGTGTATAGTGGACATTGTCTTGTGTATAGTGAATAGTGTATAGTGGTCATTGTCTTGTGACTAGTGTATAGTGGTCATTGTCTAGTGTATAGTGTATAGTGGTCATTGTCTTGTGTCTAGTGTATAATGGTCATTGTCTTGTGTCTAGTGTATAGTGGTCATTGTCTTGTGTATAGTGGTCATTGTCTTGTGACTAGTGTATAGTGGTCATTGTCTTGTGTATAGTGAATAGTGTATAGTGGTCATTGTCTTGTGACTAGTGTATAGTGGTCATTGTCTTGTGACTAGTGTATAGTTGTCATTGTCTTGTGTATAGTGAATAGTGTATAGTGGTCATTGTCTTGTGACTAGTGTATAGTGGTCATTGTCTTGTGTATAGTGAATAGTGTATAGTGGTCATTGTCTTGTGTCTAGTGTATAGTGGTCATTGTCTTGTGTATAGTGGTCATTGTCTTGTGACTAGTGTATAGTGGACATTGTCTTGTGTATAGTGTATAGTGGTCATTGTCTTATGACTAGTGTATAGTGGTCATTGTCTAGTGTCTAGTGTATTATGGTCATTGTCTTGAGTCTAGTGTATAATGGTCATTGTCTTGTGTATAGTGGTCATTGTCTAGTGTGTAGTGTACAGTGGTCATTGTCTTGTGTCTAGTGTATAGTGGTCATTGTCTTGTGTATAGTGGTCATTGTCTTGTGACTAGTGTATAGTGGTCATTGTCTAGTGTATAGTGTATAGTGGTCATTGTCTTGAGACTAGTGTATAGTGGTCATTGTCTTGTGTCTAGTGTATAGTGGTCATTGTCTTGTGTCTAGTGTATAGTGGACATTGTCTTGTGTATAGTGTATAGTGTATAGTGATATTGTCTTGTGTCTAGTGTATAGTGGTCATTGTCTAGTGTATAGTGTATAGTGGTCATTGTCTTGAGACTAGTGTATAGTGGTCATTGTCTGGTATATAGTGTATAGTGGTCATTGTCTAGTGTATAGTGACCATTGTCAAGTGTATAGTGTATAGTGGTCATTGTCTAGTGTCTAGTGTATAGTGGACATTGACTTGTGTCTAGTGTATAGTGGTCATTGTCTAGTGTATTGTGTATAGTGGACATTGTCTAGTGTATAGTGTATAGTGATCATTGTCTTCTGTCTAGTGTATAGTGGTCATTGTCTAGTGTATAGTGGTCATTGTCTTGTGTCTAGTGCATAGTGGTCATTGTCTAGTGTATAGTGTATAGTGGTCATTGTCTAGTGTATAGTGGTCATTGTCTAGTGTATAGTGTATAGTGGACATTGTATTGTGTCTAGTGTATAGTGGTCATTGTCTAGTGTATGGTGTATAATGGTCATTGTCTAGTGTATAGTGTATAGTGGTCATTGTCTAGTGTATAGTGTATAGTGGTCATTGTCTAATGTATTGTGTATAGTGGTCATTGTCTAGTGTATAGTGTATAGTGGTCATTGTCTTGAGACTAGTGTATAGTGGTCATTGTCTGGTATATAGTGTATAGTGGTCATTGTCTAGTGTATAGTGACCATTGTCAAGTGTATAGTGTATAGTGGTCATTGTCTAGTGTCTAGTGTAGAGTGGACATTGACTTGTGTCTAGTGTATAGTGGTCATTGTCTAGTGTATTGTGTATAGTGGACATTGTCTAGTGTATAGTGTATAGTGATCATTGTCTTCTGTCTAGTGTATAGTGGTCATTGTCTAGTGTATAGTGTATAGTGGTCATTGTCTTGTGTCTAGTGCATAGTGGTCATTGTCTAGTGTATAGTGTATAGTGGTCATTGTCTAGTGTATTGTGTATAGTGGTCATTGTCTAGTGTATAGTGTATAGTGGTCATTGTCTAGTGTATAGTGGTCATTGTCTAGTGTATAGTGTATAGTGGTCATTGTCTAGTGTATATTGTACAGTGGTCATTGTCTAGTGTATAGTGTATAGTGGTCATTGTCTTGTGACTAGTGTATAGTGGTCATTGTCTTGTGTCTAGTGTATAATGGTCATTGTCTTGTGTCTAGTGTATAGTGGTCATTGTCTTGTGTCTAGTGTATAGTGGACATTGTCTTGTGTATAGTGAATAGTGTATAGTGGTCATTGTCTTGTGACTAGTGTATAGTGGTCATTGTTTAGTGTATAGTGGTCATTGTCTTGTGTCTAGTGTATAATGGTCATTGTCTTGTGTCTAGTGTATAGTGGTCATTGTCTTGTGTATAGTGGTCATTGTCTTGTGACTAGTGTATAGTGGTCATTGTCTTGTGTATAGTGAATAGTGTATAGTGGTCATTGTCTTGTGACTAGTGTATAGTGGTCATTGTCTTGTGTATAGTGAATAGTGTATAGTGGTCATTGTCTTGAGTCTAGTGTATAATGGTCATTGTCTTGTGAATAGTGGTCATTGTCTAGTGTGTAGTGTACAGTGGTCATTGTCTTGTGTCTAGTGTATAGTGGTCATTGTCTTGTGTATAGTGGTCATTGTCTTGTGACTAGTGTATAGTGGTCATTGTCTAGTGTATAGTGTATAGTGGTCATTGTCTTGAGACTAGTGTATAGTGGTCATTGTCTTGTGTCTAGTGTATAGTGGTCATTGTCTTGTGTCTAGTGTATAGTGGACATTGTCTTGTGTATAGTGTATAGTGTATAGTGATATTGTCTTGTGTCTAGTGTATAGTGGTCATTGTCTAGTGTATAGTGTATAGTGGTCATTGTCTTGAGACTAGTGTATAGTGGTCATTGTCTGGTATATAGTGTATAGTGGACATTGTCTAGTGTATAGTGACCATTGTAAAGTGTATAGTGTATAGTGGTCATTGTCTAGTGTCTAGTGTATAGTGGACATTGACTTGTCTCTAGTGTATAGTGGTCATTGTCTAGTGTATTGTGTATAGTGGACATTGTCTAGTGTATAGTGTATAGTGATCATTGTCTTCTGTCTAGTGTATAGTGGTCATTGTCTAGTGTATAGTGGTCATTGTCTTGTGTCTAGTGCATAGTGGTCATTGTCTAGTGTATAGTGGTCATTGTCTAGTGTATAGTGGTCATTGTCTAGTGTATAGTGTATAGTGGACATTGTCTTGTGTCTAGTGTATAGTGGTCATTGTCTAGTGTATGGTGTATAATGGTCATTGTCTAGTGTATAGTGTATAGTGGTCATTGTCTAGTGTATAGTGTATAGTGGTCATTGTCTAATGTATTGTGTATAGTGGTCATTGTATAGTGTATAGTGGTCATTGTCTTGAGACTTGTGTATAGTGGTCATTGTCTGGTATATAGTGTATAGTGGTCATTGTCTAGTGTATAGTGACCATTGTCAAGTGTATAGTGTATAGTGGTCATTGTCTAGTGTCTAGTGTAGAGTGGACATTGACTTGTGTCTAGTGTATAGTGGTCATTGTCTAGTGTATTGTGTATAGTGGACATTGTCTAGTGTATAGTGTATAGTGATCATTGTCTTCTGTCTAGTGTATAGTGGTCATTGTCTAGTGTATAGTGTATAGTGGTCATTGTCTTGTGTCTAGTGCATAGTGGTCATTGTCTAGTGTATAGTGTATAGTGGTCATTGTCTAGTGTATTGTGTATAGTGGTCATTGTCTAGTGTATAGTGTATAGTGGTCATTGTCTAGTGTATAGTGGTCATTGTCTAGTGAATAGTGTATAGTGGTCATTGTCTAGTGTATATTGTACAGTGGTCATTGTCTAGTGTATAGTGTATAGTGGTCATTGTCTTGTGACTAGTGTATAGTGGTCATTGTCTTGTGTCTAGTGTATAATGGTCATTGTCTTGTGTCTAGTGTATAGTGGTCATTGTCTTGTGTCTAGTGTATAGTGGACATTTTTCTTGTGTATAGTGAATAGTGTATAGTGGTCATTGTCTTGTGACTAGTGTATAGTGGTCATTGTCTAGTGTATAGTGTATAGTGGTCATTGTCTTGTGTCTAGTGTATAATGGTCATTGTCTTGTGTCTAGTGTATAGTGGTCATTGTCTTGTGTATAGTGGTCATTGTCTTGTGACTAGTGTATAGTGGTCATTGTCTTGTGTATAGTGAATAGTGTATAGTGGTCATTGTCTTGTGACTAGTGTATAGTGGTCATTGTCTTGTGACTAGTGTATAGTGGTCATTGTCTTGTGTATAGTGAATAGTGTATAGTGGTCATTGTCTTGTGACTAGTGTATAGTGGTCATTGTCTTGTGTATAGTGAATAGTGTATAGTGGTCATTGTCTTGTGTCTAGTGTATAGTGGTCATTGTCTTGTGTATAGTGGTCATTGTCTTGTGACTAGTGTATAGTGGACATTGTCTTGTGTATAGTGTATAGTGGTCATTGTCTTATGACTAGTGTATAGTGGTCATTGTCTAGTGTCTAGTGTATTATGGTCATTGTCTTGAGTCTAGTGTATAATGGTCATTGTCTTGTGTATAGTGGTCATTGTCTAGTGTGTAGTGTACAGTGGTCATTGTCTTGTGTCTAGTGTATAGTGGTCATTGTCTTGTGTATAGTGGTCATTGTCTTGTGACTAGTGTATAGTGGTCATTGTCTAGTGTATAGTGTATAGTGGTCATTGTCTTGAGACTAGTGTATAGTGGTCATTGTCTTGTGTCTAGTGTATAGTGGTCATTGTCTTGTGTCTAGTGTATAGTGGACATTGTCTTGTGTATAGTGTATAGTGTATAGTGATATTGTCTTGTGTCTAGTGTATAGTGGTCATTGTCTAGTGTATAGTGTATAGTGGTCATTGTCTTGAGACTAGTGTATAGTGGTCATTGTCTGGTATATAGTGTATAGTGGTCATTGTCTAGTGTATAGTGACCATTGTCAAGTGTATAGTGTATTGTGGTCATTGTCTAGTGTCTAGTGTATAGTGGACATTGACTTGTGTCTAGTGTATAGTGGTCATTGTCTAGTGTATTGTGTATAGTGGACATTGTCTAGTGTATAGTGTATAGTGATCATTATCTTCTGTCTAGTGTATAGTGGTCATTGTCTTGTGTCTAGTGCATAGTGGTCATTGTCTAGTGTATAGTGTATAGTGGTCATTGTCTAGTGTATAGTGGTCATTGTCTAGTGTATAGTGTATAGTGGACATTGTCTTGTGTCTAGTGTATAGTGGTCATTGTCTAGTGTATGGTGTATAATGGTCATTGTCTAGTGTATAGTGTATAGTGGTCATTGTCTAGTGTATAGTGTATAGTGGTCATTGTCTAATGTATTGTGTATAGTGGTCATTGTCTAGTGTATAGTGTATAGTGATCATTGTCTTGTGTCTAGTGTATAGTGGTCATTGTCTAGTGTATTGTGTATAGTGGTCATTGTCTAGTGTATAGTGTATAGTGGTCATTGTCTAGTGTATAGTGGTCATTGTCTAGTGTATAGTGTATAGTGGTCATTGTCTAGTGTATATTGTATAGTGGTCATTGTCTAGTGTATAGTGTATAGTGGTCATTGTCTTGTGACTAGTGTATAGTGGTCATTGTCTTGTGTCTAGTGTATAATGGTCAATGTCTTGTGTCTAGTGTATAGTGGTCATTGTCTTGTGTCTAGTGTATAGTGGACATTGTCTTGTGTATAGTGTATAGTGGTCATTGTCTTGTGACTAGTGTATAGTGGTCATTGTCTAGTGTATAGTGTATAGTGGTCATTGTCTTGTGACTAGTGTATAGTGGTCATTGTCATGTGTCTAGTGTATTATGGTCATTGTCTTGTGTCTAGTGTATAATGGTCATTGTCTTGTGTACAGTGGTCATTGTCTTGTGTCTAGTGTGTAGTGATCATTGTCTAATGTCTAGTGTATAGTGGTCATTGTCTTGTGTCTAGTGTATAGTGGTCATTGTCTTGTGTATAGTGGTCATTGTCTTGTGCATAGTGGTCATTGTCTTGTGACTAGTGTATAGTGGTTATTGTCTAGTGTATAGTGTATAGTGGTCATTGTCTTGAGACTAGTGTATAGTGGTGATTGTCTGGTGTATAGTGTATAGTGGTCATTGTCTAGTGTATAGTGACCATTGTCAAGTGTATAGTGTATAGTGGTCATTGTCTAGTGTCTAGTGTATAGTGGACATTGACTTGTGTCTAGTGTATAGTGGTCATTGTCTAGTGTATAGTGTATAGTGGTCATTGTCTAGTGTATAGTGTATAGTGGTCATTGTCTAGTGTATAGTGTATAGTGGTCATTGTCTTGTTTATAGTTGTCATTGTCTTGTGTCTAGTGTACAGTGGTCATTGTCTAGTGTATAGTGTATAGTGGTCATTGTCTAGTGTATAGTGTATAGTGGTCATTGTCTAGTGTATAGTGTATAGTGGACATTGTCTTGTGTCTAGTGTATAGTGGTCATTGTCTAGTGTATAGTGTATAGTGGTCATTGTCTAGTGTATAGTGTATAGTGGTCATTGTCTAGTGTATAGTGGTCATTGTCTAGTGTATAGTGTATAGTGGACATTGTCTTGTGTCTAGTGTATAGTGGTCATTGTCTAGTGTATGGTGTATAATGGTCATTGTCTAGTGTATAGTGTATAGTGGTCATTGTCTAGTGTATAGTGTATAGTGGTCATTGTCTAGTGTATTGTGTACAGTGGTCATTGTCTAGTGTATTGTGTATAGTGGACATTGTCTAGTGTATAGTGTATAGTGATCATTGTCTTGTGTCTAGTGTATAGTGGTCATTGTCTAGTGTATAGTGTATAGTGGTCATTGTCTAGTGTATAGTGTATAGTGGTCATTGTCTAGTGTATAGTGGTCATTGTCTAGTGTATAGTGTATAGTGGTCATTGTCTAGTGTATAGTGGTCATTGTCTAGTGTATAGTGTATAGTGGTCATTGTCTAGTGTATAGTGTATAGTGGTCATTGTCTAGTCTATAGTGTATAGTGGTCATTGTTTTGTGACTAGTGTATAGTGGTCATTGTCTTGTGTCTAGTGTTTAATGGTCATTGTCTTGTGTCTAGTGTATAGTGGTCATTGTCTCGTGTCTAGTGTATAGTGGACATTGTCTTGTGTATAGTGTATAGTGGTCATTGTCTTGTGACTAGTGTATAGTGGTCATTGTCTAGTGTATAGTGGTCATTGTCTTGTGACTAGTGTATAGTGGTCATTGTCATGTGTCTAGTGTATTATGGTCATTGTCTTGTGTCTAGTGTATAATGGTCATTGTCTTGTGTATAGTGGTCATTGTCTAGTGTATAGTGTACAGTGGTCATTGTCTTGTGTCTAGTGTGTAGTGATCATTGTCTAGTGTCTAATGTATATTGGTCATTGTCTTGTGTCTAGTGTATAGTGGTCATTGTCTTGTGTATAGTGGTCATTGTCTTGTGACTAGTGAATACTGCTGTGGGAAGTACATCTTCGCCAGTTTCAGAGTCAAGGGTGCCGTGTCTGTCCTGTCTGTGGGTGCAGTCTATAGAATTCCTAACACTGATGTGTCCGAATTCAACTCAAGCCTTAGAAATCTAATACTAGATAACAGACTGAACAAAAACCATCTAATTATCGCAGGGGACTTTAATATTGACCTCTGCGAGCCTGAACACCCTACTGCTGTTAGCTTCCTCAACTGTATGAATTCCTGCTTCCTCATACCCTTAATCACTAGACCTACTAGAATCACTGATAGTACTGCCACGACTCTAGATCACATCTGGACCAACATAACCTCTCCGCTTACTTCAGGTATAATCACCGATAGCACTACAGATCATTATCCCACATTTCTCTTAACTAACATTAACAAACCACCTCTAGAGACAAGGAAGATAAGCTTTAGGCTGCACAATGAAACTGCTATACACAGTTTTATAACTGCTGCTGCTAATGTCAACTGGGAGTCCGAGTTAGGTAACATAGGGAACATCAACCTAGCAGTGCAATCTTTTCTTCAAAAAACTCTCAGCCTTTATAACACCCACTGTCCTATGCTTACGAAACAAGTTACAACCAAAAGGCTTAACAATTCTTGGCTTACAAAGGGAATACTTAAATCCATTAATAAAAAACATGACCTTGAGAAGAAGTATAGGTTAGGAACCGTCTCCAAAGAATTCTCAAGGAATTACTCGTTATTGCTATCTAAAATGATTAGACGAGCCAAAACTAAATACTACAAAGATAAATTTACCCAAATAAAGAGCAACATTAAAAGTCTTGGAGCACAATTTCACAAATATTGGGATCAAAGAAGATTTTAAATAACAAACCAACACTCCTGTCCAATAACGATGGTCAGCTTCCAGCCTCTGATTCTGCTATTGAGTTCACTAGGTTCTTCACTTCCATTGGGTCATCCCTTGCAAATGATATTCCATCTTCCAGTACTGATGTTAAGGACTATCTTAGAGGTAACTATCCACAGTCTCTGTACCTAAAGCCTACTAATTCCACTGACGTTAATGAGATAATCCTTTCCCTTAAAACCAAGTCTAGTGCCCTTGAGGAGATACCAACTTTAATTTACAAAAAAAACTCTAGATCTTTAGCCCCTGCTATTGCATTGCTCTTCAATAAGTCACTTGAACTCCAAACCTTTCCAGATATTCTAAAAAAAAGCGAGAGTAACCCTTGTCCACAAATGTGGTGATCTCACAGATGTTATCAACTACAGACCTATATCAATCCTGCCTAACTTGTCAAAAATATTTGAAAAACTAATCTACAAGCAGCTTTACTCTTATCTAGCCAAACACAATATACTTAGCTCTTGTCAATATGGCTTCAGACCCAAAAAAACACTAACGATGCACTTATTAGTATGATTAACTTGATTCATGCAGCTCTTGATAAAAATGAGTTCCCTGTTGGGTTATTTGTGGACCTGCGTAAGGCTTTTGACACTGTCAACCACCAAAACCTTCTTCTTAAATTACATCATTATGGAGTCAGAGGACACTCCCTGCAATACCTCAAATCTTACCTTACTGACAGGTTCTAGTATGTTTCTGTGAATAATTCCATTTCTCCCATCCTACCCATCAACATCGGTGTTCCTCAGGGCAGCATACTTGGCCCTCTCCTCTTTCTCATCTACATCAATGACCTTCCAAATACCTCCCAACACCTCGAACCAATTCTATTTGCTGACGACGCAACCTTCATTTACTCCAGTCCTGACCCCCTTGCTCTAAATGCCACAGTAAATACTGAGCTAAATAAAGTCCATCTTTGGCTAACTGCCAACAAACTCACCCTTAACATTGACAAAACTTTCTATATTCTGTTTGGCAATAAATCCTCTAATCAAATAAATTTCAGGATAAATAATACACAAATTTGTAACAAAATAGATGGCAAATTCCTTGGCGTTCTCATTGACCACAAGCTGAATATCCAGGGACACATTCTAAATATATAAAAAAAAGTTTCAAAAACTGTTGGCATTCTTTCTAAGATCAGATATTATGTACCCCGCCCTGCCCTGGTGACTCTCTATTACTCCCTCATCTATCCATATCTCAACTATGGTATTTGTGCTTGGGGTTCTACTACCCAAAATCATTTACGTCCTCTAATTACTCAACACAAAGCTGCTATTAGGACAATATCCAACTCTGGCCCCAGACATCACTCGGTACCCCTACTCAAATCTGTGAATATGTTAGATATTAAGTCACTGCACAGTCTCTCATGTGTATTATACATATATAAAACGCTGAACTGTAATGCCAATCCTGACCTCAAAAGCTTCATTGAAGGTTGTAACAGAACCCATGGGCACCACACCAGAAACAAATAATCACTGATTTTCTCAGCAAAAGCGGTGAAATTCTGCGAAGAAGAAAATGTATTACCATGAGTTGGAGACTAACCGACTAAGTAGCGCGCGCTCCGAGCGAGTTACTTAAATGCGAGCCGCGGACACAGTGCCCTCTTGCTCGCCTCCGCCTCGCCAGTTACACTACAAAACACCCACCCTCCTCCCGGGAAACCCTGCTTCCCCGAATTTACTCTTCAAGGGATGACGCTAAAGCAGTTTGCTACGGACACTTGTTCCATCTTGCATCAACTATGTGTTACCCTGTGGGTGCTCCGACGGACCCCCCAAAGTGATATGCCAAGAATACGAGATCTCTCTTCATTGTATTTGATTTAATCATTATAACGGCTATCTCCTCTTGCTCGCCTCCGCCTCGCTGGTTACACTACAAAACGAAACGCTCCGCCGCCATCCGTTACACGTGGACTACGACGCCGGTACCTCAGACGACTACACGCCTTCGACTTAGCCTTCCACGCCACCCCCTGTCTCCTACAAGGGCGGCACACACGGGGCTCCTGATTGAGTGAAGTTTTCCTTGGTAGCCATAGGCATTCCAGAGCAGCCGGCCCATCTCCATTATCCTAAGGTACAGTCCTGCCCGTGTTCCCCCTACACGCCCGCGTGTGGGGCGCCCTGTTTTATTTAGGAATGTCCCCAGTGCCCGGCGTGTGCCCAGCGCCTGTCCCCGGTCGTGCGTGTCCTGACGCAGTAGCTAGATGCCCCAGGTTTATTTGCCCTCTCTAAGGACCCCGGCGTGCAGGATGCATGGTGGGGTCCCTCCCCGCCCTCAGTCCCGTGCCCGGGCGTGCGGGTCGTGCCATGCGCGTGTGGCTCCCCCTTCCGTACGAGGGCGGGCGGCGCCGCATCTGGTGGTGTCGCCCACGTGGCCAGGCTGTGGTGTGCTTGCCCTAGGCGTGGTCCCTGGGGGCCCCCCCCCTTCGCCCCTTGCGTGTGGGCTCCTCTACGCACGGGGGCGGGCGGCGCCACTGTGGTGGTGTCGCCCATCTGGACTTGGCTCCCAGGGGTTAGTTTGCCCTAGGCGGGGTCCCTAGGGGATCTGCTTCGCCCTCGTCCTGTGGGCGCCTGGGCCACAAGGCATGCTCGTGCGGGTTCCTCTACGCCTGTTGGCCGGTGTCCCCCACGCCTGGTGGCGTGGCCCATGCGGACAGTCCTAATGGTTTCCTTGCCCTAGGGGGCGTCACTGGGGCCCGGAGGTGTGCACGGCGTGGCCTGGTGTCCGTCCCTGGGGTACGGCGTGGGCCGCGTGGGCTGGCCCCTTGCGGCTCTCTTGCCTCTGGGGGCTGCATTAGGGGCTTCGCCTCGCCTCTCGCCCGGGCCGAGGGGCACGGGGTGTGGGCGTCCGGGCTCACACTTCCCTCCGAGGGCCTCCTGCAGGCGGCGAACGGGACCGGGGACACGTGGGGTGCACGTACAGGGCTCCCCCTATGTCCCGTCCCGGCTGCTGATGTTCCGGCGGAAGTGGTTCCCGCCGATGATCCAGCAGCCGAAGGCTCAGCTGGCGGTGTTCCTTCTGAGCATGCCCTTCCCGCCCTCAGTGCCGTGCCCGGGAGTGCGTGTCGTGCTATGCACGTGTGGGTCTCCCTGCCCGAGGGCGGGCGGCGCCACACCTGGTGGTGTTGCCCGCGTGGCCTGGCCCTTAACTCGAATCCAGCCAATTATTCTTTATTAGTGTTATCCTTTATAGTTATTATTATTTATTATTATCCCTTATTATAATCGTCATTAATCTATTCTTATTTGTTTAGATAGAGAACAACTGCTGTATCACATTACTAGCGGTCGTATAACTGAGCAGTGCACGAGCGATTGTTAATCACTGGCTGGTTCGTCGCCCTTACTATTGTATTCTCCATTATTATTATTCTTTATTTATTCTTTATAATTAATTATTCACCCAGCTGCTGAAGTTCCGGCTGGCGCGGCCCAGCCGATGTTCCAGCAGCTGAGGCTTCAGATACTAAAAATTTTTTTATGCTTATATTATCTTTATTAAGATAAAGTTTTCCTTCGGTTCCGAGGGTGCGCTTTGGAATAATTCTATCATTTATTCCTTTATTATTGTCTCTAAGGTTATTATTCTTTATTATTATTACTCTCTATTATAATTATTATTAACCCAGCTGCCAACCGTTGGTCCAGCAGCTGAGGCTACAGTTACTATGAATCATAATTAAGAATCGATTACCTTTTCTCTATGCCTATATTACACTTTAATAAGAATATGAATTGCTTCAGTTCCGAAGAGTCAGCCCAGATGTATCCTATCAATTATTCCTCGTTTGTTATTCTTTATTGGTATTTCATTATAAGTGCTGGGCCCCGCAGCCGAATGGACTGCGCTCGGGGGTCGTAGCCCTAGGGGCCCGGGTTCGATCTTTATTATAACAATTATTAACCCAGCTGTTGAAGTTCCGGCTGGCGAGGCCCCAGCTGATGATCCAGCAGCTGATGTCCCCAGCTGCTGAAGTTCCGGCTGACGAGGTCCCAGCCGAAGATCCAGCAGCGGGCCCTCCAGTTAACAAGAATCTTTACTTTAAGAAAGATCAGCTTTCTTTATGCTTATATCATCTTTAGTAAGATCAAGAATTACTTCAGGCCCGACTATTCGATTCAGCCGAATCCTGTCAATTATTCCTTAGTATTGTTATCCTTTAGTGTTATTATTCTTTATTATATTCGTTCTCCCCCGGAGCTTATTATTTCGGGATAAGGAACACTGAATGTACCACATTACTCGATGCCGTATAACCTACCTGAGCAGTGCGCCAGTGCTGCATTGGTTGCAACTAGGGAGATTGTGACATGGCACATTGCTGTCGGAGCCTAGTGCCAGTTACACAATGTTGACGGGTACACACAAACGAGGTCTCAATTATTATTCAGTCATTATTTCTGGTTATGTCTATTCACCTTCCCTGTTTATTATTATCCTCATATTCAATTATCCATACTGGTTATTATAATTTCGCTACTCAATTCATTTGCTGCTGTTGTGCCGGCTGATGTGATCCCTGCCGGTGATCCAGCAGCTAATGGCCCAGCTGCCTTCGGGCCGGGCACATCTGCTGATGTCCCGGCTGACGTAGTTACGCTGCCGACGACCCAGCAGCTGATGGGCCACGCCCAGCCCCCCCCCCCTGGGGCAGCCGCTGACGTTCCGGCTGTTGTGGTCCCAGCCGATGATCCAGCAGCTGATGGCACAGCTGGTGGTGTTCCAGCTGAGCATGCCCCCGGGGGCCAAGCACAGCTGCTGATGTTCCGGCTGATGTGGTCCCAGCCGATGATCCAGCAGCTGATGGCCCAGCTGGTGGGATTCCAAGCTGAGCATGCTCCTGGGGGCCAAGCACAGCTGCTGACGTTCCGGCTGACGTGGTCCCAGCCGATGATCCAGCAGCTGATGGCCCAGCTGGTGGTGTTCCAGCTGAGCACGCCCCTGGGGGCCAAGCACAGCCGCTGACGTTCCGGCTGTTGTGGTCCCAGCCGATGATCCAGCAGCTGATGGGCCAGCTGGTGGGGTTCCAAGCTGAGCACGTCCCTGGGGGCCAAGACAGCTGCTGACGTGCCGACTGATGTGGTCCCAGCCGATGAACCAGCAGCTGCAGGCTCAGCTGACGGTCTTACAGCTGAGCATGCCCTTGTAATTAATCATCGTGATTACTGTTAATTAATTGCTTGCAGTTGTTTAATTATTATTTCTATGCTGCCGGTGACCCAGCAGCTGATGGCACAGCCGAACATGCCCGTATAATCAACCATTATTATTATGAGTATTGTTAATTAATTATTAGTAGCTAATAATAGCAGACGAAGGCTCAGCTGGTGGTGTTGCAGCCGAGCAGGCACAGTCACCCTCTTTATTTATATACGTTTTCTGTTCTTTACATTTTGTCATTCCTTATATTCCTTTCTAATTTATATATTATATATTGTTTGTTTGTTTCTCGGGCCAGTCCCAGCTGCTGAGGTGCCGGCTGACGTAGTCCATGCCGATGATCCAGCAGCTGAGGACCCAGCTGGAAGCGTTACGGCCGCTGGGTGAGGCCCAGCTGTTGGGCCAGCTGGTGGTGTTCCAGCTGAGCATGCCCCCGGGGGGCCTAGCCCAGCCACGGATGTTCCTGCTGACGAGTTTCCAGCCGATGTCCCAGCAGCTGAGGCTCCGGAAGGAGGTATTCAGCCGACGATGTCCCAGTTGCTGAAGTTGACATCTAGCGGCGTCCAACCGAAGATGCCGCAGCCGCACTGGTCCAGCTGCCAAGGCTACAGATGGCGTGTCCCAGCTGAGGAATTCCACGACAGAAAAAGGGAAGAACGCATTTTCTCTCCATTCTTAATAATAATTTCGTTACAGTTATATATATTATAATAATTTATAATATAAATTTTATTATATTTTATTTGTATATTTATTTTAAATATTATTAATTTTATTAATTTTATTTTGCTAATTTATATAAAAATATTTATATAAATATTATTATATATAACTTATTACTGATAATTGCCGTGCCGGTACCTACTAACTACTTGACGCTGACATTAACAACTTCTATTAGTTTCCCACTGAGGAGGCGTCCGATTGTTCCAGGAGTTAGCACTTATTGTATCTGGCAGTACCATCACTAGGCTACTCGGTTACTCCCCACTCCGTTATGCTGGGGCTTCCTTGAGGCTACCTTGAGGTGCTTCCGGGGCTTAGTGTCCCCGCGGCCCGGTCGTCGACCAGGCCTCCTGGTTGCTGGACTGATCAACCAGGCTGTTAGACGCGGCTGCTCGCAGCCTGACGTATGAGTCACAGCCTGGTTGATCAGGTATCCTTTGGAGGTGCTTATCCAGTTCTCTCTTGAACACTGTGAGGGGTTTGCCAGTTATGCTCCTTATGTGTAGTGGAAGCGTGTTGAACAGTCTCGGGCCTCTGATGTTGATAGGCTTCATTCCATTCTACCCATTCCTGCCTTACGCAACAGGTGCCGCATCCAGTTATCTCCACTCTCGCAGCCTAATTGCCAGCAGTACACTTTGAAGCGGGTCCCACGCACCTGTGCCTTTGCTTTTCACGTTACCTCTGCACACCAGCTCCTGCCCACCCTTACTGCTTTAATACTTCCAGATCCACAATAGAACGACGACGAGGAAAGCCTGTGATGATGGACCACGGCTCTCATGCCCACAGTGCGAGGTATCCTGGGAGGTGACCGACACGCTTCTAAGCTGACACCTCCACTCCACACCCGCGGGGTTCACCACAGCGACAATGACCGACACGGGGTCAACCCTGGGGAGTCGGCCTCAGAGTGGACAGCGTTCACATTCCCACACCCGCCCTGGGGCCAGCCTTCCAGGACTGGTCTCTGTGAGGGCGGGCTACTACGACGAAGATATACACGGGATCGACCAGTCATTCGCCATGGTGGAAAGCGCTCCCTGCATGGAGTACAAACCCGGCAGTAGGTCCTCCTCCCAGGGCACAGTCGGTGGGCCAACCCGCTTCTGCTTCACGGCTCGTCAAGATGGCGCTCTGTCGGCCCACCAAGCGAACTGCGTCAGTTAGCAGCATCTGTCTAGTAGACTCGGAATGGTACCTTTTTCAATCAGGAAAACTAATTGTTTTTTAATGGCCTCTCCGGGCATACGGGCACGCTTATGGCCACGGTAGCGAAGTGTCATGTTCCTACTTATAGCAGCCAGCTTCCGCTCGATCTTCGGAGGTGGGGGTTCCGCGGGGCTGGCCCTCACGGGATTGGGGGTGCTCCGGCGGAACCCCCAAAGTGATAAGCCAAGAATACGAGATCTCTCTTCATTGTATTTGATTTAATCATTATAACAGCTATCCAATAATTTTATTTCTGTATAATAATTTATGGTTATTCACTAAATCATTATTAGTCACCATAATTAATTCCACTTTAATCATCTATTTATTCGTTATAATGAGCTACTATGCTTCTTCATTTAAGGATTATCAATTAAATCATTAATTATGACTATTATTAATTAATTATTTGTTTTAAATAATCAATTATTATTATTATTATAAAATAAAACAAGTCCCCCACTCTGTGAGCGTTTTCTTCCATCCGCAGAAATGTATCTTTTTGGTTATTTGGCTCAGTGTAGATGTTATGCCTAAGCTCTTGAACCCAGGCTCCTTTGCTTGTGCTGGTGACCAGAATGTTAGTGTGAGTGTAGAGCGTTGGCTGCGAAATACTTTATTGAAATCTCTGCTTGGAAATTTAAGATTAAGAACTGTATCAAATGAGTCTAGTGAATAAAGAATAACTAGAGCACATTTAGACGGATTAAACGTATGGTTGTATTCAACACTTCATGGTTTAACTATTTATAAGAAAAGTTGATAGAATCTTTGGCTGCTGTCAATATGATTATATCATCACCAACACAGAAAACATTACCATAAATACTGCCTCTGCGACAGCCGGGACTTTATTCTCTCAACTCTTTCAAAAGTGGGTCAAGATGGAAAGCAAACAAAAACAAAATTAATGTAATACATTTTCTCAGATTTCTCCATCACATTGCTGCTTTTCATACATGATCAGGTAAATACATATATCTAGCGATAGCTTGACATACTTTTATGCTCATTAATTCTCTAAACAGTTTGAAGTGTTCAATATTGTCAAGTGATTTGGAAGCACAAGGAAACTGAGATAATAGAGCTTTTCTTTGAGTTTTAATACTAATAGTTTCCAGCAGGGAATAACTACATAGTGATGTATATAGTAATCAGTCTTTTAGGCAAATTTAGAGTCAGGGTGTCTAGTTCGTCAGGTAGAAAGTCAACCAGTCAAATGCACTATTTATTAGTATGTTTAGTGCAATGGCTCCATAGTCATCATAGGACCTACAACCACGGTAATTGTTTGGAATGGTAAAAAGTACAGAGGTGTTTATTGCTGTCAGGCGATGGATCATAGCAGATGCAGGGTGTAAGATTGATATATAGGCTCACAGTTTCGCTGATTCGTGTTTATTGTTGTCAGTGTGGGTGTGAACAACACATAATCTTGAATAACATTTCATAGCTTGACGTATTAGTCTCCAAAGACCAAAAATTTTAGTATTAACCCTTAAATGGCACATAGCTATATACCACTTGACATTCACAGGTGCATACCAAAAAAAAAAAAAAAAAAAATTATTTTTTCTTCTTAACCTGTTAATTTGTATTCACTGATCGCAGGAAAAATAATAAAAAAATCCTAAGTGGCAAATATTGCCCGCTATAGGGTGGGGAATTCTGGCAAAAAATAGGCGCTGACTCAGCATTCGTCCCAGGCAGTCTGTTGATCGCCAGCTGTCTGGCCGGAGTTGCCACAAAGAGATAATTACCTAATTATTTCATTGTCTGTGATTTTTCGTAATTTTTTTGCTGTAATATTATTCAATAGTGTGTAGTGTGATATATTTATATAATAAAATGAGTGAATCATCACTGTACTCAAAAATATGGTGTGCATATTGTTGATTCAATTATATTCATCAAACAGTGAACAAATACTTTGTTGGTTATTACACTACATACACAGGTTATATATAAGTATCTGCATGTTTTGTTCACCATAATTGTACATCTAAGCTTGCATGGTGAGTAAAGGCACAAAGACGTAGCTACTCACACAGTCAGCTGATGGCTGCCGCCCTCAAGGCCAGATGCACTAATATTTCTCCTACAACAATACTGTTTGTGGTGCTATTACGCTATATACACACATTATATATAAATATCTACCTGTTTTATTCACCATACTTGTACAAGTAAACTGGTATGGTGCCCAAAGACCATCGTGGTCATTAGTAAACAACATGTTGCCCGAAACGCATTGCGTAATAGTGGCTTTAGGCATTGTATGTACTAGCTCTATCTATATATCAATCCATTAATGTAACATCACTTGTATGTATATACCTTACCTGAATAAACATCTGAATCTGAATGGTAAGTCCTGCAGACGACGCTCCTCTCTCACCAAAATGGCGGCTCCCAACCTACTCATCTCGCTGTTTATACCCTCTATACACACGTTATATATAAGTATCTACATTTGTGTTCACCATAGCGAACCACTAAGCTGGTATGGTGAGTGCAGTCAATAAAAGGTGGCCACACAGTCAGAAGACATCGCCACCACCCTCCCTCCCACAGCATTACTCCTCCCTCCTTGGCGCACAGTGCTAAATATCACCACAATCCTGCTATTATCAGAACCCTGGTCAGTTTTATCACAGTCAGGGGTCTTCTGTAATAATATCATCGCTACATAATAGCATGAACAAGAATATTATGGCAATTTTAGGCGATGCTGTGGTCACAAGCTGAACAGCAGTGCTGTGAGTTCATGCTGTGTACGTCAGGCTTGGTTGCTCACTCAATACTGAGGCCAATAACACCCAGGAGTTTGGCCCACTATTTTTTAAAAAAATGGCGTCTGTTTACAAGAGCCCTGATGAAGGTGTGGTGGACCCCGTGTATCCGCGGGCCGTTTAAATCTTGCGTAGTACTCCAAAGAATCACATGATGCGATGCGCAATTTACTGCAAGTCGGTCAAAGCATCATATGATGCGATGCGCAATTGAGGGGTTAAAACAGTAATAGTTGTTTGTAAAAAATTATATGGTCCCATTTATTATTATTTGTTCCTCGGTTAGGCTAGATTCCGGCTATTTAGTTCATGAGTTTATTGACGTTGGGGACGCTCAAGAGGACGGGCTGAATAAACAGTTACCATAACTACCATTTTTTGTTTTCTGTACAACATGTCCACAAAGACCTATGTCACACTCCGCTTCTCTACTCATGCACCTGCCCTGTGTATGGACGAACAATTTTAATGATATTTCTATCTAAAATACTCCAAATTATTCAACTGATGGCAAGAGATCAGCAACCAAAACAGTTCTGCAGCATTTCAAACATCTCGCAAATAAAATGTTATTGGCACAAAATGGCATTAGATAAATGTAACTACAGCGACAGTTCAGTTTCAGCTAGCAACAATTTAAGTAATTTACTAGTGACAACGCAGAAATTAATACTATAATAAGAATAAGATTAATAAAATAATAATAACTGGTGGTATGAGAATAAAAATTATAGCTATCGTTATTTAAAACCTGAGGTTTTAATTTTTATGTTTGTTATTACTTCACTTGTTATTTACATATTATACATAAACTATCAAAAAGTCCGCAGTCATTGCGAATAGGATGTTGAAGTTTGAGGTGGTTGGTTTCTTTCAAAGAAACTTGGGTTTCTTTGGGTAAAGTTTTGGTGCCCCGTGTAAGGGGATTAGACAGAAAGTTCATGTTTTATATATCTTAGGATTTATGAGTCTGGAGGGAGCCCCTGTTATTCCCTCAACAGTGTTAAATCAAAATCGTTGAAATGGTGGCAACCTCGACTTCTCTGGCGTTGTGTCCTCAAATTTTCCTCTTGTTTTATTCTAATATTGCTTATTCTGAACTAATTTTTTCTCATTCTGAATTTATCTCCATAGTAAAATATTGTTTCATTTAGACTTTGTTCTACAAGATTATAGGTAGTTTGTTTTAGCAGCTTATTGAACATTTTGCAGGACTATTTCAATATTTTATATGTATAACTTTCACGTGTTTAACATGTAATTGCATATGTTAATTTGCTCAGTAACGTATCAAACTTAGTTATTTACAGCTAAAAAGCAGCAACCCCAGAGGAAAAAAATTGCCACATTTACTTATAGTTTTAATAATTACAGGGAGGAAAGATGAATATTATGGCATTAACATCCTATGGGGATGTTGTTGTTGTTGCTGTTGACTAATTATACATAGTCCTTATGTACTGGTACCTGAAGGGCCATTATCATCATTTTAATATATGTTATAATAACGAGCATTACTTAGAGGGCGTTGTAGTTGTGAAGTGATGGTTGTCAGTCTCACAAAGACGTGTCAATATTATAGAGAAATATAATTCGTGGGCTGTTAGTACTTTATCTGTGTAAGACAAAGTTTGGTACATTTTCTAATGATATTAAAGGCCAGTCCCGAGCTCAGATGATATGTCAGAGGTGGCCGACAAGGCTCGACAGGGAGCACTACCTGGCTGTCACAAACAAGGCTTGGAAGGGAGCACTATCTGGCTGACACACACAAGGCTCGACAGGGAGCACTACCTGACTGAAACATTCAAGAGCCGACAGGGAGCACTACCTGGCTGACACACACAAGGCTTGACATGGAACACTACCTGGCTGACACACACAAGGCTCGACATGGAACACTACCTGGCTGACACACACAAGGCTCGACAGGGAGCACTACCTGACTGAAACATTCAAGAGCCGACAGGGAGCACTACCTGGCTGACACACACAAGGCTTGACAGGGAGCACTACCTGGCTGACACACACAAGGCTCGACAGGGAGCACTACCTGCCTGACACACACAAGGCTCCTCAGGGAGCACTACCTGGCTGACACACACAAGGCTCAGCAGGGAGCACTACCTGGCTGACACACACAAGGCTCGACAGGGAGCACTACCTGGCTGACACACACAAGGGTCGACAGGGAGCACTACCTGCCTGACACACACAAGGCTCGACCGGGAGCACTACCTGCCTGACACACACAAGGCTCCTCAGGGAGCACTACCTGGCTGACACACACAAGGGTCGACAGGGAGCACTACATGGCTGACACACACAAGGCTCCTCAGGGAGCACTACCTGGCTGACACACTGTTATAAATCAATGTGTGTTCTATGGGGAGTCTAGTATAACATGGATGCAGGGGCAGTAATTAGCATTAAGAGTTATCAAATATGGGAGATCCAAAAGGCCCGACCCCCAAGTGGAATATCCACAGTGAAGATTAATTGGCTACACAATGTCAATCTAGAGGTTGATCATAGATCTCCTACACAGGAAGAATGGATACTCCTTTACTAACTTACTTATTTATTAACCCCTTAACAACCCTCCATATACATTCACACCAATAACAATAATAATAATTACTTTACCACACTATCTTACGTTAAAAGCCTTGGTCCACATAAGCAGGATACAAGGTTTACACTGTGAACAAGCTAGGGTAAAGTACTACTAGTGAAGAACTTGAAGCTTGAGTCAGCTTAGGGTAGTGAGACCACGTGGTACCCTAACACATCACAACTCTTAGGGATACCCAAAACACTGGCAAATACTACCCCCAGGTCTACACAAATCTTCCACTTCCAGAGTAGGCACACTTAACAACCCCGTACTTAACTTAGTATTACAGGTATTCAAGGTAAGGGAAGGAAGGAGGAGGAGAAAAGGTAGAGGGTTCCAGAGCAGCTCTGAGGAGATCGTGATACCACGAACGCCAGCCAGAGAGAGAGCATCTCCACTCTCCTCCCTCAGTTCACTCGCTGCCAGCAGACTACTCAACTAATTATACAGCATTCCTATCCCAAGTTTACTCAGGTTTACTTTACAAATGATTAGAAAGTATTAGTAAACATAGTTGGTGCCTATTTTATTATTTAATAATCAACCCCAAGCTCAGTCTTTAAATGCTCTTTGAGAAACAAGAATAGTCTTACATCTGGCAGCGAAGATACAAACAAATGCAGCTCGTGATGCGTCCAATACTATAAGGTAGTTTATTTAGCTCAATTTTGGCCTCTGGTTTCCACTGAGGAACCCAGGGTCGTAACACTCCTCCCCCCTTCAGAGAGAAAAAAAAATGTGACTACTATAATAGTAGTCATATTTTTTTTGTAAGAGTATACAGAGAATAAAAAGGAAAATTTATGACAAAAAAATCAATCAAAACCAACAATTTCTCTTCCAGAAAAGTACAAAGGAATACTCTGAAAGAGAAAAAAAAACACATACACAAAAAAAACAGGGAAGTAAATAGATTGGACACGCAATATTTAATGTCACAGGAGAACCTACAAAAAAAAAATAACTAAAGCATGACAGTTGGTATATGCTTCCTGTGGCTCAGATGAATGTTACTCAGGCAACCGGGACAGAGCGTTGGATATCACGTTGAGCCGGCCCGGTAGGTGGATAATAGACAGATTGAAGTCCTGTAGGTACAATGCCCACCTGAGGATGCGTTTATTCTTCCCCTTCATCTGAGTCAGGAAGACTAGTGGGTTATGGTCCGTGTACACTTCCACTATATTACCTGTGAGGTAAACTTCGAACTTTTTACATGTTAACACTAGCGCAAATGCCTCTTTTTCTACCACTGAATAATTGCGTTGCGCCTTGTCAAATTTCACAGAGTAATAGTATACTGGGTGTTCCACTTGATCATCCCCAGTTTGCAACAACACTACACCAGAACCCGAGTCAGACGCGTCAACATGAATTTTAAATGGTCTGTCGAATCTTGGACTAGCGAGCACTGGGGCGGAAGCTAAGATCAATTTCAAAATTTTAAATGCCTCTGCACAGTCTGATGACCACTTAAATTTAACGGCCTTCCGCAACAAGTCTGTGAGAGAAGTGGCCACACTGGAAAAGTTCTGACAAAAGCGTCGATAGTACGCACACATACCGATAAATCTTTGAACGTCCTTTTTAGACTTTAGCACCGGATACTCCAGAATGACACTGATTTTATCTTGCCGAGGTAACACTTTTCCTTGGTCCACTTCATAACCGAGGTACGTCACTGTGCCTTGGCTAAAATGACACTTTTTTGCATTTAAGGTAAGATTTGCATTTTTCAAAACTGTAAACAACTGGCATAACCTAACTATGTGGTCAGCCCAATTACTATCAAAGAGCACAATATCATCCAAATACGCCCGACAATTTGACACATTAGCGAGCAAAGAGTTCATTAGCCTCTGGAATGTGGCAGGGGCATTACGCAAGCCGAACGGTAACACTTGATTCTCAAAAGCACCCTCGGGTGTCACGAACGCAGTTAGTTGTTTAGCACGTTCAGTGAGTGGGATTTGATAGTACCCCCTAGAGAGATCGAATTTCGAGACAGACGTGGCGTTCCCGATTTCGTCGATGCTGTCCTCGAGACGGGGCAACGGATAGGCATCCACAATGGTCACCTTATTAACCTGCCGGTAGTCAGTGCGTAATCGCCAGGAGCCATCTGGTTTGGGGACCAAAAGGCAGGGCGAGCACCAAGAGCCCTGGCTCGGCCGGATGAGGCCGTGCTGGAGCAAGAAGTCGACCTCCTTCCGTACGATGGCCTTCTTTTCTAGACTCATCCGATAGGGTTGAAGGCGAATAAGGGTGTAGTCCGTCAACTTGACATCATGGCAAATGGCATCAGTCTGGGTCGGGACCTCCCGACTGGAGAATTCTTCAAGCAAAGACTGCTCCTCTTCACGTTGGGCCATCTGCAAATGGGACAGTCCCTCCACCACAGCATTCACAGAACTAGAATTATTGAGAGTGAGATTAGTTGGGTCCCTAGAACAATCATCCCCTCACTCACTGGAAATGGAAACATTGGTTAGTGGAATGGGCCTGGGGCCCTGGAACTTCTTCAGTCGATTTACATGTACGAGCATTACCTGGTTACGCTTGTCAAAGTGCCTCACTTTGTACGTGAGGTCCCCAGTCTTTTCTGTCACAATGTAGGGGCCTTCGTACTTGTGGGACATAGTGTTCCCTAGTCGAGGCTTTAATACCAGGACAGGGTCGCCAGGCTGAAATACCCGCCACTTAGCCTTAGCATCGTTTCGTTCTTTCACCTTTTCTTGGGCCTTCCCAAGATACTTTAGTGCTGCCGCCTTGCAGTCCTTGAGTCTCTGGTGGTGTTGCACAAAGAAAGCCGAACCTTCGGTTAACGTTACGTTCCCTAACAGATTCTCCTGTAACATTTGCAAGGGTCCACGAACTTTATGGCCAAAGACTAACTCAAAAGGAGAACAACCCAGTGAACTTTGTAACCCCTCTCTAGCCGCAAACAAAACATACGGCAAGTTCTCATCCCAGAAGGTATGGGAACTCTCGCACGATGTCTTCAACATCTGTTTCAGAGTTAGATGGAAACGTTCAATTACCCCCTGACTCTGTGGATGGTATGGGCTGGAAACCTTATGAGTTGTTCCATGGTCCTAACAAAATTGTTCAAAAATATCAGACTTTAAGTTAGTACCATTGTCAGTTTGCACGACCCGAGGCAGTCCAAAAGTGAAAAAAAATTGCAACATACGAGCAACAACAGTCTTTGCTCAGATGTTCCTTACAGCAAAAGCCTCTGGGTAACGGGTAGTGATACACATCATCGTGATTAGGTAAATATTACCAGACTTAGTTCTAGTTAATGGACCAACACAGTTCATTACCACATGAGAAAATGGTTCCTCCGGCACGACAATAGGCCTTAGAGGAGCTTTAGGTGGAGTCTGGTTTGGTTTCCCAACAAGTTGACAAGCAATACATGCATTACAAAATTTTGCCACATCGCTTTCAGCTTGGGCCAGAAAAAATACTCTAAGATTTTGTGATATGTAATATTAATACCTTGATGTCCCCCCCATAGGATCATCATGAGCAGCTGACAAAACTCTTTCTCTATAGCAGGTCGGCAACATAACCTGGTGGACTACCTCCCACTCATTTGACAAGGGAGCACTCTGTGGTCTCCATTTTCTCATCAAAATCAGATCATTGTAGTAGTACTCAGTTGCTGCGTCTACAATTTCCTCCATAGAGACGGCTGCCTCATGACAATCTGCAAGATTGGGGTCAGCTTTCTGTAACTAACTCAAAGAGGCGTCCAGACCTTGGTCAGATGCCATTGGCCGAGGCTCAACAGTGTTCTCCTCCACCTCCCCACTACTCTCGGTATGTGGCGGTGGCAGGCTCTCCACAATGTCCTCGGCGACGTCATCGAGTCGGGCCATGAATGTGTCCGCGAGGTCCACTTGGTTTTCACTACTCGGAAAGTTCCTTGTGTCCTCGGGATTTACCACCTTGGCAAGCACAGGGCTGCCCTTACATTTAAGTCCCATAGACCTGGTCACTGCGCACGCAGGGTACACAACATTATCCTCTGCAGCAGGTGGATCCAGGCAAACCTTAGGGGTAGGCAACATAATAGGCAGTCTGGAGTCCCCTACCTTATCCGCGGCTAAATCATTACCCAATATTACATCAACATTAGGGAAAGTTAGGTATGATGTGACTCCGACTGTACAAATACCCTTGTGGAAATCAGATTCCAGGGTAACCTTATGGAGGGGTACTGCTCCTCAGTACTGATACCACCACTACTGATACTGTACCACCTCTCCAGTGTCGAGAGTGTCGGCACCTTGCAAAGCACTCTCTAAAATTAAAGTCTGGATGGCACCGGTGTCTCGGAAGATCCCCACGTCCTTCCAGGAAGAACCCTCAGACAAAAGTAGTCTCCCTTTCGATAAGAATGGGGTAAGCAGGTCCAACCACTGCGGGTTGGAGGTCTTACTCACTAACCCTTCTGAAGGCCTCAAGCCCTGTGTCACAACTAGAGCATTGGGTCTTTTTTCCGGGCACAGTTGCCAACAACGGCTAATAACGTGGTTTGGACGTTTACAGTGACCACAGATACGTCGGGGAGAAGAGACATTACTCCCAGAATTACCCTTCGGTTCACTCTTAGGTGTCGTGGGGCTAGACAATTTAACCATTAAGTTGCGCAACACATCATATGATGGGTTGAGTGATTTGCTATAAATTGTGTACCCCATCATATGATGTATTGGAGTACTACGCAAGATTTAAACAGCCTGCGGATACACGGGGTTCACCTCACCTTCATCAGGGCTCTTGTAAACACACGCCATTTTTTTTTAAATCGTGGGCCAAATTCCCAGGTGTGAGGGCCTCAGTATTGAGTGAGCCACCAAGCCTGACGCATGCAGCATGAGCTCACAGCACTGCTGTTCAGCTTGTGACCACAGCATCGCCTAAAAGTGCCATAATATACATGTTCATGCTATTATTTAGCTTTGATATTATTACAGAAGACCCCTGACTGTAAAAATTACCAGGATTCTGATAATAGCAGGATTGTTGTGATAATTAGCGCTATAGTGGGAGGAGTAATCTTGGTGGGGAGGGAGGTAGCATTGTCTGCTGACTGTGTGACCACGATTTACTGTCTGGACTCACTAGACTCACGATTTTTTTATTATTTTTCCCATGAACAGAGAACACAAATTAACAGATTAAGAAGAAAAAATCATTTTTTTTATTTTTTTTGGTATGCACCTGTGGGTGACAAATGCTAATTAGCCCTGAGCAACACAAGGGTTAACAGGGTTAGTTATGTCTGAAACAGAAGGTGCATTAGGTAAAGGGTTAGAATGAGCTGGTCTGGACTGGCTGTGGGTATAAGTTTTGCTTCCCTGTGGGGTATAATTATTTTTATTGGGCCTTTTGCCCACCAACTGGTAGTTTTCTGCCATCTTGGCCAAATCCACTATTTTAGAATCTACCTCTACTCTACCTCTAATGTAATGTGAAATATTCTCTGGCATAATATCTATAAATTGTTCCATTAGGACTACATTCTTTATTGCCTCGTATGTTTCGGCTTTAGCCGAGCGAATCCATTTATCAAACAATCTAATTTGATCATTAGCAAATTCAGTGAGCGGTTGGTTGTGAGTAGGCCTAAGGTTGCGATAAGCTTGGCGGTGAGCTTCAGGAGTAATTTCATATGCCAGCAAAATACATTCCCTGACTTTATCATATTCAAAACACTCTTCGTCAGGCATATTTATAAAATTATCTTGGGCCTTACCCCTAAGTCTTACCTAAAGAATTTTCACCCACTTTTCCTTTGGCCAGGTCATGGACATGGCCAATCTCTGAAAATGGTTGAAAAACCTTTCAGGGTCCGACTCTGAAAATTCAGGCAAGTTATGCTTTTTCTCATAATGCCTGGGGTTTGAATCCCCGGCAGGTGGAGGTCCAGTGGCATTCGCTCTAATTCTAGCCTCCTCGGTTTTGAGTCTTTGCTCCTCTAATTTTATTTTTGCTAACTCTAGAGCTAACTCTCTGTCCCTATGAGCTGCACTTTCCACTTCGCTACCTTACCTTGAGGTTACCTTGAGGTGCTTCCGGGGCTTAGAGTCCCCGCGGCCCGGTCATCGACCAGGCCTCCTGGTTGCTGGACTGATCAACCAGGCTGTTGGACGCGGCTGCTCGCAGCCTGACATATGAGTCACAGCCTGGTTGATCAGGTATCCTTTGGAGGTGCTTATCCAGTTCTCTCTTGAACACTGTGAGGGGATTGCCAGTTATGCCCCTTATGTGTAGCGGAAGCGTGTTGAACAATCTCAGGCCTCTGATGTTGATAGAGTTCTCTCTCAGAGTACCTGTTGCACCTCCGCTTTTCAACGGGGGGGTATTCTGCACATCCTGCCATGTCTTCTGGTCTCATGTGATGGTATTTCTGTATGCAGGTTTGGGACCAGCCCCTCTTAATATTTTCCACGTGTAAATTATTATGTATCTCTCCCACCTGCGCTCAAGGGAGTACAGATTTAGGCTCTTTAGTCGGTCCCAATAGTTTAGGTGTTTTACTGAGTGGATTCTAGCAGTAAAGGCTCTCTGCACGCTTTCCAGGTCAGCAATTTCTCCAGCTTTGAAAGGGGCTGTCATTGTGCAGCAGTACTCCACTCTAGAGAGCACTAGCGTTTTGAAAAGTGTAATCATCAGTATAGCATCTCTAGTGTAAAAAGTTCTTGTTATCCAACCTGTCATTTTTCTTGAAGTTGTGATGGCTAATTTATTGTGTTCTTTAAAGGTAAGGTCTTCCGACATGAGAACACCCAGATCCTTTACATTGCCTTTTCGTTCTATATTATGATTTGCCTGAGTTTTGTACGTGGTTACCGTTTTTATATTTTCATTTTTTTCATAGCGCATGAGCTGGAACTTATCTTCGTTAAACACCATATTATTTTCTGTAGCCCATAGAAAGACCTGATCTACATCTGATTGGAGGTTTGCCGTGTCCTCTATGTTGCCTACTCTCATGAAGATCCTAGTGTCATCTGCAAAGGATGATACAGTGCTATAGGTTGTGTTCTTGTCTATGTCCGATATGAGGATGAGAAAAAGTACTGGAGCAAGCACAGTACCCTGGGGGACTGAGCTCTTCACGGTTGATGGGCTGGATTTTATTTTGTTGACTATTACACAATGGGTTCTGTTGGTCAGCAAATTGTAGATCCATCTGCATATTTTTCCGGTAATTCCTATTGAACGCAATTTATGTGCAATAACGCCATGGTCACATTTATCAAAAGCTTTTGCGAAATCTGTGTAAATTACATCGGCGTTTTGTTTGTCTTCCATAGCATCTAATGCCATATCATAGTGGTCCAGCAACTGCGACAGGCAAGAGCGCCCTGTTCTGAAACCATGTTGTCCGGGGTTATGGAGATGCTGTGATTCCATGTATTTTGTGATCTTACTTCTTAGCACTCTCTCAAATTTTTTTATAATGTGCGACATTAGTGCTATCGGTCTGTAATTTTTTGCCTCTGCCTTATTTCCTCCTTTATGAAGTGGTGCTATCTCTGCTGTTTTTAGTATATCAGGAATAACGCTTATTAAGGGTGTCTCCACAAGTTTCACTTATTCACACAAGTGTCAAGTGAATAAGGGTTTGTCTCCACAGAATATGGAGGGCCTGCGATAGTGGTTTTTTACAGTTCTTGATGAATATGGAGTTCCAAGAATCCGGGCCTGGTGCAGAGTGCATAGGCATATTGTTTATGGCTTCTTCAAAATCCAGTGGGGATAGGGTGACGTCTGATATATGATTTGATGTTGGTATCATATCCATGAAAAATTCATTTGGGTTATCAATCTTTAGTGCGTTTAATGGCTCACTGAAAACCGAGTCGTACTGCTTCCTCAGTAGCTCACTCATTTCTTTGTTGTCATCGGTGAAAGTTCCATCTCCCTTTCGCAGGGGCCCGATACTAAATGTGGTTTTTGATCTTGATTTTGCATAGGAGAAAAAATATTTCGGATTTCTCTCTATTTCACTGATGGCCTTTTCCTCTCTTTGCCTCTCCTGAGTTTTGTATGATTCTTGTAGCTTGCGTTCAATTGTTTCTATTTCTCCACCAAACCTTCTTCGCCGTTCTTGAGATAGGGTGCGACTCTTAAGTTGTTCCGCGATTCGTTTTCTTCGCCTATATAGGGAACGACATTCCCGTTCCAATCTACATCTCTTCCTCTTTTTTCTTAGGGGTATGCGGTTTGAACATATTTCTAGTGCTACTGAGCTTATTTTTTCCAGGCACTGGTTCAGGTTTGCATTTTCTAGCTGTTCTTCCCAGTTTATTTCTGTGAAGTCCTGGTTTATTTGCTCCCAGTTTATCTGTTTATTATTGAAGTTGAATTTGCTCTAAAACTCCTCCACCGGGAATCTGGAATGGTTTTGAAGGTCTACTCCCCATGGTTGTCATAACTTCAATTAAGTTGTGATCTGAGTAACAGGTATTTGTAATCATTATGTTCCTGATCAATTCATCATTATTAATGAAAATGAGGTCCAGCGTGTTCTCCTTCCTAGATGGTTCTACTATTTGCTGGATTAAGGCAAACCTGTGGCACATCCATAGCAGGTCACTTGCATGTGCCAGTTCAATTAGACTACTTCCTGGTATTCTTTCTGATATTACTGTATTAGCCAGGTGCTTCCATTTCAGGTGCCGTAGGTTGAAGTCCCCAAGCAGGATGATGTTCGGAGCTGGATTTGTGAGGTTTTCCAAGCAGTGTTCTATTTTCATTAGTTGGTCTTTAAACTGCTGAGGGTTTGCCTCCGGTGACTTATATACAAGGACAATAACTACATTTAGAATCTCTATTTTGATTATCAGCACTTCCACCATATCATTTGAGGTGTTTAGCAGCTCAGAACAGATGAGTGTGTCTTTGATGTAGAGGCTGACCCCACCCTGAAGCCGGTGTTTCCTATCACATCTGAAAAAATTGTACTCTGAGATCCATATTTCACCACCATGGTAGTCCTTTGTGTGGGTTTCTGTTAGGGCTGCAAACACTGCATTTGCCTCATGAAGGAGTCCATCAATAAAGTGAACTTTGTTGGATTTGCGTGTTTTTATACCCTGGATGTTGGCAAATATAAATGATGTTATCGTGTTAGTGGAAGTGCTGGATGCCTTACTTGGTGTTAATATCTGAGGCTCTGGTAAGGAGGCCTCTGTGTTTGCGTCCAGGGTGTGTTGTTTTGGAAGTGATTTGTCCAGTTTTGGTAGTAGGACGGGTGTTGTCTGGTGTAGCACCTGTGTGCTTGTTGATAGTTTGTATTCCAGTCTTGTGGGTATCTCCCTTCCCCTCTGTAATCTTGTAGTGGTTCCATCTGACTGTTCCTCTCTCTTATATTTACTACTCTGTTTCTGCCTTCATCTAAAAAATTTCCAGTAGTGTCATATTGATCTTCCCGTCTATAACGCTGTGTACCTCTCACGTGGAATTCCGGACACTGAAGATTGTAGCATTTTTTGTCCCTAATTGAAAATTGACATAATTTAGGGTGGAAGTATCCAAATCCTTTTCCAAAACGGCATGTACCCCTCGCCAACATGTTCTTGCATTTTCGAGGATGCAGAAAATGGCATTTTGCTTCTAATTTTCCATATTTGCATATTCCTTTAGCGTAGAATTTGCAAATATGTTCCGGTTTTGCGTTTTTCAAGGTATTTATACCTGTGTCTGTCTTGTCTACCTCTTTATTGGAGCCATCTCCGTTTTTCGTCCTAATTCCTTCATTTATGCACTCTGTCTCACTGTTTGTCTCATCGTTTATATTACCTGGCTCTGCAATATTGCTGTTATTTTGTACCACAATACCCTCTTCCTCCACACTACTGCTGCGGTTCTCTAAACTATCTGTTCCTGAGTTTTGGTCGTTATCCAATGTTGTCTTTTCCCAGTCCGCATATATCACTGGTAGCTTTTCTGTGAATGATAATCTCTGTGACTCGGGAATGTTTTTCATCAGATTAGTTATGTTCTCTAACATTAATCTGTCATCTTTGTAAACCCAGTAAATTCCTTGCCTTTTTGTGCATCCTGGAGATACTTCTGTACAGCCCAGGTGAAATCTTATGTTACAGATGCAACACTGGACGCCTGCATTACGTTTTCCCAGTACTCCCGAACACTCGCCACACCTCTCCATTGTCTGATGTATTGTGTTGTATTTGTGGTTCACTGTGTGGATCACTTGTTGATGTCAGTCCTTTTAACTCTTTATAAAATTATATGTATATATTTATATATTTAATATTTATAATATTATATGTATACCGTATATTTGTAATATTATGTATGTTATTTTGTTCAAACTTTATGGCAGGTACTTAGCGTAGGGTAGCGAAGCTGGTCCCCGGTCGGTACAGGTGACCTCTTGTTGTCCCAGGTTGATGTCACCAGTTTCCAGTTACTCGATTTATAACACTGATGCCGCCTCTTCCACTATTCTATATTTCTAGTATTCTATGCACGATTTTCCTTCACTTCCAACTTATATGTTGTTGTGAGACCCGGTCCACTTCACTGTTCCACGAATCACCGTTCACTATTTTTTCCTCATACACGCATGTACACAAAGCCTCGTGCATTGGCTCAAACGTGGTCTCCCGTTTATTCTCTATTTAACACAGTTCTATTGTTAATGACTGTTTTCAATTTTCCAGCGGGTCACTATGCACTTTGTTATGTCTGTAATCAGTAATCCATGGCAGTAGTCCTAAGAAATCCCGGTTAATGTCACGATTTTAACGGAGCGCGCACGATACGTCTTCCCCCTCCCTCGATCGCTAATAAGCCTTGGCCCCCTAATAGGCTAGGCTGGCATAAAGGTGTATCACTTGCCAATAGTTCTTGATCAATACAATGTTGTAATATTTCATTCACCAAAGTCCACTTTTTATCCGCGTTATTTAATTCTAGGCCAAATTCCTTGCCTAACAATACTAAATTAGACTTGGTAAGTTTCTTTATCTCTACCACTGAAGGATCCCTTGCCAGTCTCTGCATTTTAGCCTCCATCACTAATTAATTTAGCTCCTAGCCAAAGAAAAAATTAAAAAATAAAAATTGGAAAAAACAAAACTTTGCACGGCCCCTAACACAAGGCCACACTTACCTCAATCGTGAAGGGATCCAGCTGGGTGTCCAGTCAGTGCAAGAATATTCTTTGCTAGATGAGCTGGGCCCTAGGCTAACACACAACCGTTCTGCGGAAACAAGAATTTTTAGTTTTGGCACTCAAAAATAAATTTTTTTACAATTATAAAGTTCCTCCCGGTCTGGCCAACCACTTGTTATAGATCAATGCGTGTTCTATGGGGAGTCTAGTATAACATGGATGTAAGGGCAGTAGTTAGAATTAAGAGTTATCAAATATGGGAGATCCAAAAGGCCCGACCCCAAAGTGGAATATCCACAGTGAATATTAATTGGCTACACAATGTCAGTCTAGAGGTTGATCACAGATCTCCTACACAGGAAGAATGGATACTCCTTTACTAACTTACTTATTTATTAACCCCTTAACAACCCCCCATATACATTCACACCAATAACAATAATAATAATTACTTTACCACACTATCTTACGTTAAAAGCCTTGGTCCACATAAGCAGGATACAAGGTTTACACTGTGAACAAGCTAGGGTAAAGTACTACCAGTGAAGAACTTGAAGCTTGAGTCAGCTTAGGGTAGTGAGACCACGTGGTACCCTAACACAACACAACACTTAGGGATACCCAAAACACTGGCAAATACTACCCACGGTCTACACAAATCTTCCACTTCCAGAGTAGGCACACTTAACAACCCTGTACTTTACTTAGTATTACAGGTATTCAAGGTAAGGGAAGGAAGGAGGAGGAGAAAAGGTAGAGGGTTGCAGAGGAGATCTCGACCCCACGAACGCCAGCCAGAGAGAGAGCATCTCCACTCTCCTCCCTCAGTTCACTCGCTGCCAGCAGACTACTCAACTAATCGTACAACATTCCTATCCCAAGTTTACTCAGGTTTACTTTACAAATGATTAGAAAGTATTAGTAAAATAGTTGGTGCCTATTTTATTATTTAACAATTAACCCCCAGCTCAGTCTTTAAATGCTCTTTGAGAAACAAGAATAGTCTTACATCTGGCAGGGAAGATACAAACAAATGCAGCTCGTGATGCGTCCAATACTATAAGGTAGTTTATTTAGCTCAATATTGACCTCTCGTTTCCACTGAGGAACCCAGGGTCGTAACACACACACAAGGCTCGATAGGGAGCACTACCTGGCTGACACACACAAGGCTCGATAGGGAGCACTACCTGGCTGACACACACAAGGCTCGACAGGGAGCACTACCTGGCTGACACACACAGGGTCGACAGGCAGCACTACCTGGCTGACACACACAGGGTCGATAGGGAGCACTACCTGGCTGACACACACAAGGCTCGACAGAGAGCACTACCTGGTTGACACACACAAGGCTCGACAGGGAGCACTACCTGGCTGACACACATAAGGCTCGACACGGAGCACTACCTGGCTGACACACATAAGGCTCGACAGGGAGCACTACCTGGCTGACACACACAAGGGTCGACAGGCAGCACTACTTGGCTGACACACACAAGGCTCGACAGGGAGCACTACCTGGCTGACACACACAAGGCTCGACACGGAGCACTACCTGGCTGACACACATAAGGCTCGACAGGGAGCACTACCTGGCTGACACACACAAGGCTCGACAGGGAGCACTACCTGGCTGACACACACAGGGTCGACAGGAAGCACTACCTGGCTGACACACACAGGGTCGACAGGAAGCACTACCTGGCTGACACACACAAGGCTCGACACGGAGCACTACCTGGCTGACACACACAAGGCTCGACAGGGAGCACAACCTGGCTGACACACACAGGGTCGACAGGAAGCACTACCTGGCTGACACACACAAGGCTCGACAGGGAGCACTACCTGGCTGACACACACAAGGCTCGACAGGGAGCACTACCTGGTTGACACACACAAGTCTCGACAGGGAGCACTACCTGGCTGACACACACAAGGCTCGACAGGGAGCAATACCTGGCTGACACACACAGGGTCGACAGGAAGCACTACCTGGCTGACACACACAGGGTCGACAGGCAGCACTACCTGGCTGACACACACAGGGTCGACAGGGAGCACTACCTGGCTGACACACACAAGGCTCGACGGGGAGCACTACCTGGCTGACACACACAGGGTCGACAGGGAGCACTACCTGGTTGACACACACAAGGCTCGACAGGGAGCACTACCTGGCTGACACACACAGGGTCGACAGGCAGCACTACCTGGTTGACACACACAGGGTCGACAGGCAGCACTACCTGGTTGACACACACAGGGTCGACAGGCATCACTACCTGGCTGACACACACAGGTTCGACAGGGAGCACTACCTGGCTGACACACACAAGGCTCGACAGGGAGCACTACCTGGCTGACACACACAGGGTCGACAGGGAGCACTACCTGGTTGACACACACAAGGCTCGACAGGGAGCACTACCTGGTTGACACACACAAGGCTCGACAGGGAGCACTACCTGGCTGACACACACACAAGGCTCGACAGGGAGCACTACCTGGCTGACACACACACAAGGCTCGACAGGCAGCACTACCTGACTGACACCTTTATCACTCATAAGGCTCGACAGGCAGCACTACCTGGCTGACACACTCAAGGCTCGACAGGCAGCACTACCTGGCTGACACACACAAGGCTCGACAGGGAGCACTACCTGGCTGACACACACAAGGTTCGACAGGGAGCACTACCTGGCTGACACACACAAGGCTCGACAGGGAGCACTACCTGGCTGACACACACATGGCTCGACAGGCAGCACTACCTGGCTGACACACATAAGGCTCGACAGGGAGCACTACCTGGCTGACACACACAAGGCTCGACAGGGAGCACTACCTGGCTGACACACACAGGGTCGACAGGAAGCACTACCTGGCTGACACACACAGGGTCGACAGGAAGCACTACCTGGCTGACACACACAAGGCTCGACACGGAGCACTACCTGGCTGACACACACAAGGCTCGACAGGGAGCACAACCTGGCTGACACACACAGGGTCGACAGGAAGCACTACCTGGCTGACACACACAAGGCTCGACAGGGAGCACTACCTGGCTGACACACACAAGGCTCGACAGGGAGCACTACCTGGTTGACACACACAAGTCTCGACAGGGAGCACTACCTGGCTGACACACACAAGGCTCGACAGGGAGCAATACCTGGCTGACACACACAGGGTCGACAGGAAGCACTACCTGGCTGACACACACAGGGTCGACAGGCAGCACTACCTGGCTGACACACACAGGGTCGACAGGGAGCACTACCTGGCTGACACACACAAGGCTCGACGGGGAGCACTACCTGGCTGACACACACAGGGTCGACAGGGAGCACTACCTGGTTGACACACACAAGGCTCGACAGGGAGCACTACCTGGCTGACACACACAGGGTCGACAGGCAGCACTACCTGGTTGACACACACAGGGTCGACAGGCAGCACTACCTGGTTGACACACACAGGGTCGACAGGCATCACTACCTGGCTGACACACACAGGTTCGACAGGGAGCACTACCTGGCTGACACACACAAGGCTCGACAGGGAGCACTACCTGGCTGACACACACAGGGTCGACAGGGAGCACTACCTGGTTGACACACACAAGGCTCGACAGGGAGCACTACCTGGTTGACACACACAAGGCTCGACAGGGAGCACTACCTGGCTGACACACACACAAGGCTCGACAGGGAGCACTACCTGGCTGACACACACACAAGGCTCGACAGGCAGCACTACCTGACTGACACCTTTATCACTCATAAGGCTCGACAGGCAGCACTACCTGGCTGACACACTCAAGGCTCGACAGGCAGCACTACCTGGCTGACACACACAAGGCTCGACAGGGAGCACTACCTGGCTGACACACACAAGGCTCGACAGGGAGCACTACCTGGCTGACACACACAAGGCTCGACAGGGAGCACTACCTGGCTGACACACACATGGCTCGACAGGCAGCACTACCTGACTGACACCTTTATCACTCATAAGGCTCGACAGGCAGCACTACCTGGCTGACACACTCAAGGCTCGACAGGCAGCACTACCTGGCTGACACACACAAGGCTCGACAGGGAGCACTACCTGGCTGACACACACAAGGCTCGACAGGGAGCACTACCTGGCTGACACACATAAGGCTCGACAGGGAGCACTACCTGGTTGACACACACAAGGCTCGACAGGGAGCACTACCTGGCTGACACACACAAGGCTCGACAGGGAGCACTACCTGGCTGACACACACAAGGCTCGACAGGGAGCACTACCTGGCTGACACACACAAGACTCGACAGGCAGCACTACCTGACTGACACCTTTATCACTCATAAGGCTCGACAGGGGTAAATTAAAAAAAAACGGTTGTGTAAGGCAGAAAAGCTAATGCATAGTCAACTGTTCTTTCTCCTTACAAGCTGAGTCAATTTTCTGAGCTGCTTGGGCAGGGTCAGAGACGGTTGCGCAGGAAGGGTTCGTAACCCAGTACAATTCTTATGATGGCAAAAAAGAAAAGTTGTTTCCAAGCAGGGATTCCATATTGCTGGAAATCAAGAGCATAATGGTTTCACGGTGATTGTCTGTTGTATTGCTCTGGTGCTGAGAAAAGGAAAAGTATTTAAGAATTACATTCTGAAAATTGTTTTCGAACACTAATTTAATTTTTAATGTTACAAGTTAGTTTTAACACAGGACAATATCGTCCTTCGGACCTAGTAGCTTGTTGGCGTTGATGACAATAACGGGATGGTCAATACTCATCTCCTGCCATGGGTCACTACAATAAATAAATAAATAAATAAATAAATTTCTATTCAGGAAAAGTACATACATAGTTGATTTACACCTATAATGTTGGATTTATAGATAGATCTGGTACATACAATACCTAAAGCCACTAATACGCATAGCGTTTCGGGCAAACTGAGAGCTCTTTAGCTAAGAGCAGAGAGCTAATACAATGAAGTGTTGTTATTCTTGACGTATTAAAAAAAAAGGCCAGATGATAGGGACAATTTTAATAAGAGATAAACCATTTGTTTTACAGAGGATCCAAACAGCATCTTCGACAGTGATTAGCAAATACATAATGACAACAATGACCTTTATCACTCACATACACTAACTCACATTATATTATGATATAGTAATGACCTTAGTCACTCGCAAACACTATCACACACTATTAAAATGTGGTGAAACTTTTTTCAATAGTTTTCTGACTATAAACGTGAACTCGTCCCTAATGCAACAACTTGCATTCCTAATCAACTCTGGAGCAGTATCTGATATCATAGGACGTGCACCAAACGTTTCCATAAGCAGATAATGCAATAACAACCGATAACATATGTTTTCGTAAATAATTTAAACGTCCTTACAAGACACTTCTCAACCAAAAAGCCCGTCAGACAATACCAATAATTAAACATTCATTACTATCAGAGACAAATGTTCCTTATCATTCACAAATAAACCACATATTAATATGCAAACAAAGAACAAGTGAAACTCTTGGAATATCAAAAAGGTATTTGTTTCTGGTGTGCATGTACTTTACCTGAATAAACATCTGAATCTGACTGGTTGTGGGTCCTGTTGCGGGGTTGGATGCCAGGCCGGCCCCAGGTAGAGGAGCTGGGTGAAGGTCGCCTGGTATACCGTTACCGTCAGAAGTCCATTTACGGTGAGCAGACTGTTGATAGTGTGGACGTATAGGTTGACATCGTTGCCTGCCAATTTGTCGGCGAGGTGTAGAAGTGTCGGAGGGTGTAGGAGGGTGTTGTTGGTGGTAACTGCAGCAGCTTCCCCAGTGTTCTCGGGCAAGACCAGGGAAGCAGACGTAGGCGGTTTGGCTAGCTGAGTTGAGGTGGTGCTTTAGATCATTCTTTTTATTTCCTCCTGCCGGTGGAAACAGTCAGGTGAAACTGCAGTGTGCGGCCCATTGCAGAGTAGGCAGCGTCGATGGGAGGATGTGCAGGCTGTGTAGTGATGCTCCTGGGCACAGATACTGCATATCTGCACTTGCTAGGTGCACTTACTGGTGTAGTGGGAGTACCGGTAGCACTTGAAGCACTGGCGGAGCTCCGTGTATCGTTCCTTGGTCATGTGGGCAGGTGGAATCGTAATTCCGGCGCACTTAAGGCCTTGTTCTTTGGCGTGCGTCACTGCGATGACCGTGGTGAAGGTCACTTTTATTACTTACCTAGTTGTGCTTGCGGGGGTTGAGCTCTGGCTCTTTGGACCCGCCTCTCAACTGTCAATATCAACTAATGTACAGGTTCCTGAGCCTACTTGGCTCTATCATATCTACACTTGAAGTGTGTATGGAGTCAGCCTCCACCACATCATTTCCTAATACATTCCATTTGTCTACTACTCTGACACTAAAAAAGTTCTTTCTAACGTCTCTATGGCTCATTTGGGCACTCAATTTCCACTTGTGTCCCCTATAGTGCGTGTGCCCCTTGTGGTAAATAGACTGTCTTTATCTACCCTATCAATTCCTCTGAGAATCTTGTATGTGGTGATCATGTCCCCTCTAACTCTTCTGTCTCCCAGTGACGTGAGGTTTAATTCCCGTAGTCTCTCCTCGTAGCTCATACCCCCCTCAGTTCGGGTACTAGTCTGGTGGCTAACCTCTGAACCTTTTCCAGTTTAGTCTTATGCTTGACTAGATATGGACTCCATGCTGGAGCCGCATACTCCAGGATTGGTCTGACATATGTGGTATACAAAGTTCTGAAAGATTCCTTACATAGGTTTCTAAATGCTGTTCTTATGTTAGCCAACCTGGCAAATGCCGCTTATGTTATCCTCTTGATATGAGCTTCAGGGGACAGATCTGGCGTGATATCAACCCCCAGGTCTTTCTCTCTCTCAGACTATTGAAGGATTTCATCTCCCAAATGATACCTTGTATCTGATTTCCTGCTCCCTACACCTATCTTCATTACATTGCGTTTGCTTAGGCTAAACTCTAACAACCATTTGTTCGCCCATTCCTGCAGCTTGTCCAGGTCTTCTTGAAGCCTCAAGCTGTCCTCCTCTGTCTTAATCCTTCTCATAATTTTGGCATCGTCAGCAAACATTGAGAGGAATGAGTCTATGCCCTCTGGGAGATCATTTACGTATATCAGATACGGGATAGGTCCAAGTACAGAGCCCTGTGGGACTCCACTGGTGACTTCTCACCAATCTGAGGTCTCACCTCTCACTGTAACTCTCTGCTTCCTATCACTTAGGTACTCCCTTATCCACTGGAGCGCCCTGCCAGTTACTCCTGCCTGTTTCTCCAGGTTATGCATTAACCTTTTATGGGGTACTGTGTCGAAGGCTTTCCGACAGTCCAAAAAAATGCAGTCTGCCCATCCTTCTCTTTCTTGCTTAATCTTTGTCACCTGATCATAGAATTCTATCAAGCCTGTAAGGCAAGATTTACCCTCCCTGAACCCATGTTGATGGGTTGTCACGAAGTCTCTTCTCTCTAGATGTGTTACTAGGTTTTTTCTCACAATCTTCTCCATCACCTTGCATGGTATATAAGTTAAGGACACTGGCCTGTAGTTCAGTGCCTCTTGTCTGTCACCCTTTTTGTATATTGGTATTACATTAGCAGTCTTCCATATTTCTGGCAGGTCTCCCGTTTCCAGTGACCTACTATACACTATGGAGAGTGGCAAGCAAAGTGCTCCTGCACACTCTTTCAATACCCATGGTGAGATTCCGTCCGGCCCAACAGCTTTTGTCACATCCAGCTCCAATAGGTGCTTCTTAGTAGTAGGGAGTACGACTCACAGACGAAAATTTATTTTCAGGCCAGATATCGCCTGTGAGTCGTACGACTCACAGACGATATTTTGTTTCTGGGAAATATCGTGTCTGTGAGCCAGGGTTTTGAGGTCCAAAATCACGCGTGTGAGTCAGGGTTTTCAGGTAAATTTTGTCAGTCACAGATTTTAGAAGTTGTTAAAAGTTCTTATGGGAGAAATTCAAATATCATGTGTGGCGTGTCGGGGGTTTCAGGTGAATTTGGGGAGTCACAGATTTGGAATTAAGGAATTCTTATGAGGAAAATAATTTCTGAGATTTTAGAGGTTTGTGAAGCGTTCTTATGAGGAAAATAAGTAGAAAAATCTTAAAGAAAATTTTTAGAAAATATCGTGTTTGTGTCACAGCATTTCAAGGTGAACTCTACGGACATATTTGGCCTGTTTTCAACTTCTGAGAAAGTTACCTGTGTGAGCCATGGTTTTCAGGTGAATTTGGCCAGTCTTAGATGTTTTGTTAAGGAAAACAGACAACTTAGCCATAACATTTAGTTTTATATCCATTTACGGCTATTTCACTTGTAAAGACCAAAATTGAACAGAGCCCAGTTATAGACAGAATTTCGTCAGAGACCATTTTATACCTAAAATGAAAGAGTCCACTTTGTGAGCAAAAATTAGTCAGAGACAGTTTTAAGCTCATATTTCGTCAGAGTCCAATTATCAACAGAAATTCGTCTGAGTCCAGTTTTCTAGCAAAATTCGTCAGAGACAGTTTTAAGCTCAAATTTCATCAGTCCTGTAATCTGTGAAAATTTGACAGAGTCCATTTTATACCCAATTTTCGTCAGAGTCCAGTTTATGCTCAAATTCGCCAGAGACTATTTTGTGCCAAAATATTCAGAGTCCAGTTCATGATCGAAATTAATCAGAGTCCAATTGAAGACCCAAATTTGACAGAGACCACATTTTTGCTACTAGCAGTCCAATCCCCCTTAAATTTTTACCCTCTGTATTTCAGGCACCGTAAATAAGATCAAAACAGTTAACGAGCTCCAGCTCTCGTCCCCACCTTAGTTCTCTCTTGTATCTTTGTAAATAACCCATCAATTTCGCTGAAATTTTTACCCTCTGTATTTCAGACATAGTAAATATGATGAAAAAAATTATAAAACTCTAGCTCTTGTCCTCTGCCCGAGTTCACTCCTGTAAATTCATTACTATCCGTAAAAAATCCTCTGGAGATTTGAACACTCAACTACATTTTCAGACATAGTAAATAAAAACCGGTTCAGTTATCAAGTTTCAACTCTTGTCCCCCCAGCTTAGTTCATTTTGTACAAGTTCTTTATTTTCCAACTAAATCACCCTGAGATTTAAGATCGCCTTATTTCTAACGTAGTAAAATTAATCTGGACATTAGCCAAGCTCCATTTCCTCAGTCTTAGATCATCGAACATAATTATATCCGATCAAGTCCCTCTCCAGCCTATCTGTTTATCAGAGTAATTACCTTACCCTTCTCATCCCCAACGTATCCAAATCTTCAATAATCATACTGTATTTGCATATTTTCTCTATATTCAGCTGTATTCTTCATATTTTTTTCCCATGTTTTCTGTGTTCATTCCATGTTCTACAAATGTTTACAGCATGCTCAGTTCAATTCTTTTCACCTGTTTTTCTCATTTTTTCTGTTTTCTACCATTTTCCCCATATGTTCACTATATTCTTTGTCATGTTTTCATGTACATCATATGTTCTCTGTATAACTTTTATACTCAATATTCATGTTCTCAATGTTCTTAGCTTGTTCTTCATATGTTCAGTGTTCATTCTTTGTATTCCCTATGTTCCTTATCATGTCTTCATATTCTCTATAAGTTCATATTCCCTGCATGTTCACTCTATTCTTCAACTTTTTCTTACATGTTTTCTGTGTTCACCGTATGTTCACTGTGTTCATTCCCCTACTTATCCTCAATTTTTTTTATGTTCTTTGTTTCTTTAAACCAATTTGTTTCTTCCATTCACTAACTAGTTCTTTGTCAAATATTAGCATCAGCAATACAGTTTCCTCAACAATTTTAGTCACCAAGTTTTTATTTGCAAAACTATGTCAAAGTAATTCTCGTAGTCAACTTAATAGTTCTACCAGCCATGTTCTTAAACAAATCTACACTTTATTCAGTTCCAAATTTACAAAGACAAACCTTTCTTGTAACTTCTTAACTAAAAATCTTTCGCCAATCAAAAACATAGTCACTTTCGTCATTTCTCAACTAAACTTATTATATAATCAACCAAAAACAGTCAGGATTAATCTCATTCAACACCGTTCTTAATTAAAACAATCTTTCTCTTAGCTAAAAATTGTCAAAGAAATCTTATCATCACTGTTCTTAACTAAACTTATTCCCTAGTCATCAGAAAATAACCGTGTTCTTCATGTTTCATTGTCATTTCATAACTAAAATTATCCATCAATCAACAGAAAAAGTCATATTCATCATTGTTCCTAACTAAAATTATGTTTTCGTCAAGTAAGAAAATATAGTCAAAGATATCTATCATCGTCGTTCTTAACTGACATTTATACTTTGAGGAGCACTAAAATAGTCACTGTCGTCATATTTTTTTCTTTGTCTTTCCTCAACTAAAATAGTAAAATGTAACTTTTTCAACACTTTCGTAACTAAAATTATATGCCGCTAAGTAAAAAAAATAGTCAAATGTAACTTTTTCAGCATTTTCGTAAAAATTTTATGTCGTTAAGTAAGAAAAATAGTCAAAGGTGCTCTCCGTAACACCAGAGTTACTCTTCGAGATACCAAAAGACACTCTCAAACACTCAAAAATTTACTCGCATCCTCAAAGTTATTCCCAGAGTTATCAAAAAGTTAATCTCAGTCATCAAATTGCTATTCTCTAAGTAACCTTTCGTTCATCAGAGAATCTTTCTAAGACATCTTCGTTCATTAAAGTTAATCTCAGACATCTTATGTCTGTTAATCTTACCCAAACCCACCATCCCACTTAACCTTCTTACCTTCTTTTACTTTGTTTTCACATATAAGTTCATTCTTTATCTTAGTAATATAGTAATAATAAAATTACAATAGTAAAGAATCAGATCTACTAAGACTTGAAATTGAGAAAAACAAGAGAGCAAGTGAGAGAGAGCATGGGAGCACTAAGACTTGAATTTGAGAAAAAGAAAAACTAAGTGAATGAGAGTAAGGGTGAGAGAATGGGTGCATTAAGACTTGAAACTGAGAAAAACAAGAGAGCAAGTGAGAGAGAGGGGGAGGAAGAGCATGGGAGCACTAAGACTTGAATTTGAGAAAAAGAAAAACTAAGTGAATGAGAGTAAGGGTGAGAGAATGGGTGCATTAAGACTTGAATATGAGAAAGAAGAGAGCATTTGAGCAAATGAGTGAGTGAGAGGGGGAGGAAGAGAGAGAATAAGGGAGAGAGATAGAAAAGGAGGGTTAGAAGGAGTGGGAGTAAAACAAAGTAAAAGAAGGAATGAAGGTTAAGTGGGATGGTGGGTTTGGGTAAAAATATACAAAAGGAGAAACAAAACTACATCTGAAAGGTTAGGTTAAAGGGTTGGGGAATAAGAACATATGATAGAACCTACTAAATACACTAAGATTACAAGAGGTTAGGTTAAGGGGTTGGGGAATAAGAACATATGATAGAACCTACTAAATACACTAAGATTACAAGAGGATAGGTTAGGATAGGTAAGATAAGTTACGTAAGTTAAGTTAGGTTAAGTTATGTAAGTTAGGTTAAGCAGGTTAAGTTAGGTAAGGTAAGGTAAGTTAGGTTAAATTATGTAAGTTAGATCATGTCTGGTTGGACTAGATAAGTTAGGATAGGTAAAGTTAGGTTGTGCAGGTTAAGTTAAGTAAGATATGTAATGTAAGGTAAGTCATGTTAGGATAGGTAAAGTTAGGTTTAGCAGGTAAGTTAGGTAAATGTAGGTAAGTTAGGTTAAGCAAGATAAGTAAGGTAAGGCAAGGTAAGTTATGTTAGGATCGGTAAAGTTAGGTTAGGTTAGGTAAGTTAGGTAAGATAGGTAAGGTAAGGTAAGATAGGTAAAGTTAGGTTATGCAGGTTAAGTTAGGTAAGATAGGTAAGATAGGTAAGATAGGTAAGGTAAGGTAAGTTAGGTTAAGCAGGTTAGGTTATACAGGTTAAGTTAGGTACGTTAGGTAAGTTAGGTTAAGCAGGATAAGTTAGGTTAGGTTATGTAAGTTAGGTAAGATAGGTAAAGTTAGGTAAGATTGGTAAGGTAAGGTAGGATAGGTAAAGTTAGGTTGAGCAGGTTAAGTTAAGTAAGATAGGTAATGTAAGGTAAGTCATGTTAAGATAGGTAAAGTTAGGTTTAGCAGGTAAGTTAGGTAAGTTAGGTAAGGTAATGTAAGTTAAGTTAGGACAGGTAAAGTTAGGTTATGCAGGTTAGGTTAAGTTATGTAAGTTAGGTTAAGCAGGATAAGTTAGGTAAATGTAGGTAAGTTAGGTTAAGCAAGATAAGTTATGTAAGGTTAGGTAAGTTAGGTATGATAGGTAAGGTATGGTAAGTTATGTTAGGATAGGTAAAGTTAGGTAAGATAGGTAAGGTAAGTTATGTTTAGGAACGTTACGTTAACTAAGTAACATTGGGTGGAGAGGATAGGTTACGTAGGTTTGAACAGTGTAGTTCAGAGATCAGTTTTAGGGTAAAGCAACTAAGAAAATATGTTTTAACAGAAGTGCAGGTTTGGTATGAAAAGCTGAACTAGTTACATTTTGGAGATAAATTTTATGACTGAAGATGTCTTAAAGAATAACATGATGGAAGAAGGAGAGTTTCTTTGATGAACGAATGTGTCTTAGAGAACAACTTTTGGAGAACGAAGGTGAATTAGAGATCACTTTGATGACTCTGAGAATAATTTTGGTCAACGAATATGGATTGGAAAGTTTCTCTAATGAACGAAGGTGACTTAAAGATTAACTTTTATGATTTAGAGAACATCTTTGTTGTCTTAGATAGCAACATTGATGTCTTAGAGAACAAATTTTGATGACTCTGAGAATAACTTTTATGTCTTAGAGAACAGCTTTGAAGAGCAAGATTAACTTTAGATGTCTCTGAGAATAACTTTATAACATAGAAATTAACTTTAATGAACAAAAGTGAGTTACAAAATAACTTTGATGACTCTGTGATTAACTTTGATGACTTTGAGAACAAGTTTGATAGCTCTTAGAATAACTTTTGTGGGCATGAGAATATCTTTGGATAACTCTGAGATTAACTTTGATGTCTTTGAAACAACTTTGATGAACGAGAGTGAGTTAGAGATTACCTTTGTTAACTCCGAGATCAACTTTGATGAACAAGTGAGTTAGAGATTACATTTGATAACTCTAAGATTAACTTTAGATGTCTCTGAGACAAACTTTTATAACATAGAAATTAACTTTAATGACCAAAAGTGAGTTAGAGAATACCTTTTGATAACTCCGAGAATAACTTTGATGAACAAAGATGTTTTGGAAAGTTTCTCTGAAGAACGAAGGTGACTCTGAGAATAACTTTGTTAGCTCTTTGAATAACTTCGATGACTTTGAGAATGTCTTTTGAGAACATGAGTAGTATTTTGTTAGATCAGAAATTAACTTTAATGAACAAAAGTGAGTTACAGAATAACTTTGATGACTTTGAGAACAAGTTTGATAGCTCTTAGAATAACTTTGATGACTTTGAGAATGTCTTTGAGAACATGAATAGTATTTTGTTAGCTCAGAGAATAACTTTTTTGATGACATAGAGAATAACTTTTATGTATTAGAGAAGAACATTGATGGCTTAGAGAGAATATCTTTGATGAAAGATGATGTCTTGGATTAACTTCGACGTCTCTTGGAATAACTTTGATGACTTTGAGAACAAGTTTGATAGCTCTGAGAAAGACTTTGTTGTCTTAGAGAATACCTTTGTTGTCTTAGAGAATTAATATGTTGAACGAAAGTGAGTTAGAGATTACCTTTATTAACTCTGAGAATAACTTTGATGAACGAGAAAATACTTTTGATGGCATCGAGAATAAGTTTGATAGCTCTGAGAAAAACTTTTATGCCTCTGAGATTAACTTTAATGAACGAAGATGTCATAGAAAGATTCTCTGATGAACGAAAGGTTACTTAGAGAATAGCAATTTGATGACTGAGATTAACTTTTTGATGACTCTGAGAATAACTTTGAGGATGCGAGTAAATTTTTGAGTGTTTGAGAGTGTCTTTTGGTATCTCGAAGAGTAACTTTGGTGTTACGGAGAGCACCTTTGACTATTTTTCTTACTTAACGACATATAATTTTTACGAAAATGCTGAAAAAGTTACATTTGACTATTTTTCTTACTTAGCGGCATATAATTTTAGTTACGAAAGTGTTGAAAAAGTTACATTTGACTATTTTAGTTGAGGAAAGACAAAGAAAAAAATATGACGACAGTGACTATTTTAGTGCTCCACAAAGTATAAATGTCAGTTAAGAACGACGATGATAGATATCTTTGACTATATTTTCTTACTTGACGAAAACATAATTTTAGTTAGGAACAATGATGAATATGACTTTTTCTGTTGATTGATGGATAATTTTAGTTATGAAATGACAATGAAACATGAAGAACACGGTTATTTTCTGATGACTAGGGAATAAGTTTAGTTAAGAACAGTGATGATAAGATTTCTTTGACAATTTTTAGCTAAGAGAAAGGTTGTTTTAATTAAGAACGGTGTTGAATGAGATTAATCCTGACTGTTTTTGGTTGATTGGATAATAAGTTTAGTTGAGAAATGACGAAAGTGACTATGTTTTTGATTGGCGAAAGATTTTTAGTTAAGAAGTTACAAGAAAGGTTTGTCTTTGTAAATTTGGAACTGAATAAAGTGTAGATTTGTTTAAGAACATGGCTGGTAGAACTATTAAGTTGACTACGAGAATTACTTTGACATAGTTTTGCAAATAAAAACTTGGTGACTAAAATTGTTGAGGAAACTGTATTGCTGATGCCAATATTTGACAAAGAACTAGTTAGTGAATGGAAGAAACAAATTGGTTTAAAGAAACAAAGAACATAAAAAAAAATTGAGGATAAGTAGGGGAATGAACACAGTGAACATACGGTGAACACAGAAAACATGTAAGAAAAAGTTGAAGAATAGAGTGAACATGCAGGGAATATGAACTTATAGAGAATATGAAGACATGATAAGGAACATAGGGAATACAAAGAATGAACACTGAACATATGAAGAACAAGCTAAGAACATTGAGAACATGAATATTGAGTATAAACGTTATACAGAGAACATATGATGTACATGAAAACATGACAAAGAATATAGTGAACATATGGGGAAAATGGTAGAAAACAGAAAAAATGAGAAAAACAGGTGAAAAGAATTGAACTGAGCATGCTGTGAACATTTGTAGAACATGGAATGAACACAGAAAACATGGAAAAAAATGTGAAGAATACAGCTGAATATAGAGAAAATATGCAAATACAGTATGATTATTGAAGGTTTGGATACGTTGGGGATGAGAAGGGTAAGGTAATTACTCTGATAAACAGATAGGCTGGAGAGGGACTTGATCGGATATAATTATGTTCGATGATCTAAGACTGAGGAAATGGAGCTTGGCTAATGTCCAGATTAATTTTACTACGTTAGAAATAAGGCGATCTTAAATCTCAGGGTGATTTAGTTGGAAAATAAAAAACTTGTACAAAATGAACTAAGCTGGGGGGACAAGAGTTGAAACTTGATAACTGAACAGGTTTTTATTTACTATGTCTGAAAATGTAGTTGAGTGTTCAAATCTCCAGAGGATTTTTTATGGATAGTAGTGAATTTACAGGAGTGAACTCGGGCAGAGGACAAGAGCTAGAGTTTTATAATTTTTTACATCATATTTACTATGTCTGAAATACAGAGGGTAAAAATTTCAGGGAAATTGATGGGTTATTTACAAAGATACGAGAGAGAACTAAGGTGGGGACGAGAGCTGGAGCTCGTTAACTGTTTTGATCTTATTTACGGTGCCTGAAATACAGAGGGTAAAAATTTAAGGGGGATTGGACTGCTAGTAGCGAAAATGTGGTCTCTGTCAAATTTGGGTCTTCAATTGGACTCTGATTAATTTCGATCATGAACTGGACTCTGAATATTTTGGCACAAAGTAGTCTCTGGCGAATTTGAGCATAAACTGGACTCTGACGAAAATTGGGTATAAAATGGACTCTGTCAAATTTTCACAGATTACAGGACTGATGAAATTTGAGCTTAAAACTGTCTCTGACGAATTTTGCTAGAAAACTGGACTCTGACGAATTTCTGTTGATAATTGGACTCTGACGAAATATGAGCTTAAAACTGTCTCTGACTAATTTTTGCTCACAAAGTGGACTCTTTCATTTTAGGTATAAAATGGTCTCTGACGAAATTCTGTCTATAACTGGGCTCTGTTCAATTTTGGTCTTTACAGGTGAAATAGCCGTAATGGATATAAAACTAAATGTTATGGCTAAGTTGTCTGTTTTCCTTAACAAAACATCTAAGACTGGCCAAATTCACCTGAAAACCATGGCTCACACAGGTAACTTTCTCAGAAGTTGAAAACAGGCCAAATATGTCCGTAGAGTTCACCTTGAAATGCTGTGACACAAACACGATATTTTCTAAAAATTTTCTTTAAGATTTTTCTACTTATTTTCCTCATAAGAACGCTTCACAAACCTCTAAAATCTCATAAATTATTTTCCTCATAAGAATTCCTTAATTCCAAATCTGTGACTCCCCAAATTCACCTGAAACCTCCGACACGCCACACATGATATTTGAATTTCTCCCATAAGAACTTTTAACAACTTCTAAAATCTGTGACTGACAAAATTTACCTGAAAACCCTGACTCACACGCGTGATTTTGGACCTCAAAACCCTGGCTCACAGACACGATATTTCCCAGAAACAAAATATCGTCTGTGAGTCGTACGACTCACAGGTGATATCTAGCCTGAAAAAAAAAAATATCGTCTGTGAGTCGTACTCCCTACTACTCTTCTTGACCTCATCTCTTGTAATTTCGAACATTTCCAAGGTCACCTGGTTTGCTGCCACCTCTCCTAGCGCTGTGACTTCTCCCTGTTCTATTGTAAAGACCTCCTGGAACCTTTTGTTGAGTTCTTCACACACCTCTTTGTCATTCTCTGTGTACCTGTCCTCGCCCACCCTAAGTTTCATCACCTGTTCCTTCACTGTTGTCCTCCTCCTGATGTGACTGTTGTCGGGGTTCACCATAAGAGGGGCGAGTAACAGTATACCCAAGGTCACTCACTGTAGCACTGCGGGTCTTCACTCTATCCTCGCGGCGCCACTGTATGCCAGGAGAGTATCCCAGTCAATCCCACCCGGCCTCTGATCGAGAATGAGTGAGAACACAGCTTGTTCTCTTTACAGCTGTATGCCCACCCCGACACTAGGCTCTACTACTAACCACAAGGTCGCCAACTGGTGTTTCCCGTGTCCAGTAACACGTCAGTGGTTTTGTTGAATTGTGTTAGCAGTGGCAAGAACACACTCAATAGATCTGATATCAGGCAGGTATTTATTTCTATCACTTTATTATTTCCTTTCATGTATTATATAGCCACAAGAAACATGGAGGGGATGATATAAACGCCAAGGTATTTTGTGTTTTACTTAAAACTCAAGACATCACATCCATATATCAACAAGTAAACAGCTATTTCATGCGTAAGTCGCTCGTTCCCACATATAATCATGAACTCGCCAAGCTGGCAATGCTTCCTCTCACGTCAATGTCAAAATCAGCTGGGCGACTCCCCCCCTCACTGCGTGATCCCTTACTGCACTTGTTTGTTGGTGAAATATGCCCGTTTCTTTAAATTCTCAAGGATCACTAAATGTTCAAACAACACAATATCTGCGGCAATAGCAATAGAATGTAAATACTTCGCTGCACTGATCTTGAGCTCAATCAAACATTTCTATATTAATGAACACAGCATTTCACTATCATGGTATAACACACTGCACCTCATTTAATGATAACGTATGCAAGTATATATCACTGGAGTTCTCAGTAATTCCTTTCGTGGGCGAATATTCGATTTATCACTGCACACATGAATGGTTATTCAATACACAAGCTTCGACATATATATATATATAGATAAATCATAGATATTAATAATAATAATAATATAGTTACTGGGCACATAGCCTAACACCAAATACTGGTACATTTATATATATTCTCAGAATATATATTCTCTCACTAAATGATCATATTAAAGTCTCATGAAAGACATTATCAACACAGTAAATTCATCAATAACTCCGGGTGCCTGCACACACCAGTAATAATAATAAATACCATGAGTGCTCTATGTAGCCCCACTCTGCACCTTGTGCCTTACTGTGACATAGGTGAGCCTTGCTCACGACATACAAAATACTCTGGCTAAATAATATAACTGACTAAAGGGGAATTGGGAGGGAAACTAGAATCACCTACTTCCACCTATCCTCCGGTGAGAGTTGAGTTGTAGCTCCTGGACCAGGCTCCTCCCTCGTGTAGGGAACGCCCCCACACACACCCTGTCATGTCCTCCAGGAACCCAATCAACGTCCCAAAATAAACGCGTCGTCTCCGTGTTCTGTCCTCTGTGGGTCCGTGCCCCTCCTCCACGTCTTGTAGGGTTGGAGTCGGTCTCCCTGCCGTCAGCTTCACCTCCCAACTACGGCTGCCTGCCTACGTCTCGGCTGCAGTCGTACGAATTCCCAATTAGTGTCTTCTTTCACTGCTTCCCAGTGGATTGGCCCAGCCGCTACGTCGTCACTGTGAAGCTATCAGGCGTCCCAGACGATACTGCCTAGACTTCACCTGCACAGCACCCGACCCTGGAGCACTTGATGTTCAATATGCTGTATATTCCCTCTTCAGTCCACACATGGAATGAAGGAAGACCTCCTGGCGTACTGGCAGACTATGAGTGATGCGTAAGATCCACGGGAGTGGCGTATTACTGTCAGATTGACAGGATCAACCTTCACACATCCGTCCACTTTGACGTGTCGTGTCAGACTGATTCCCTCGCGGAGGATTGGCCCAGCCATTACGTCATCACTGTGAAGCTATCAGCCGTCGCATACGTCGCTGCCTAGACTCCACTCTTGCACAACACCTGTCCATGGAGCACTTGATGCTCAATATTCTGTCAATTCCTTCTCTGGTCCAACACATGAACGAAGGAAGACCCCACAGGTGCTGGCAGACCACGGGTTATGCGTAAGTCCTCCGGAGACGGGGTAAACTGTCCAACAGACAGGACCCCCCAGCGCACGTCCGACCTCCTTGATGTGCTGTCTTAGACTGATGGCGCCACCGCGGCGCGATGACCGGACCCCCCTTCCTTCGTGACGTCATATTCGCCACGGGAGGTTTTCATTGGCTCCCTGTGCCACATCGCTGTCGGCGACCAATCTGGTGTCACTGACGTCACACAGTTTTGGTAGCAAAACAGAGGAGCCAGCGCCATATTGGCTTCCTAAAGGACCTATACCACAGCCCAAAATACTCTTCTTTTACAAATTTCTCGGCAAGGCGAGAACACTACACTCTCCCACATATATCAAACTGATGCCTGCGACGTAGAGAACGCTCGGGTAAAGTGGACATGACTCTTACAGCAGGCGTGGGAGAAATATAAGGGGGGGGGGAACGCCGTCACACTGTGTAGTAGCTTTGGTTCGGTCTTGGCTTTATTATCTATATCATTTTCATACCTTTTCTCAGCTGCTCTTCTCACACTAACATACTCGTTCCTGGTTTTCTGGTATCTCTCTCTACTTTCTGGTGTTCTGTTATTATGGAAGTTCCTCCATGCCCTTTTGTTCAGCTCCTTTGCTTTCATACATTCCCTATTAAACCACAGATTCTTCCTTTGCTTCTCTGTTTTTTCCTGTTGGGCTGGGACAAACTTGCTTACAGCCTCCTAACATTTTTGGGTGACAGTCACATCAGGAGGAAAACAACAGTGAAGGAACAGGTGATGAAACTTAGAACGGGTGAGGACAGGTACACAGAGAATGACAAAGAGGTGTGTGGGGAACTCAACAAGAGGTTCAGGAGGTCTTCCCAATAGAATGAGGAGAGGTCACTGTGCTAGGAGAGGTGGCAGTAAACCAGGCGACTTTGGAAGGGTTCGAAATTACTAGAGATGAGGTTAAGAGGCACCTGTTGGATCTGGATGTGAGAAAGGCTCTTGGCCCGGATGGAATCTCACCATGGGTATTGAAAGAGTGTTCAGGGGCGCTCTGCTTGCCACTCTCCATAGTGTATAGTAGGTCACTGGAGACGGGAGACCTACCAGAAATATGGAAGACGGCTAATGTAGTCCCAATATACAAAAAGGGTGACAGACAAGAGGCACTGAACTTTAATGGTGTTAAAAGCACAGAGAGCAAACACTTTGAACTGGGAACTCCACAAGGAGGGGTCCTCTGCCCCTTGTTGTTCAACGTTCTGATGCATAAACTTATTAAAGGTCTTCCAACTAATAATGAAGACTATTACATATGGGAGTCTGTACTATGGGGGATATAGTATAACATGGATGCAGGGGCAGTAATTAGCATTAAGAGCTATCACATATGGGAGATACAAAAGGCGCGGCCCCCAAGTGGAATATCCACAGAATAATAATTGGCTACCCAAGGTCAGTCTAGAGGTTGATCATAGATCTCCTACACAGTAAGAATGGATACTCCTTTACTAACTTACTTATTTATTAACCCCTTAACAACCCCCCATATACATTCACACTAATAACAATAATAACTACTTTACCACACTATCTTACGTTAAAAGCCTTGGTCCACTTAGGCAGGATACAAGGTTTACACTGTGAACAAGCTAGGATAAAGTACTACTGGTTAAGAACTGGAGCTTGATGCAGTTTAGGGTAGTGAGACCACGTGGTACCTTAACACAACACAACACTTAGGGGTACCCAAAACACTGGCAAATACTACCCCCAGGTCTCACCAATCTTTACTACCAGAGTAGGCACACTTACAACACAGGATATACTTAACTTAATATTACAGGTATTCAAGGTAAGGGAAGGAAGGAGGAGGAGAAAAGGTAGAGGGTTGCAGAGCAGCTCAGAGGAGATCTCGACCCCACGAACGCCAGCCAGAGAGAGAGCGCATCTCCACTCCTCTCCCTCAGTAGACTAGCTGCCAGCAGACTACTCAACTAATCGTACAGCATTCCTATCCCAAGTTTACTCAGGTTTACTTTACAAATGATTAGAAAGTATTAGTAAACATAGTTGGTGCCTATTTTATTATTTAATAATCAACCCCCAGCTCAGTCTTAAATGCTCTTTGAGAAACAAGAATAGTCTTACATCTGGCAGCGAAGATACAAACAAATGCAGCTCGTGATGCGTCCAATACTATAAGGTAGTTTATTTAGCTCAATATTGACCTCTAGTTTCCACTGAGGAACCCAGGGTCGTAACACTCCTCCCCCCTTCAGAGAGAAAAAAAATGTGACTACTAGAATAGTAGTCATATTTTTTTTTGTAAGAGTATACAGAGAATAAAAAGGAAAATTTATGTCATAAAAAAAATCAATCAAAAACAACAATTTCTTTGCAAGAAAAGTACAAAGGAATTCTCTGAAAGAAAAAAAAAACACATACACAAAAAAAAACAGGGAAGTAAATAAATTGGACACGGAATATTTAATGTCACAGGAGAACCTACAAAAAAAAATAAATACAGCCTGACAGTTGATATATGCTTCCTGTGGCTCAGATGAATGTTACTCAGGCAACCGGGACAGAGCGTCGGCTATCACGTTGAGCTGGCCCGGTAGGTGGATAATAGACAGATTGAAGTCCTGTAGGTACAATGCCCACCTGAGGATGCGTTTATTCTTCCCCTTCATCTAAGTCAGGAAGACTAGTGGGTTATGGTCCGTGTACACTTCCACTATATTACCTGTGAGGTAAACTTCGAACTTTTTACATGTTAACACTAGCGTCAACGCCTCTTTTTCTACCACTGAATAATTGCGTTGCGCCTTATTATAATATTAATATAATAATATAATATAATATAATAATTAATATAATATAAATATAATATAATATTATAAAAAATCCGCTACACACACACACACACTTGTTTAATTAATCTTGTGTACACACACAAGCTGAATACATAAGTAATTGAAATACTTTCCGTATGTGTGTGAGTGGATGAGTTAGACCACCACCACATCACTACCACCACACCACCACCACACCACATCACCACCACACCACCACCACACCACCACCACACCACCACCACACCACATCACCACCACACCACCACCACCACACCACACCACCACCACACCACATCACCACCACACCACCACCACACCACATCACCACCACACCACCACCACCACACCACATCACCACCACACCACCACCACCACACCACATCACCACCACACCACCACCACACCACCACCACCACACCACATCACCACCACACCACCACCACAGCACCACCACCACACCACATCACCACCACAGCACCACCACACCACATCACCACCACACCACCACCACCACACCACATCACCACCACAGCACCACCACACCACATCACCACCACACCACCACCACCACACCACACCAACACCACACCACATCACCACCACACCACCACCACACCACATCACCACCACACCACCACCACCACACCACATCACCACCACACCACCACCACCACACCACATCACCACCACACCACCACCACACCACATCACCACCACACCACCACTACCACACCACCACCACCACCATACATCTCCAGCACCACACCACCACCACACCACCACATCACCGCCGCCACCACCACCAACATACCACCACACTACCTCACCACCACCACACCACCACCAATGAGATCACCCTGATCACGTGAACATTAGGTGACAGAAACGACGAGGCAGCTGTAACAATTCTTAGAATTGTAACAAACTCAAGCCAGGGAACGAAATAAGGAAAATTATTGTCCTCGGCTGTCTCTTGCGTTTGGCCTTATTTAAAAAAAAAAAAAAACTGTGGGATACTCAACAAGTCAGTCTCACATTAGAAGGGCAAGGAAATATATGTCATACCTAGTAGCCAGAAGGCATTTCTCGGTCTACTATGCAAGGCCCGATTTACCTAATAGGCCGAGTGATTATCTTTATTTTCATATTTTTCATTATATTGTTTCCAATTAGTTTATTTGAAATATTAATATTATATTATATTAAGAACATAAATTGTTGACTTAGTTACGGTAGTTTAGGTTAGGTTAGGTAGGGTTGGTTAGGTTCAGTCATATCGGCATTAGTTTTAACACAAATTAAAAAAAAATACTCATACATAGTGAAATGGATAGCTTTATCATTTCATAAGATTTTTTTGAAAAAACTGAGCTTATTAGGCAAATCGGACCTTGCATATAGTATGCCAAGTACTACATTCTTACTAGGTACAACGTGAGGGAGAGCAAGTCTAGTTAATAATGTACTGTATGGACTTGTGAGCCATTATTATATATTTTATAAAAATAAATACTATTAAATTAGCCAGATATCTACTACTGTTCAGTTTTTCAGTTGGTAAGGGTGGACCAATCAAATAGGTGAAGATTTTCTTTTTCTTTTAGGCAGAGCGGCCACTTGACCAACCATTTGAGAATCCACACACGCGAAAAAAAATTTATGATGGGTGTGGAAAAAAATTTAGGCTCAGAGGCCACCTGACCAAACATTTGAAATTACATACTGGTGAAAAACCATTTACTTATAATATGAGGTGGGGACATTTCGGGCACAGAAGTCGCCTGATGGAACATTTGAAATCCACACAAGAGAAAATCCCTTTACGTGCGATGTATGCAGGACAAAAATCCGCTATAGAGGCAACTTGATCTGCCATTTGAAAACACATACCGATGAAAACTCCTTTTAAGACGTGTGTGGAAAAAAACTGTCAGAACAGTAACTGGTAATATTTGTAGGTAATTTTTTTACACTCGGTAAACGTAAAAGGTTTTTCACCTGTATGTATTTGATAATGTTTAGTCAAGGTGCCTTTTTGACGGAATTTTCCCTCGCACACATCGCACTGTGAAGGGTTTTTCGCCTGTATGCGTTCTTAATGATCACTCACTCATTTAAATTCCACACTAGCAAAAAAACAAAACTTTTATGTACAATGTGTGTAAGGCCAAATTCAGTCACAGAATCACCCTGACTCTACACTTGATGAGGACATACCCAGGCGAGAATTATTTTAAGTGTAATGTTAGTGGCGTGAAATTCAGTTGGAAAAGTACCCTGACTCAATATCTGAAAACACATACCAGCAAAATATCGCTTCCTTGTAATGAAAACCTTCAGGTTTGAAGAAATCGTTTATGTTAATTATGTTAAATTACGGAATATCTTTAATAAATGAAACTGACTTTAAAACCACTGTGAACTGAAAAGCAACACTGACTGACTGGCTCCTGACACCATCCTTTCCCATCACACATGTTCTATAGAACGTACATGTGTATACGATGTTCCATAGAACATACATGTGTACACAATGTTCCATAGAACGTACATGTGTACATATTCTTCAGAATATACATGGGAACATATGTGCCTTAGATCATATATGTATGTACACATGTGATTCAAAATGTAAATGTTTGAATTCAATCCCCTCCCCCAATCCCTCCCTAGACCTTTTGCACCATCCACTACATTGATATTAGGACCGGATATTCAACAGAAATGGCAGATAAACCAAGGTATTGTGGCATAAGAGGAGCTCACACCCTACCTTCAATTTCATAGCCTCTTACACCTTTGTCAAGTGAGTTCTCTATTCATAGTAAGTTTCTTATACTTCAACTGTTACGGAGTTATCCACTTAGAATCATGAAGTCTTTCATGTGCTCAAAAAGGCGTTATAACTTCGGTGAGTGGTTTTAATCGAGCAATTCAATGTTCAAGAAAAAAAATTAACCCCTAGTCCAGTCCAATAGTCGCAGACTTCATCGTGGCAGTGTGTCGATCACTATAAAAACCTTTTTGTAGTAGCTGAACCGATTGCCTAATAAGCCAAGTTTTTCCTTATATATTTTTCTAATTTTGTTCTTATGAAATGATAATCTGGCTTTTTTCATTATTATAAGTTAATTTATTTAAATTGAGTTAAAACTAACGTAGATATATGACCAAACCTAATCAAACCCTACCTAACCTAACCTAACCTATCAGCCTTGCATAGGTTGGCCGAGTAAGACGTTCTGGCTACTAGGTACAACGTATATATGAATTAACAACTAGAAAAAAGAGACATAAACAGGTGAGAAACTGTCTGGCCCAATAGTCGCAGACCTCATTGTGGTGGGTCGGTGAACATAGGAAATTGATTCCTATGGCCAACTTGCGACACAGTAAACAACCTTTACCTCGATTAGCGAGGATGTAGTAGCTGAAAAAGCAATTATAACTTCCCCTGACAGTTTTCCGTGATCGAGCATCATATATTGTGGATGTGTGGGACCGTCTTTGGGGAACGGATTAAATTCATTAAGTGGAGGTACAACTGCACCTTATTGAAGAAGTCAAAATCTCTGGCTATATAAACTCAGGCTATAAAATTTTCGAGAAAATTAAGTGAAACACAGACGAATAACCTTCTGGCCCAATAGTCGCAGACCTCATCGTTGTGGGTCGGTGAACAGTGGAAACTATTTCCTATGGCCAACTTGCGATAAAATAGTAATAAAGTATTGTCTCATTTCATCTTGTGAAGAGGGAACCTTGTGTAGTACTTGAAAACAATATTTTTCCCTTTCTTTTAACTTCTTATATTACTTAATTACCCCCTTTGAAAAAACAACATTTTTCTCCTTTTTTAAACTTCTTAAATTAATTAACTCTTTACTGTAGGAACTGTTTTAGTTGAAAACAAGGTGTAAAACCCTTCTAGTACCGTAATGATCTCTCTCCATCCAGAACTGTGTAGAAATATTCAATATCCAGCTTTTCATTTAAAAGATAACATGACAGACAAACCATCTCGATGAAAGCAGCCACAACTACCATGGATGATTTGCCCACAAACATAATATTCAATAATTAAAATTTTGACACTGTTTATTAAAACTATACACCTCCGGGACCTTTCTTAACACCCATCGTCTTGTAGGTTCCCACACCCACCAAGGAAGGAATTGTGGCCCTTCTAAAGACCAGCTCGATTGTATGTTCTAAAGACCAGCTCGATTGGGTGTTCTAAAGACCAGCTCGATTGGGTGTTCTAAAGACCAGATCGATTGGATGTTCTAAAGACCAGCTCGATTGGGTGTTACAGTCCTGGAGCACCAAGTAATTTGAGTAAGCATTTATAGAACGATGGAATTAGGTAAGTTTAGTTCTGTATTTCTGTAATGTGTGCAGGAAAGAATTTTCCAGTTAAAATTTCACCTGTAGAGTGCTCTTTCCAAATAATTAATCTAGTTGGAATACTTTTTTATAGTTTGGATATACATATTAATTTAAATTTAATTTCTTTATTAATAAATAATAATTGTTACAGATGCCCTTGATAGAAAGATTCATGGTTTATACAGGAGACAACTGCACATCGATTTAGAAAGTCTTAATCCACAAATAACTAATGCATGATACATAAAATACTTGCTAAAAAATAAAAAGGATTTTCCAAAGTTTACAATTGTGCCTCCATGTTAGGTGGTTGATTGGGATAAAGGTGAACTAGAAAAATTCACCATTCATTCGGAAAAAGTAAATAGGATATATTATATAAAGTTATTTAATAAATTATCCTATTATGAACAAAACTTGTGTTGGACCGAATGGAATATGAAAAAAGATGCCTATATTTTCAACTGACCATTAAGGACTTTAAATATTTCTTTCACGGATTTATTTTTGTTCCCTCGATCCAGAAAGATTTCTTAATGGTATCCTGAATGAAAAGTATGGATCAACATAGTGTCTGGAAAGGCATGATAAACGATGGATTGATTGTAGAGAAACCTTCCTCGTTTGATTTGTATCCTTGTCGATGGAAAGGTCTACCCAGGCTTAAGTTGCTGTGTCACATGTCTATATATAACACACAGAAAAATTATCTTCATATATAAAACTTCTACCATACAGTCTTATGAATATTGAGAAATTCAACAGGATCCGAGAAACGAGAGAGAAAGTCAAACAGATAGAGCAGCAGCATTCAAAAAACTGGATCAATAGGAAACTTAACTACTACTAAATAGAATGTTCCATATTCTATAAAGGAAGTAGACGGTTAAGTGACAAAATTGTGGAGGGACTTATCCAAGATATATTATATGGTCTCGCCTGGAGACAGTTAGCACTTCTTTGCTCAAATTGTTGCATTAATAAGTAGGTATAATAGCATCAAAACATTTATTTAAATAAATGTGCCTCTGGAAGTTAAATAAACTCCACGGGACAATAATTTTGTTTTTATAGATAGATACTACTAAGTTAGATCTAATAGTTTTGTGAATCCATCATAGAGATTAATAGAGGGAAAATCTGAATATTTTAAACAAGGTTTCTTGGTCGTTGCACTGATCAGACAGGCCCACCCCCATGCCCAAGGACTTTCCAATCTATTTTGCCCCCCCCCCATAATTTTTAGGCTATTGAAATCAGCTTTTCGAAAATCTGGCACTTTAACAAAATTTTCTCCATGCAAAATCTGATTTCTATGTGATCACTGTTCCCTAGCTCACTCTCTATTTTGATGCCAGTAATATGTTTTTCCCTGTTAGTTAACACTAAAAAAGTATTATTTTCCCACGTTGGTTCCTTGCAATCGTCAATTAATTCTAGAAAATCTTCTGCTTCAGTCGTCACAGCCCTCTACTGCTACAATACGGCCTCTTGCCCACACTACTTGTTACAACACCCCATCTCCTGTGACCACACTACGTGACCCAACTTTAATGGACCTTACAAAAGAGAACCCACAGCTCAAGATTGGTTTCGACGATCAAGCCAGAGAACAAAAGATGACGAAAATTATTGTCCCCCATTATCCCTTATATATGGCCTTAACTCATTTCGAGAACTTGAATTATGTGGTGTCAGCAGAAAGATGTCGATATATCAATACAATAGTCTTTCTCAAGGTAAAAGGACCAGTCCCAAAGAAGATTGATTTGGGCATTGGGGGAGTGTTCCAATACATCTCATGGACCCTCAGATGCTACAGATGCCAGAAGATTGGGCATTCCAGGAAAAGCTGCCAAAATCCAGCGAGATGTGGACTTTGTAGCCAGCCGCATCTCACGAAAAAAATGCTGCGCTAAATAAAAGCTAGCCAGCCAGTTGAAGTTAAAGTGTCCAAATTGCTCCCAGGCACATCCCACCAGGAACTTATTAAGATGCCCCGATTTTCTAAAAGGATCCAAACGAAAGCTCCCCAAACCTTCCTAGAAATCCCAACCAGTGTGCAGTCGAAATATTGCATAGAGCAAACAAAAACAATATTGCCACCTTTTCCTCTTCCACCTCCACCTCCACCTCCACAAGAATTCTGGAATTTCGTTCTTAAATCACAAAGATTTCCACTGGAATAAATAAATAGAATGAAATTTGTCACTGCTGATGTAGCAGGTGCCAGATGCGGCTAATATGAGCTGGGGTGAAGTGCAAGAGATAAGGTCACCTTGAGTACTGTATTAATAATGTTTGTTTGTTCTTTGTTATGATATTATTGTTGTTAATGATCATCATATTGTGCGTTAGTGAACCAATATTACATACAACCCTGAAATGTTATCCTACCTCGTAATCCTTGTTCATTATTGTGTATTATTCTAATCAGCTCTTGTGTCAACATTTCTTGCAATGTACATAAACATTTGTCAATTTTACTGTAATTACATAAAATATATCTTAAATCAAAGTATCTCATATAAGTGATCTCTATTTTATTTTTCCATTTCATTTGAATTTCATCTTAGTTGGCCTCCGATACTGGAATAGTCCCGATAATAGCTAAAATAAGTGTTGACGATAGTATCTTCATCTGTTCAGACCCCAACTCATTCAGCATCCATATACAACTTATGTGGACATTCAAACCAAATTCAACTTCAGGTAATGAGAGAGAGAATTTTAAACATTCATGCATTGATTGATCCTTGAGTTTTAAATTCTTACTAACTAGCCTCAAAACTTTACATTTATCGCATTAAATTGCATCTACCAATCTTTTGACCATTTCATCTCTTTTTTTAACATTTCTAATCAGTTGTCATTCTTTTGTACCACGCTCTCTTTTTATATAAATAAGGTCAAATTCTTTGTTATCCACTTGGGGTCAATTAGTGCTTTGCTTAGAATATTCTCTAAATAAGTTATATTTTGAATCCATATAAAATCCCATTTTACGTCACCTATCGCTGAGTTCACGTCATGTTCCAAGACCGGTCCACCCCCATGCCCAAGACTTTCCAATCTATTTTGCCCCAATTTTTTTTAGGCTATTGAAATCAGCCTTTAGAAAATCTGGTACTCTAACAAAAATTTCTCCATGCAAAATCTGATTTTCTTTGTGATCACTGTTCCCTAGCTCACTCTCTATTTCGATGCTATTAATTTGTGTTTCCCTGTTAGTTAACACTAAATCTTAATTAATGCTAGAAAATCTTCTGCTTCAGTCACCCATGACACAAAATACTGGTAGACCTAGATGATCTAGATATTTTATCCCATAGGTGCGTTGCTTCCATCCTGTATAAGTTTGGTGGATATTATTCCTTCCTTGAGACTACATTTCAAATTTCCATTAACATATATATGGCTACTCCCCCCTCTTCGTCTAATATATCTATCTGTTTTAAATAGTTTAAATCCATTTATTTGATATTCAGCTAATAGTTCTCTACTTTCTACTCCCACAAACACATACTTTTATTACCCCCCTTCTCCCTCTCAATTCTCATACCACTATCTAACTAACAACAGTTTAAACCAAAATAAATGGATCTAACCAATTATGTGCCTTAGAGTATACATCTGTTCACATATATATACTTCAGAACTGAATCCACTACATTAATAATGAGTATAGGATATTCCACAAACATGGAGTACCGGATTTTCCCTAAACATACCAGATAACCCTTTACATTGTGGGGTATAAGAGGAGGGTTTACATCCTGCCTCCACAGAGATCACGACCTCTCCGTAGGGTGCTACAATACGATCACAATCAAGTAAACCTCTGACGCAATTCTCGACAGAGAGCTGGTACCAGCCATTCCGGTCACCATCACAAGTCAGTATTCTCAGCCCCAGTTAGGTTCGGTCATATACGTATTTAACTCAAATCTGAAAAAAAATAACTCATACATGTTGAAATGGATAGCTTTATCATTTCATAAGACGCAGGTACAGCAATTTGTGTTGCTGTGCGCACGCCAAGGCCCCCGAGTCTGACAGGAAGGGAGGCCTGTTTCCACTGAGGGAAAGATTGAGGGCTTTTTCTAGTGTTGATTTCAGCAAGCTGTTGTACTCTTCTAATTTAATATTGTTGAAAGATGGCGAACATCTAAGAAAGTATGTCAGCCTGGGGAGGGACAAGCAAGCATCTAGTGATGAGGTAAAGTGCATCATAAGCATCGATGTCTTCAATCCTCTTGTTCATCCTCTTCAGGTCAGTAATCTTCTTACCAAAGAGCACCTAGGAGTGTGCTGTCCTCAGGGTTGGTTGTATGAATGTCAGGCAAAACAATCTTTATTTTCTCTATTATGTGCTGGTTGGTGGAGATTATTTCGCACTTGGAAGAGAGTTCAGGGTGAGGCCTAGACTTGCTCCTTGCTCTTGAATTATTCTTATGTTGTCCAAGAGTGAGGCTGGGGAGCCAGCTATAGTACCATCGTCCAAAAACCAAATAATAAGGGTGACTTCCTTGATGACTAGGCAGAAAAGAAAAGGAGCAAGGGGGTCCCCCTGTTGGACACCTTCTTGTGATTCAATTTCATATTCCCCGAATAGCATAGTTAGATTCTTGCTGTAGCATGAGTTTACAAACGGGTAGAGGAAAGGAAAAAGGCGATGAACCGCACTTAGTACTACATTACTTCTAACCAGATTGAAAGCATTTATGAAGTCCAGCTTTATCAGGGCTTTTTCATCCGTAATGTTGGCAATGTAGGCTCTAGCTGCATGAGCCACTGCCTCACACCCTTGGGGAATACCAAACCCAAGCTATTTTGGCTTCAGTGTGCAGCCACGCCGGGGTGAATTGTCCACTGCTATCGGTCTGATTCCTCCATCTTTTTTCCTCAGGGCACAGAGGGTACCGCCAAAAAAGAGAGGCCGTATGGTCTCTGGAATGTTGCCAGCTAGACATGTGTTGGCGAATCTGTGTACGTACCAACGTACCTGTGGACGAGACAATCGGGATGATAGCCGACAGAGTGTATCGTGATCCGGCCTGCACTCCTCTTGACATACCAGAAAACATTCTGAGGAAACTACTCCAAGCTTGTACTAAAGAGGCACCCTTCTTGAGCCCGGATGGGCACATGTATAAGCAAGTAGATGGGGTCGCCATGGGTTCCCCCCTAGGTGTTCTGTTTGCAAACTTCTACATGGGTACCATCGAGCAAAAAGTCTTAGTCGAAATGAACTTGAAACCGGCCATATACTGCAGGTATGTTGACGACATTTTTACACAGGTACCTGATGTCAGATATCTGCAGGAGCTGAAGGAGGCATTTGAGCAGAGTTCCGTGCTGCGTTTCACTTACGAGATGGAAAAGGATGGGAAGCTGCCCTTTCTAGATGTAACAGTCATGGAAAAGAGCGGAGGTTTCCACACTGCAGTCTACACTAAGGAAACGAGCATAGGAATGTGCCTAAATGCCAACAGCGACTGCCCAGACAGGTACAAGAGGAGTGTTTTTAACGCATATGTCGACTGTGCTCTCAGCCACAGCTCAGAATGGAAGCAAGTCGACGAAGAACTCTGTAGGGTAAGGCAGGTCCTAGTCAACAACGGCTTCTCCAATGGTTTCGTCGAAGACATCATAAGAAGGAAAGTGAAACGCCATGCAACCTCTGAAGAGACAACTAACACAACACCTATACCCCCTATTAGACTATTTTACAGGAACTTCCTTTCCACAGCTCATAAAACGGAGGAAAGGGTCCTGAAAGATATTGTTAATAGAAACGTTATCCCTACAGACAAAAATCAGAGGATACAACTGACGATTTACTATAAAACCAGAAAAACGGCCAGCCTACTCATGAGAAACTCTCCAGACACAAAGCAGAACGCTTTAAAAGAGACCAACGTCGTCTATGCCTTCAAATGCCCACTTGGGGACTGTAAGCTCCAAAAAACCCAGTATATAGGCAAGACAACAACATCTCTTTCTAGGCGTTTAACGATGCATAAGCAACAGGGCTCCATTAAGGAACATATAATCTCTTCCCACAACCAAACCATCGCCAGAGAAATCCTAGTAAACAACACAGAAATCATCGATAGATACAGCGATAGCAGACAGCTTGACGTTTGCGAGGCACTGCACATTAAGAAGTCAACACCAGCAATCAACAGCCAATTAATGCACAACTATATTCTACCCACCTCAAGACTCCGCTCCAATATAGAAGCATCAAGAAATATGGACCAATAGGCTTTCTACAATCACTTCCATTTCAATACCCATTGTTTCATGTTCTGTCTTGTGTTGATGAAATTAGTACCCTATTAAATACCACCTCACCCCATCCACCTCACTCAAATGTAGATATAAACAAATCAGAGATATGTAAGTTCTATTCAGTTGTGTATGTGTAAAGTCTTTGAAAATGTAATAAGTTTTACGAAACGCGCTCAAGTGTCGCGTCAGACTAGAAATAAAAATGAATTTTGGAGAATTGATTTTTGAATTACCTCCAACAGTGAAAAAAAATGTACGAAAGATTGAGAAAATTCGTGTTAGAATTATTAATCTTACTTTTTCGGTCATATTTAATAATATATATATATATATATATATATATATATATATATATATATATATATATATATATAATATAATATATTTTATTAAATATGACCGAAAAAGTAAGATTAATAATTCTAACACGAATTTTCTCAATCTTTCGTACATTATGCTTCACTGTTGGAGGTAAATCAAAAATCACTTCTCCAAAATTCATTTTTATTTCTAGTCTGACGCGACACGGGCGCGTTTCGTAAAACTTATTACATTTTCAAAGACTTCACAAATACACAACTGATTAGAACTTGCGTTTCCCTGATTTTATATCTACATTTGAGTGAGGTGGGAAGGGTGATGTGGCATTACATTTGAGTAAGGTGGGAAGGATGATGTGGCATTAGAGGATATTAATAGGGTATTAAAAGTATCAACACAAGACAGAACACGAAACAATGGATATTGAATAGAAGTGTTTGTAGAAAGCCTATTGGTCCATATTTCTTGATGCTTCTATATTGGAGCGGAGTCTTGAGGTGGGTAGAATATAGTTGTGCAATAATTGGCTGTTGATTGCTGGTGTTGACTTCTTGATGTGTAGTGCCTCGCAAACGTCGAGCCGCCTGCTATCGCTGTATCTATCGATGATTTCTGTGTTGTTTACTAGGATTTCTCTGGCGATGGTTTGGTTATGGGAAGAGATTATATGTTCCTTAATGGAGCCCTGTTGTTTATGCATCGTTAAACGCCTAGAAAGAGATGTTGTTGTCTTGCCTATATACTGGGTTTTTTGGAGCTTACAGTCCCCAAGTGGGCATTTGAAGGCATAGACGACGTTAGTCTCTTTTAAAGCGTTCTGTTTCGTGTCTGGAGAGTTTCTCATGAGTAGGCTGGCCGTTTTTCTGGTTTTATAGTAAATCGTCAGTTGTATCCTCTGATTTTTGTCTGTAGGGATAACGTTTCTATTAACAATATCTTTCAGGACCCTTTCCTCTGTTTTATGAGCTGTGGAAAAGAAGTTCCTGTAAAATAGTCTAATAGGGGGTATAGGTGTTGTGTTAGTTGTCTCTTCGGAGGTTGCATGGCTTTTCACTTTCCTTCTTATGATGTCTTCGATGAAACCATTGGAGAAGCCGTTATTGACTAGAACCTGCCTTACCCTACAGAGTTCTTCGTCGACTTGCTTCCATTCTGAGCTGTGGCTGAGAGCACGGTCGACGTATGCGTTAACAACACTCCTCTTGTACCTGTCAGGGCAGTCGCTGTTGGCATTTAGGCACATTCCTATGTTTGTTTCCTTTGTGTAGACTGCAGTGTGGAAACCTCCGCCCTTTTCCATGACTGTTACATCTAGAAAAGGCAGCTTCCCATCCTTTTCCGTCTCGTAAGTGAAACGCAGCACGGAAACAGGTCTTTTTTACACAGGTACCTGATGTCAGACATCTGCAGGAGCTGAAGGAGGCATTTGAGTATGATGTTCATTTTCGCCAGATATTCGTCGTATTCGGAAAGTGGAGTTGGAAATTCTGTTGGACGACATATTCGACCTCGAGACACAAAAGAAGGTCACTACCAAAGATACCTTACAAGCAGAACTTATTGCAGAAGGAGGAAAGAATCGAGGCAACTACAGAAGCACCATACTGTCCCCCGAGCTTAGAGCGGCAGCTAAAAGCCTTCGTGAGAACAAGGAGATAGTTGTCAGGAGAGGTGACAAGTCGCCAATATATGTCATTCTTAAAAAAGACGAATATCTGGCGAAAATGAACATCATACTCTCTGACCAAACTAAGTTCCAAAGGGTAACGAAGGACACTACAGCCGAATTAAAAGCAAAGGTCAACAAACTGATCGAAACTGTGAACGCCAAGAAATCCGGACTCCACCTGCCAAAGATCATTGGGGAATATAAACCTGGATATGCGTATGGAAATGTCAAGACGCACAAGCCTGGAAACCCACTTCGGCCAATCATTAGCCAGATACCCACACCCACGTACAGATTGGCGAAGCGACTCAACGGCCTGCTGACTCCTTATGTTCCTTGCGCCTTCAGCCTGAAGTCTCCAAAGGAATTTGTGGACTTACTGCGGGGCGCACGGGCCACAGGGATAAGAGCCTCGTTGGACGTAGAATCGCTGTTTACCAACGTACCTGTGGACGAGACAATCGGAATGATAGCCGACAGAGTGTATCGTGATCCAGCCTGTACTCCTCTTGACATGCCAGAAAGTATTCTGAGGAAACTACTCCAAGCTTGTACTAAAGAGGCACCCTTCTTGAGCCCGGATGGGCACATGTATAAGCAAGTAGATGGGGTCGCTATGGGTTCTCCCCTAGGTGTCCTGTTTGCAAACTTCTACATGGGTACCATCGAGCAAAAAGTCTTAGTCGACATGAACTTGAAACCGGCCATATACTGCAGGTATGTTGACGACATTTTTACACAGGTACCTGATGTCAGACATCTGCAGGAGCTGAAGGAGGCATTTGAGCAGAGTTCTGTGCTGCGTTTCACTTACGAGACGGAAAAGGATGGGAAGCTGCCTTTTCTAGATGTAACAGTCATGGAAAAGGGCGGAGGTTTCCACACTGCAGTCTACACAAAGGAAACAAACATAGGAATGTGCCTAAATGCCAACAGCGACTGCCCTGACAGGTACAAGAGGAGTGTTGTTAACGCATACGTCGACCGTGCTCTCAGCCACAGCTCAGAATGGAAGCAAGTCGACGAAGAACTCTGTAGGGTAAGGCAGGTTCTAGTCAATAACGGCTTCTCCAATGGTTTCATCGAAGACATCATAAGAAGGAAAGTGAAAAGCCATGCAACCTCCGAAGAGACAACTAACACAACACCTATACCCCCTATTAGACTATTTTACAGGAACTTCTTTTCCACAGCTCATAAAACAGAGGAAAGGGTCCTGAAAGATATTGTTAATAGAAACGTTATCCCTACAGACAAAAATCAGAGGATACAACTGACGATTTACTATAAAACCAGAAAAACGGCCAGCCTACTCATGAGAAACTCTCCAGACACGAAACAGAACGCTTTAAAAGAGACTAACGTCGTCTATGCCTTCAAATGCCCACTTGGGGACTGTAAGCTCCAAAAAACCCAGTATATAGGCAAGACAACAACATCTCTTTCTAGGCGTTTAACGATGCATAAACAACAGGGCTCCATTAAGGAACATATAATCTCTTCCCATAACCAAACCATCGCCAGAGAAATCCTAGTAAACAACACAGAAATCATCGATAGATACAGCGATAGCAGGCGGCTCGACGTTTGCGAGGCACTACACATCAAGAAGTCAACACCAGCAATCAACAGCCAATTATTGCACAACTATATTCTACCCACCTCAAGACTCCGCTCCAATATAGAAGCATCAAGAAATATGGACCAATAGGCTTTCTACAAACACTTCTATTCAATATCCATTGTTTCGTGTTCTGTCTTGTGTTGATACTTTTAATACCCTATTAATATCCTCTAATGCCACATCATCCTTCCCACCTTACTCAAATGTAATGCCACATCACCCTTCCCACCTCACTCAAATGTAGATATAAAATCAGGGAAACGCAAGTTCTAATCAGTTGTGTATTTGTGAAGTCTTTGAAAATGTAATAAGTTTTACGAAACGCGCCCGTGTCGCGTCAGACTAGAAATAAAAATGAATTTTGGAGAAGTGATTTTTGATTTACCTCCAACAGTGAAGCATAATGTACGAAAGATTGAGAAAATTCGTGTTAGAATTATTAATCTTACTTTTTCGGTCATATTTA